>NC_056522.1:34150204-34161070 GCF_019175285.1 Sceloporus undulatus | reverse complement strand
TGATCAGGGAAAGGGAAGGAGGTAATGTCCATGTTGTTAAGTGCTTCATTTAAGCTAGAATTGCACCGTGTCTCATTTTACCATACAAAAATCAAAGGCAAAATTACATGTTTGGCCTTTGACACAATAGCTCACAAGACCTACACAGTATTCAGAAGATGAAACAAAGTACAGTCTTGTGTGCTGTGCATCTAATACAAATAAAAATAGCCTATGCTCTAATTAGTTATTAGACCTTTGGCCATGGGATGTTTTAAAAAACATTACATTTCTGTGTATGGGTTTAGAAATTTTCATCTTTTACACAGCCTTTTGGAAGTAGAAAGGGGAAAAACAGAGTTTGCAAAAGTTACTTGTTTCCATATTTCCCTTTTCAGTGCCATTACTGTTCTTCTCCTCTCATATGCCACATTGCAATTCATTTAAGACAAGACATGCCAAAAGGATTGTTCCACTCACGACAGCTACAAGTGTCCTCTAGTGCCACAAGGTACAGTTGTCTCTACTGGGAAACCAAATGAGTTGTTTCTCCGTGATGTCTGATAGATCTCTTCTCACTCGCTCACTGTCTGGATCTTTAAAAGGTGAAGGAAGGGCCTGCAAAAACTACCTGCAAACATTACCTGCAAACACAGCCTCACCCACCTCTTTCCTTTTCTCTTTAAGTTCACAACTTCAAAATCATTAATTTATTTGCTCTGTAGTACATCTATTATAATCTAAATTTAGATTTAGGCTACATCTACAGTGCAGAATCAAGGCATTTTGACACTGCTTTAATTGCGATGACTCAATGCTATAGAATTCTGGAATGTGCAGTTTTGTGTGATATTTAGCCTTCTCTATCAGAGAGCTCTGGTGCCATAACTACAAATCCCAGGACTCTATAGGATAGAACCATGATAGTTAAAGTGGTGTCAAACTACATGACCTCTGCCATGCTGCAGTAGTCTAACTCAGTGGCCTCAATCTGACATCCCCTCAGCATAGCAGAAATATCTGCATATGGATCTATGCCACACTGAGCCATATCCCCCCCAACCTACTGATAAGCCCTGGAAGCTGTCCTCTACTACCATTCCTTGCTTTGTAGTGAGCAGGCAGACTCATGAAAACATCTGGCTATATCCCAACAGCCAGATGCAAAATAATCTGGAGAAGCCCAGTGGATTTCAGTACTGATGTCATCATTTTGTGCCCCACCCAACTCCGACGTTGATTTGTGCATTGAAAACAAAATTGATTTGCACACAATCACTATTCTGTAACCCAGTCATTATGAAAGCCAATATAGTTGTCCTTGACTGAGTGTTAGATTAGCAGAAAAAGTTCTAATCAACCCTCAGTCATAAAGTTCTTTGGGTGACCATAGAACATTTGCACAGTCCTTATCAAGCAGCCTATTTGGACAATAAAATAGAGAGAGGGGGAACGATGTACATTATATGGAAGGAAGGCAGGAAGCAAATGATTAAAACACACACACACACACAAACACACTTAAGCTTAATAGAGAGCCAGCATGGTATAGTGCTTTGAGCATTGGACTATGATGCAGGAGACCAGGGTTTGAATCTTAGCACAGCTACAGAAACCCCCTAGGTGACCTTGGACAAATCACACTGTCTTATTCTTAGACAAAGGCAAACCCCCTCTGAACAAATCTTGCCAAGAAAACACTGTGATAGGGTCACCGCAGGGTACTAATAAGTCAGAAATGACTGGAAGGCACAACAACAGCAACAACAACAACAACAACAAAAATTTAAAAACATTCCTTAAAAATAAGAAAAAGAAAAACAGCATGTTCGTGTCACTGACTAAAAGAATAAAAGGAATGATTTGGGGAGGAAGCAAATCATTGGTTAAAATTAGAAATCCTAGAATCCCAGCCATATAATGCTTTGCAACCTGTCTCAAGATATGTGAACATTTCACATGTATGCATAATTTTCACAGGCAGATTTTCTGGTCCTGAGGACATCTTACCTAATATATTTCTCTTCTACACTCTTCCCAAACAGCCGAAAACAGGCTTTCAGCCTCACAAAAACCTGCAAAGTAGGTTAGACTGAGAGACTGAAACTGCTTTTGGAGTGGAGCTGGGGCACATGAAACCGGGGGAAATTATGTTCAGCCTAGCACATTTAATGTGTATGTATATCCCCAAAATTTAAACCAAAGGAAAAGCAGGGGTGGTGATTTCTCAGAGGTGAGTACCAGATGGAGAGTCAAGAGCTGTGAGACTACGGGAAGCACATATGGAGTCTTTACACTTCTTAACCACTTAAAACAAAAAGGAAAAAAATCCCCCATCAGGCTCTGCTGATGTCCAACCATCTAGTTATGTTATGACACAGACAGGCATAAGGGAAATTATGTATTGGTCTTCAGGTGATTCATGGTAGATCAGTGGAGGCTTCCAATTCACAGAGGTTTAACACTGGTAACAACAGAAAGCCTTCCTAACCCTTTCTAAATTAGTCTACTGAGACAGAGAAAGCTTGGAGGTGGAGAAGAAACAGAAGCAGAGTTGTGTGGTGGGCAAGTACTAGGCTGTATGTAGGGTAACACTTTGGCGGGATACACACCGCCATTTAGTACGTATAGGATATGTACTAGGGTTAGGAAGGGGCGGTGCTTCCGCACCCCCCTAACCCTAGTACGTATCCTATATGTACAAGATGGCGGCGCCCCTTCTACATGGGCGCCGCCATCTTTACGTACTGGACGCACAGTGTCCAGACGTGTCGCGGCGCCTATGATGTCGTGAGTCCGCGCCAGGCGCCTCGCGACGTCATAGAGGCGCCGCAAGAAGAAGCTCCGAAATGGAGCTTCTTTTTTGCTCCGCGCGGGAGTCGCGTGGTTTGGCTGCTGCGGCTCCCGCACGGAGCAATTGGCGGCGGCGGGGGAGCGCCGCAAAGCGGCGGTTTGTACCCCGCCTTTGGTACTAAAAACTCATTCCTGGGTGGAGTGAGAGGCACCTTGTTACTCAGTTCTGTGCCTGAGTGAATACACCTGCCCTAGCTCCAGTTAACAGGTCTCATAGTTATAGTAAAAAATGAAGTGAATCTAAAGTCTGCCTGATTCTGTGAAAAGAGGAAAAATACTTGCAGGTGATACTTCTTGCTTCACCTTCATTTTTACACACATTCCTCTTGTTCGACTGCATGTTAATTGCCTCTCTGCCAAGACTGGAGTGCAGGAATTATAGAGGAAATTGCTCACAGGGCACACAATGTTCAGTGCCAGATTTTGCCAAAATATTGTCAGTGACTTGCTGTTTTGTTATGCAGAACAGCTCTTTCACTCTAGGAACTTTATCACACCCGTATTTTTTACCGTTATGGGAACTGAAGGACATTCGTGTGCATGTGCGACCGCCCATAACGGATTTTACCGCACACGAAAATGTCCTCCAACAGGCCCCATTCCGTCACCCAGCATCAAGCCGTCACCGTTCACAAAAATGGTGCCCGTCAGCATTGAATGGTGACGGTTTGCTGCTGGGTGACGGAATGGGGCCTGTTGGAGGACGTTTTCGTGTGTGGTAAAATCTGTTATGGGGCGGTCGCACATGCACACGAGCGTCCTCCTCCAGTTCCCATAACGGTAAAAAATACCGGTGCGATAAAATTCTAGGTCTTCAATTAGACTAGCACTTTGCTGTTGTTATTGTTATGAGCCTTCAAGTCATTTCCAACTTACGGTGACTCTAATGCAAACCTATTCGGGGGTTTCCTTGGAATCTTTCATCGGGGGGGGGAGTGACATTCCATCCTCTGGGGCTGAGAGAGTATGACTTGGCTGAACCCTGGCCTCCAGAGTCATAGTACAATGCTCAAAAAACTGGACCATGCTGGCTCTCTAGACTAGCAGATTGTAGAAAACAGTATCTTTCCCATCAAAGGTCTAGGAATGGATGGGTGAGTCTAATTCTGATCCAAATCACTCTTCTCAAGCACCACATTTCTAATGAGTTGATCTTTTTCCTATCAGCTTTCTTCGCTATCCAGCTTTCACAACTATACGTAGAAACAGGAAAAACAAGTGTGTGGACAATCCTGACTTTAGTATTCAATGATATATCTTTACACTTGAGGCTTGTCTAGTTCTTTCATTGCTGTACTTCCAAGTCCTAGACTTCTGATTTCTTGATTGTGTTCTCCATTCTGATTAATGATTGGACAAGGTATGGATAATCATGCACTATTTCGTCATCTACTTTAAAGTTATGTAAATCATCTGTGGTCATTATTTTTGTTTTCTTAATGTTCAACTGTAAACCTGCATTTGCACTTTCCTTTTTTTATTACTTTCTTCAATAATAATTCCAAGCCTTTGCTATTCTCTGCTAGTACAGTCGGCCCTTCTTATACACGGATTTTTTATACACGGATTCAAGCATACACGGTTTGAAAATGTTCCAAAAAAGTATAAATTTACCTTGATGTTCCATTTTTTATAAGGGACACCATTTTGCTATGTCATTATATCTAATGGGACTTGAGCATACACGGATTTTGTTATACACGGGGGATCTTGGAACCAAACCCCAGCGTATAACAAGGTTCCACTGTATAATAATTTAATAATAATAATAATAATAATAATAATAATGATAATAATGATAATAATAATAATAATAATAATAATAATAATAATAATAATATGTTTTATTTATAATTCCCGCTTCTCCCAAGATCGAAGCGGGATTCCAACAGAATATAAAACCACAGAACAATATAAACCCTTACTACTTAAAATATAAACATCAAATAATAATAATAATTTGTTTAAAACAGTCTATAAAAACATTATCAATGTAGCAGCATACAGTATCAATCATAACATATTTTAGTCTTGATTTAAATTCTATAATACTGTATATACTTTATAATGAATTGGAAGGATATGCCAATTGAAAAAGGTATGTTTTTAGCATCTTCTTAAAAATTTCCAATGTAGGGATACACCGTATCTCCTCTGGGAGATTATTCCAATAGGAAGGGGCCATAATCAAGAAAGATCTTTGATGGGTAGATTTTAGTCTTACTCTGGGAAGCTCTAGTAGAAGCTTCCCTGTAGTTCTAAGAGTGCGGGGCGGATTGTGTAGGGAGAGGCGCTCCTCCAGGTAACTCGGGCCCAAGCTATGTAGGGCTTTAAAGGTGATGATCAACACTTTGTATTGGGCCTGGAAGCTAATTGGCAGCCAGTGGAGAGATTTTAATACCGGCGTTATGTGATCTTGTCTTGAAGATTTGGCGACCAGTCTGGCTGCGGCATTTTGGACTAACTGAAGCTTCCGGACTTGGTACAAAGGTAGCCCCA
Source organism: Sceloporus undulatus (assembly GCF_019175285.1). Classification (NCBI taxonomy): domain Eukaryota; kingdom Metazoa; phylum Chordata; class Lepidosauria; order Squamata; family Phrynosomatidae; genus Sceloporus; species Sceloporus undulatus. The sequence continues at coordinate 34,155,739 of NC_056522.1, read as the reverse complement.
TGTAGAGTGCATTACAGAAATCCAAATGAGAGGTTACCAATGCATGTACTACTGTTTCAAGGTCCTTTCGGTCCAGACAGGGATGTAGCTGGCGTATCAGCCGAAGCTGATACCAAGCACTCTTGGCCATCACGTCCACCTGGGATGATAACTGTAGAGATTAATCCAAGAGTACTCCCAAACTACGGACTTTGTCCTTTAGAGGAAGTGTGACCCTGTCCAGGACTGGATGACAAATTTCTCTGTTTGGACTTGAGGTACCTATTACGATTACCTCTGTTTTCTCTGGATTCAGTTTGAGTTTGTTTTCCCTCATCCAGCCCATTACCGACCCCAGGCAGGCGTCCAGAGGAGAGATGCCTTCTTTAGTCACTGTGTCAGTCGGAGACATGGAGAAATAGATCTGGCTGTCATCAGCGTACTGATAACACCAAGCTCCATGTTTCCGGATGATCTGTCCCAGCGGCTTCATGTAAATGTTAGATAGCATGGGGACAGAATGGTGCCCTGAGGGACGCCCGATGTCAGCTCCCTTTTACGGGAGCAACTATCCCCCATCCTCACCATCTGGAACTGACCTGAGAGGTAGGACTGGAGCCACTGGAGCGCAGTGCCACTGATACCCAGCTCTCTTAGGCGTTCCAGAAGGATACCATGGTCAATGGTATCGAAGGCCGCTGAGATGTCCAAAAGCACCAACAGGGTCACACTACCCCTGTCAATGCCCAGACGAAGATCATCGACTAAGGCGACCATGGCAGTCTCAACTCTGTATCCCGCTCTAAAGCCAGTTTGAAATGGGTCTAGATAATCGGTTTCATCCAAGACGGCTTGTCATCTGCATATCTTAAATTGCTAATATTCTTTCCTCCAATTGTCATCTGTAAAAATTCCTTCCTCTGAGTCTGCTCTTGCTTTAGGCATGACATCTTCAGCATACAAGTTAAGTAAGGTGATAAAATGCAGCCTTGCTGAGCCCCTTGCCAATTGGAAATCATTCAAATTTTCTTTATAATGTCATAGTGATAGCCTCTTGTTTTCAGTAAAGGTTATGTATCAGGACAATCAAATGTTGTTGCACACCCATTTATTTATGGAACAATCAATAGTTTTTCATGCTCTACACCAGGGGTAGGCAACCTGTGGCCCGCGGGCCGGATGCGGCCCAGCAAGGCCTTGGGACCGGCCCCAGCTCGGTCCTGCTGCCGATTGCCGCCGGAGCCTTTGGCCTCTCACGTGAGGGCGTGGGGCCTGTGGCCTATCAGGAGGAGGCAGGCAAGGGGGGACAAGCGGCAGGCAAGGGGGGCAATTGTCTATAGAAGCCTCCGAAACATGCATTTATATTAACATTTTTAAAAAAATCAGCAAAATTGTTTGTGTGTCCTCCATTTTAAAAAGGTGTCTTCCATTTGAAAAATTTGTCCTACATTTGTCCCAGTTTATTTATTTAATTTTTTTAAAAAAAATTTAATTATTTATTTTTTGGCTTCGGCCCCCCAGTTGTCTGAGGGACAGCAATCCGGCCCCCGGCTCAAAAAGGTTGCCTACCCCTGCTCTACACAACCAAAACCTTTGCTATATTCTATAAAGCACAGGCTGATATTCTTTTGAAACCATTTTGTGCATTCCATTATGCAACGTGTTTGCAATATGCGATGTCCATTGCAAGGCATATGATGCAATTGCATGGGAAATTAATGCAATGGTCCTGAGGTTTTTGCAATCCCTGGTGTGCCCTTACTTGGGGATTAGAATGTATATTGCTATCAATCTGTGGGCCATTGTTTTGTTTTCCATGTTTGGGGATATGCCACATTAGTATGCTATCTGTTTCTGGTAATTTATTATTTCTTCCAAGTGCCCTGAGTGTAGCTTCCACTTCACTTTTTTAAAACTTTTAAAACTGGAAGTTCATCTTCATATGGCTCTTCCTTGAAAGAATCTGTAAAATATAGACTGAATGAAATCTTCAGGCATCTTTACAATGGGTCATCTGGAATGGATGCTGCCTATCTGCAAACTAGAAAGAATACAGTGAAAGCTGTAATGTAGTGTTTGGATAGTTTAGGGCTCCAGTGGTGTTATGTTGTTTTTCTGTTGTTAATTTGTGGGACTAGCCTTAAAAAAGGCTTAGTATGAATACTTGTAAATAAAAGGTATTACAAAAGACATTTTAAGGCTGCATACTGACAGTTTCCAGAATGCATCCTTCTAACAAAAATATCTGCAGTACCAGGAGGTCACCCACAATCTGTATTCAATGGGGAAATTAATTTAGCTCAACAGGGAGCAGAGAGAGGGCAGGGGTAATTCTTTAAGCAGAGGCTGGATGGCCATCTGTCGGGGATGCTTTGATTTGGATTTCCTGCATGGCAGAGGGTTGGACTGGATGGCCCTTGCGGTCTCTTCCAACTCTATGATTCTATGAATTCTAGCCAGGAGTTTTCAGCCTATGTCTGTCAGTTCCGAACCCAATGAACTCCGGAGGCAGGTTCCAAGCTAGTTTAGATTGTTTATAAAAAGGTGAGTCAGCACACATGCAAAGCACTCACTCACTCACACACACACACACAAGAACTATGGGCCAAGCTTGTCTATGAAAAGGTGTTAATGGATAGCATTTTAAAAGAATTGCAATGGACAATGCTTACAAGTTCCAGAAGCCAGGTTCAAATCTGGGAGAAAGCTGGTAGTTGAATTAGACTCAGTAGGCTGCTGTGTGGCACAGCAGTACTGAAAGGCCTAAACTTGAATCTGACAGAATTTCTGCCTAATTCCAAGCTGGACCAAAGTGGGAGTGCCCGAAGTGAGGTAGTTATGGGCTAAACTTGTCTCAAAACAGTTTGAGTTGATTTTCTAGAAATCCAAGAAACAATTGGATTCCCATATGTTTGATGGTTCTAACTTCAGAGTTACAAAAGCAATGTTTTTAGTTGATGGCAGTGACATTGATTTAATTGGGCAGTGATTAAGCAAGACAACTTCAGGGAGTTTGGTGATAGGATGGAAAATTACAATAGGGGCTAGCAGAGATACTGGTTTAATGCTTTAGACTGACAGAATTCTTCATCTTTGACCTTCAAGTGGAAATGAACATGGCAAGGGGTTGGAAAGCAGCAATATTCACAGCCATTAATTTACATGGGTCCTTTACACATGTCTTCAGGTCTTGTGACCACTCCTAAGAAGTTGGCTTAAAGGTCATCATGACCTTTCCAGGTTCATAATGACCTTTAAGCCAACTCTCTGTAACTGCTATTATAATAAAATATAACAAAATATTTGTACCCCAAAATTATTCAGGGTATACAGGGGGCGCAAACATCCTGCAGGCCCATAGAAAGAGTCAATGTCTTACTTTGAGGTTATCAACAATATGTGTGACACTACAGTCTCAGAGATCTGAAGTCATGTCTGCTTTTCTGATTCCTCCCAGTCACCACACAGCTTTATTAACTGAGTTTCCCTGCCTCAGAAAGGGGCATCTTGGCATGTGATAGTGAGCAGGGAAGGAGAAGTCCTGGGCCCTTTTACACTATGCAATTATAGAGTTATGATTCTACATGAACTGCCATGGTTCCAGCCTACTGAATCGAGGGATTTGCAGTTTAGGGAGGGTTATTTAGAATTCTCAGCCAAACAGCTCTAATGCCTCCCCAAATTAGAACTGCAGGATTCCATAGGATGTGGCTGTGGCAATAAATGTGGAATCATATTGCTATCACTGTATAGTGTGAAAGGGTCACTGAGTCGTTCAGCTCTTGATCCAAATATGAGAAAGTTATTTATTTTTTGGACAACTCTTCCCAGAATCCAATTGGCTATGCTGATGATGGAATTCTGGGAGTTGTAGCCCCCAAAACATAACTTTTCAAAATGTTGCCATCAAAGGTGCTCCCCATATGGAGGTAAGTTTGAACATGGTAAAGAAAATACATAGTGGAGGATCCTTCCCCCCCCCCCCCATAAAAGTGACAAAGCCATCTCACAGGGGAGGAGGAAGAACTCAGAAGTGGTCTCACTGATACTTCTGGTATGTTCTGATGGCAAGAAGCTAACAGGCCTTGGGTAACTTAAGGTCTCCAAGTATAGAGCAGTCCCTTTCTGCTTTCGCCTTTAGGACTGTATCCTATGTGTCCAATATTCTCTTTTCAAAAACACACTAGTAACCCTTCTTTTTAACTTTGCACCAGACAGGGAAGCAGAGAGAATATTGTCTTTTTAAAAAGAGCTCTCCACAGTGGAAGGAAAACTGGGCCCCTACAAAGAAGCCGTAGATCTGTATAGAAAAGAAAGAAAATATATCTTCTACTGTTCATCTTGTTAAAAAGAGACATCAGAGAATGGAGACAAAGAAAAAGTAGCTTTTGTTCCAGTTCCGCTTTTACTGTGTCTGTTTCCTAATCTGTCAAAGGGGGGGGGGGGGCTTAGAAGAGAAGATGTTGATGAAAGAGCTTCATACTGCCTTCACATCAGTCTGACCCTTACCTTATCACATATCTGTCTAACTATATTTTCCCAGCCAACAATAGGTAGAGCTAGGTTACTCATCCACAAGCAATTCCAAATAAGCTACACCATTCTAGATCATTTCAGAAATAGTGCAGGCAATGAAGATACCTTGAAATGCATGTTCTCTTGCACAGTTTAACTAGTCACCATGGAAGGAAAGGGGGGAAATGCAACTTAAAGGCAGACACCTAATTGTGATGTAATTTAAACACTGCAGTAAGATGATTTGTTTTCCTCTTGTTTGAATTATCAATTGATATTCAACTGCAATTGTTTAAATTGTTTATATTGTTTTATCTGCTTGTTGCCCATGTTTGTTGCTCAAAATAAAAGGTAAGATAAAAAATAAGATATAAAATAATGAATAAATAAATATAACTTTGTAACTTTGCATAGTGTATCTGCACAGTAAGTAGCTTTAGAGGTTTTTGATTAGAGTGAATGAGTGGAATTTGATTGCGTAATTGCACAATGAAGATTGACAGAGGATAAGAAGAGAAAGGATGGTTTGAAAGCTGACATATGAGTGGAGAGGAAAGGAACAGAAAAGGAGATTTAGAAGGAGAAAATATTTTTATTTTTATAATTAAAAGTTCCTCACTGTACACAATTGTTTGGGTACTACTAGTAACTTTTCCAGAGAAAAGAACCAAATGCAACCCACATTTAATGTGCTAAGACTTACTTCTGTATTGAGTAGCAAGAGCATGTTTATGAATAACTGGTATTAAAAATAACAATCTACACATGAACAGCAATATTAACTAAAAAACTTCAGAATAAGCACGTATATATTTCATTAAAATAGTTTTTAATTGTTGTTTTTATGCATTGACATTGTGTTTTAATATCTTATACTGTTTAATACTGTCTTAAGGGGGGGAGGGATAAAGTGTTTTTAACTGTCATATTGTATATTTTACTGTTGTTAACCGCCCGGATTGGTTTGCCAGAGGGTGGTATACAAATAAATATTATTATTATTATTATTATTATTATTATTATTATTATTATTATTATTAT
>NC_056522.1:34134361-34150194 GCF_019175285.1 Sceloporus undulatus | reverse complement strand
CCGAAGTGAATATACCAGTATATCAGTGTACAGATCAGTCATCTGAGTACAGTGTATATGTGTTGAATGTTATAAGTGAAAAGTGCTACCTTTGCACAGATCAACAGTCTGAATACATATGGTCACAGACTGCAGCTGTGATGGATGTAAATGTGTACTAGGATTGTCAGATGAAGAGCAAGTCAACGCCTGAGATTTCAGGCAAAAACCAGAGAACTAAGGTTCCTGATGATGTAAAATTGGGCAGTCCCTGATGATGTCACTAAATATGATACATTAGCCACCTCAGATGGGATGTCTGCACTGCAGACATAATCCAATTTGACACCATTTTAACTGCAAAGGCTCAATGCTATGGAATTCTGAGAACTGCAGTTTTGTGAGATATTTAGCCTTCTCTGTCAGAGAGCTCTGGAGCCACAATAAACTACGGATCCAGAATTCCATAGCATTGAATCACGGCACTTAAAATGGTGTCAAACTGGATTATTTCTGCAGTGTAGATGCAGCCAGAGATTATTGTTCAGATTACAAAAACTAAATACAAAGTTTAACAAATGAGAAGTTGGAATTAGGTTTTCTAACATCTACAATGAACAGGATAACCAATGAACAGAAAAAGTCCAGATCTGTTTTTAATACTTTTGCAAGAATAGCTTTTAATAAGACCTGGGAGATGTAGTCTAAATGAAGAAAGATTGTCAGATTCTGCTTTAAGCAGAAAACAAACTTTCCTCACCACTCTTTTAAACAACTTTGCAAGCACTTTTTAAACAAACACAAGGGAATAGTAGTCCAACAAAATAAATTATTTCAAGCAAAATGTTTCCAAAATCTTCTTTTCATCCATCACTCTGATTAAAAAGTGTCCCTCAATGGCCACATTTTCTATGTCTAGGTCTCTTATTCACAGGGTCGCCATAAGTCAAAGTCAACTATGACAGATAACAACAATATTGCTGGAATTAGCATAACTTAAAGTACATTTGCCCTATTATCTTTCACAGGTAACATAAGTTTTCTCTTGCAAGGGCAAAATTCATCTTATGCTCTGAAAGTTTATTTGTAACACTGTTTATTCAAACATTTTAGTACATTCTTTGTAAAACTCTTATCCTTGCAGGATGGCTAGGATTAAGTCTAAATAAACAGAATTGCTTCAGTGACATGCATCCCTTATGTATCTGCCCCATTAATTGTGCAAAGATTTACACTCCATTTACATTCTGATTTCAGGAATAAAGGAAAATCCTATTGTTAGTAATATTTCTCACTAGAGACATGGTTTGAAAATCATCCATCCTCTTGTGAGGATTAGCTTGATAAACTACTCAAGATCAGTTAGTATGCTCTGACTATCGTAAGCAGCCATGTAACTGCCTGCTGCTCTGCAAAAGACCTTAACTTGTACAGCCTGATTTATAGATCCAACCAATTTAATTCTTTTTTTCATGTAAGTAAGGTATATTTACATAACACAGATCAATGTGTGTTATAAATTGAATCTCTATTATCTAGAATTCCAAGTATTCCAAAATTAGGGTTGCCATATCCCGCCTGGGGGTGGGACAATCCTGCTTTTGAACCGGGCGGGGTTGTCCCATCCTAGTTCCTTCAGTGACCCAGGTTTGCCCTGGGTCAGCTGCCGCTGTGGATGGCTATGGCGGCTGATGCGGCTGCCGCTGCACATGGCCACTCCACACAGCCGTTGAGCTGCGCACCGCCCCCGCACTGCCGCCGCCGCCGCTGTGAGTACCACCACCGCGGCTTTGCCGCACTGTGCGGTGTGGCAGCAGTAGCGCGCGCCGGCACTTCCGCTTGCCCTGCGTGTTCTTATAGGGCCATGCGCAGGGCTAAGCAGGAGGAGTTCCTCCTTCTGAGGCTGGCCGGCCAATGGCTGCTGGCACTGGGCGGGACTGTTGTAGCTCCAGTCTGCCCCCATTAGCCAGCCAGCCTCAAGAGGAGGAGCTCCTCCTCTGGTCCCCACGTGAGCCGGCCCAGGCCCGGTGAGGCAGCAGTGGCCAGCGGAGGAAGAGGGGGGGAGGAAGAGGAAGGGGAAGAGGAGGAAGAGGAAGAGTAGCAGGAGGAGGAGGAGGAAGAAGAAGAGGAGGAGGAAGAGTAGAAGGAAGAGTAGCAGGAGGAGGAAGAGGAGGAGGAAGAGGTGGGTGTCCATTTCCTAAGTTTTCCCCCCAAAGTGCATTTCTGTGTATTTTTGGAGCTTTTAATGCTAACAGGTCTGCCTTGGATACTGATGATGATGATGATGATGATGATGATATCAGTCAGCTTCTGAGGCATGCACCCACTCTTTCTGAAGACGAGACAGTGTGACTTTCCAAAGTGTGCTTTCTGTGTATTTTTGGAGCTTTTAATGCTAACAGGTCTGCCTTGAATAGTGATGATGATGGTGGTGGTGGTGATGATGATATCAGTCAGCTTCTGAGGCATGCACTGACTCTTTATGAAGGCGACACAGTGTGACTTTCCAAAGTGCATTTTTGGTGCTTTTAATGCTAACAAGTCTGCCTTGTTGTGACAATGATGGTGATGATGATGATGATGATGATGATGATGATGATGATGATGATATTGATATCAGCCAGCTTTTCTGAAGCTGAGAGAGTGTGACCTTCCAAAGTGTGTATTTTGTGTATTTTTTGTGCTTTTAATGCTAACAAGTCTGCCTTGTTGTGACAATGATGGTGATGATGATGATGATATTGATATCAGCCAGCTTATGAAGCATGGCCAATGTAAGTTGCTCTGATTTTTACAAACTCATGCGCAGTGAAGAAAAAACAAAGTAACTTGACCAAGTATACACTTCTGAGAAGTATAGTTGGGGTAAGAAACCTGAAACCGATGGCAAATCCAGTTCTTGTTAAACCACTTTGACATGTTAAATATGCATAGCCATGTTAACCCATGTTAAGTGTTAAACCCAAAGGGTTTGGTTATGCAACAAGCTTCTGAAATATGCAAGAGGCCATGTTAAATAAAGCCATGTTCAATGCCCAAATGTGCTGTTGTGTGTTTTGGAATTGGGGGGGGGGGTGTTTGACCAGAAAAGGAAGTACATTTCTGCAATCTGTCTTGGAATAATGCCAAAATGTCCTCCATTTTGAGCTTGCCTAAGAAACATGCGTTTATATTAATGCTTTTTTAAATCAAATTTTTTTCGCGTGTCCTCCATTTAAAAATATGTCCTACATTTGTGGCTAAATTTTGTCCTACATTTGTCCTACATTTTTTACATTTGTCCCGGTTTGGAGGTTGACAGTTATGGCAACCCTATCGAAAATCCAAAATCCATGTGCACAGGGGTGGCTGATACAGTGATACCTTTGCTTTCTGGCAGAACTTTCTTTCATGCACAAAATTATTACAAATATTGTGTATAAAATTACTTTCTGGTTATGTGTATAAGGTGTATATGAAACATAAATGAATTTTATGTTTATACTTGGGTCCCATCTCCAAGAGATCTCATTACGGATATGCAAACATTTCAAAATCTGAAAAACTCCAAAACCCAAAATGCTTCTGGTCCAAAACATTTTGGATAAGGGAGACCCAACCTGTATCACAGTGGTTCCCAAACTTTTCTATACCCTATACCCCTAGGAAATGTTTGGTTAATGTTCACACTCCATACAAAACTAATATCACATTTAAAGATGAAGAAGTCAAATTCCTAATTTTTAAACCACAAATTGAGCCACATACAATACTGTGGGTGAACCAACTGAACTTTTTTTTAAAAAAAGGCTTTAACTCAGTGCATAAGCTCATGTTTTTAAAGTAGAATGCTAATGTAATTGTAAACAATAAATGCTAACTAAAAAAAGAAAAAGAAAAAATATGCTAATCTAAATTGAGCAATGAGATTCTAATTTATTCAGAAAAAAAGTAAACTATTGTAAATCGTAAAATTCTCTACCTTTGATTAAATAAATAATGAGACTAGTATCTATGCAACACAACCACCTATTACCACTACTGATGTGTGACATGTTTCTCCAGGACACAAACCACTCTTTGTTGCACTCCATGAAATTCCATCTCACACTCCCTGGGGGTGCAAACACCCCAGTTTGGGAAGACCTGAAGTACCAGCTCTCCATTGAACTTGGAGCTGCTCAGGGCTGGTGGCTTCCAGGAGAAATGAAAGGTAAATCTACACATGGTTTAACTTGAACGTTAAAAGTGACTCTAAGGCAGGGGTAGGCAACCTTTTTGAGCCGGGGGCCGGGTGCTGGCCCCCAGGACAACTGGGGGGCCGAAGCAGGGGGGAGCTTCCACCCTCTGGGGGCGGGCCCGTGTGCCAGGGCGGAGCTTCCACCCTACGGGGGCGGAGCCAGCACTGGAGGCCTCCCCCTCTTTGCCGGCCCCTGAGGGGGCCCCGTCAGAGGCCGGCAAAAGAGCCGGCCAGGGCCACCAGTGCTGGAGGCCTCCCCGTCTGTGCCAGCCCCTGAGGGGGCCCCAGGCCCCGTCAGAGGCTGGCAAAAGAACCGGCCGGGGGCGCCAGCGCTGGAGGCCTCCCCCTTAGGAGCCCTTCCTCCGCCAAACCTCCCTCCAGAGAGAGAGGTCTGGCAGAGGAAAGACCCTCAGGGAGCCCAAGACGCCGGCCCGCCAGGCCCTGGGCTCCCTCAGGGGCCCTTCCTCCGCCAAACCTCTCTCTCTGGAGGGAGGTTTGGCAGAGGAAAGACCCCCAGGGAGCCCAGGAGGGAGCAGGAGGACCCGTGCCTCCCTCCTGCCCGGCCCGCAGCTGTGAGGCAACCGCGGGCAGCGCGGGAGGGAGGAGGAGCACTGCCGCCCCCTCCTGCCCTGCTGAGGACTAGAGGAGGAGCTCCTCCTCTTGAGGCTGGCTGGCCAACAGGGGCAGGCTGGAGCTCCAACAGCCCGCCCTCTGCTAGCAGCCATTGGCCAGCCAGCCCCAGGAGGAGAAACTCCTCCTATTTAGCCCTCCACGCAGCCCTGCAGGTGTGCACAGGGCTATAGGAAGTCGCTGGCGGGTGGGCGGGTGGCGCACTGTCTGTGGCCCGCCCTCCTCGCTGCCGCCACCGCCACCGCCGCAATACCGCCTGCGGCAATCGGCGGCAGGACTGGGCTGGGGCTGGTACTGCTGCCTCCGCGGGCTGGATTAGGCCCGCGGGCCGGGGGTTGCCGACCCCTGCTCTAAGGTGATGAATTTAATTCCACAAATAGCTCTGCACCATGGATAGCTCCTTTAAAATTTAGACTAAAATCTGGAGCAGAATGATATGGACTCACCAGCCCCACTCCTTTGCACATTTCACTGCATCCTTGCAATGTTTCCTACTGCCATGCAGAGAGAATTGCTCCTTAGAACTTAAAAAGAAGAGAGCTGTTTCAAGGATTGTTGATTCTCATGTAAGAGAAGCAGCATTTACAAACCGTGTTTTGTTGGCTTTCCACTGCTAGACCTGAACACCGCAGCTAGTACTCCTATTTTTATGACTCCTTTATTTATTTAATTTATGTCTTGCCTTTCTCCTAATACATGACCCAAAGTCGCTATGCGTGTTTCCTGCATTTATGTATGTCCACATATCTTAAAGTGCAATTTGCTTTTGTGTTCTTCACTTTTCGGCTACTAGAAAATCATTTTGCATCCCTACAGTGCTGTGTACTTGTGTACATCAAGTTGTAAACATGCCAATTAAATCCATTTCATTTCCAGGCTGTAACACAAAAAATGTGAAAGAGTCAGAGGGGGAGAATACTTCTGCAAGATATTGTAATTGACAATTGGTTTCCATTTTCTTGTTGCCCAAAGTCTCCCTCCGGAGGTAGCCAAAGACAGATTTATTACATTATGACAGCCTCTTGAGTGAGTCACTCCATTGTCATGAATGTTTGAGAGCTAACATTGTATCATGCAATATACTTTTAAAAATAGGTATAATCGTCAAGGAGAAAACTCCAAGGTAGGATGAGACTTGTGACACATATTCAAGAAGCATTTCCACTGCAGTGGACAGAGATTGGGGACTAGAATTTGCAGGGGGATTACTGTTATTTCAAAAGGCCATGTCACTAGAAGTCACTGTTCTAGCTTCTTGAATACTCCACTCCGGAAACATCCGTAGTGCACATATTCATTGAAGACAACACTGAAGGTGAAGACACTTTTTTTTGTTAGGGCACTGGTATATGATCCATGCTTAAAATTATTTATCTCTGTTTAGTCATCAGTTAAGCATTCCTTGGAATTCTTGAATGCTCCTTGGCACCAGAGTTGATCTCGGCTGACAAATTATGGTTTCTTCTCTGCTCAAAGTCTTCCCGAAAATTGCTACTATTCTTTGTTTGTTTTTAAAAATATGTGGGTTTTGCTACATACATTTTTGCACAATAGGCACATTGCAGTGTTTTAATGTGGCACGCTCTGGACTTCTTTCTTGTTGCTCATAGCTCACGGCACAGTCCAAACACAGATTTGGAAGCAGGGTGAAGTTCTCAGCCTGCCAGATACTGTTCTAGTGAAACATGGAGTTGCCCACACCATCATTTGTGGTCACTGTCTACTGTGTTCAGTACTCAGCAATTGCTCTTGCTATCTGCCATCAAGTAAACTTTGATGTATGGTCAGCTTATGAACAAGAGACTTCCAAAAAAACCCAGTCATCAACTGCCCTGTCCCGATCTTGCAAATCAGGGCAGCCACAGCTTCCTTGATTTGGTCAATCTTTTCCTACTACATTCCAGTTTTCCTAGAATTATTGTCTTTTCCAACATAGCACCCAGTTTGATTATCTTTACTTCTAGTGAGAATTCAGGATTTACAATATGCAAGGTGACCAGATATCCTCTTCCAGGACATTTCCTACTTTTCAACCTTCTGTCCAGGAATTCCAAAATGTCCTTCATTTTGTGCATTTATATTTATGTTTATATTAGTGTTTTTAGCTTTTATTTGGTCGTGTTCTACATTTTTCTAGAATGCCCTACATTTTGTGGTGCTTTGTCCTCATTTTCAGTTAAACACTCTGGCAATAAGACCCATTCATTTCTTTTCAGTTGGTAAGCTGTATAACTCTTCTCCTGCACCACATTTCAAATGATTTACTGTCAGCTGTGTTCTCTGTGGCAGGCTTAAACAAACTAGACTGCTGCCACTGTAAGTACAAAGACAATTTGATCTGGGAATGCAATGGCTAATTTGGAAGATATGAAATTAGATACAATAACAGTCACATATTCAGATCAACATGATGTCAATGTTGGAAGAGGGAGCAATAAGCCTAGCTTACACAGGACATTCAAAGTAATGAACTTGGTGGTTGGTGAACATCTTGAATCATCAGTTGGCAACAGCTTGAACTTATCTTGTTTGGGGTTCAGTCAGGTGCAATTATTCACTTATTTTCCTCTTGCAGGAAACAACAAATAATATTATCAATTTTTGTAAGAAAGTTTTCAAAAACTATAGTCTTAAAAAAGACTACACAATTCAAGATTTTCTTCAGCTCAAAATTTGTATATAGTATTTTCGTACTGAAAATAGCATTTTCTGCTTAGGAAGCAACATTTTCTGTCCAGGAAATAATATTACTTTCCTGCACAGGAAAAAACATTTCTGCACAAAAAAAAAAATCATTTTTGTGCATTTTGTATAGAATAAGTCCCAAACGATGGCAATTCCCATTATTCCAGGATTCTCGTTGTCAGGTTTTCTTGACATTTGGTAAACATTTTTTCCAGTCATTTTCAAATCTTTACAAATATTATTTCCATACCTGTGCCAGCTGACTTCTTGTAGGTGAAGCCATGGAACATGTCAGCAGGAGGAAATTTTCTCTTGCAGCCTGCCCCTACAGGGGCAGTTAAGATGGATATTTTCCGGCGAGCTTGCCCACTTGATCTCTTATAAGACATATTCTTCTACCTCTTTGACCTAGATTCCCATACAGTCCTCTCTCAGGTCGGGCGGGAAGAATCTGTTAAGAGTTCCTAAGTCGAGATATATTTCATCTTCTCAAAGGGCATTTTCTATCTCAGGCCCACAGATTTGGAACTCTCTGCCCGACGAGCTCCGCTTGGTCACCTCTATTGTTTAGGAAAAATTTGAAGACCTATCTTTTCCGATAAGCTTTCCCCCATGTTCCTTAATTATACCATCCTTCCTTCCTTTGATGCACATTTGTTCGATCCAGCTATTGTTTGTATTGGGGGTTTTAATGGTTTTATGTCGTAATGTTTTAGTTTGTATTCTGAAGTTTTAATTGGTGTGGGAAGATTGTTGGATGTTACTGGGGATATATGTTGTTTATTTTATTGTATTATCTTTGTATGTTGTGAACCGCTATGATCTACCTGGGAATAGCGGTATACAAATAAAAATTTATTATTATTATTATTATTATTATTATTATTATTATTATTATTATTATTAAGTTGGACCATAACTGGAGTAAAAATAGCTGTGTTCCTAACACTTCAAACCCCAGCGTAGAGGCTGCCATCCCAGTCACCCATGTTGGCAGTGTTGGTTCATTGTATTAGTCTGTGTCATGTTGGTCCATGAAGGTTGATGCCTGCTTTAGCCAGCAGTTAGCATGGAGGATGGCTTGATGTTTGCCCTTTGCCACGTCAAACTCTGGGTAAAAATTATAAGTTATATAAATACTGGATATTTTAAATCCATCTCCCATTTTAGTGCATATTTTTCAGTCTCCCACTCAACACTGCAGGCATAATATATATTCAGGGCAGTGAATGAGTCACAACAATTGTCCTCTCAAAGGGACAGCTTTAGGATTAGCAATGAAACATTTACTTCTGGAACAAATCACAAAACTGCATTCAACAAAACTCCTCTTCCACCAGTCTTATTCTGTGTGGCAACAGAAAATGCTTTCAACATAAATACTACAATGGGAATAATTTTCAGCTATAGAACAAAGAGAAATTAAGGCCTGTTACAGACGGGTACCCTAGGACGGACTCAGTCCATGCTAGGGTTAGAAAGGGGCGTCTCTTCCAGACCCCCCTAACCCTAGCACGGACTGAGTCTGTAACAAATGGCAGCGGCCGTTCCACACGGCTGCCACCATTTTGAAGTAATGGACGCTCTGCGTCTGCACTTTGCGCGGCGGAAGTAACGCCGCGAGTGTGCGACCAGTGCCTCGCGGCATCTCTTCCGAGCACTTATTCACCAACATTGAAATGGATTTATGAACTTGACATATGTGAGGCACAAAAGTGGCAGCTTTTCCTAAGTTGATTGCAGTTTTAGGGCTACTGAAAGGTTTCTTTTCAAAGTATCTCCAACAAGAAGTCTTTAGATTTGCTATCTGTAATTTGCAATTTAGTCTTGAATATACCCAAGAGCAGGTCCTTAAGCCTTGCTATTAATCCACCTACTTCCCACCCACCTAACTCTAAAAATGGCTCATTTGCAACCGGCGGCGGCAGCAGACCGCTGCATTTTGGCAGTCTGTAACCCGCCTAAGTCACTTTTAATATACAGAATAGTATTCAAGCATTTTTGTTTTCTTTTGTTTAATATGCTGGATTTTTGCACACAGTGGGTTGAAATACCTACATTTTTGTGCTCACTACTAGGACTTGTTTCCCTACCTGGAGGATAATCACTGTTATTTACTGCAGTAAAGAGAGAGTAATGAATAACAAAAAGTAATTATTGCATTTAGAACTTTCATCTGCATGTGGCTTCAAGAAAACGGGTTCTTCAAGATGTATATTGTTATTGTTGTTTTTTTTATAGCATATGTTGTTGTTGTTGTTATCCACCCTCGAGTCGATTTTGACCCATGGCGACCCTTTAGATGAGACTTCTCCAAGACTCCCTATGCTCCACAGCTCTGCTCAGGTCCTGCAAATTCATACCCATTACCTCCTTAATAGAGTCCATCCATCTAGCATGTGGCCTTTCTTTCTTTCTGCTTCCCTCTACCTTTCCTGCATTATTGTTTTTTCCAGTGAGTTGTGCCTCCTCATGATGTGGCCAAAGTATGACAGCCTCAGTCTAGTCATCCTGGCTTCCAGAGAGATTTCTGGTTTGATCTGCTCTAGGACCCATTTGTCTGACTTCTTTGCTATCCATGGTAACCTCAGCACTCTTCTCCAGCACCACATCTCAAATGAATTAATTCTCTTCCTATTTGCTTTCTTAACTGTCCAGCTCTCATATCCATACATGATAATAGGGGATACAATGGCTTGTATGATTCTTTCGTGCTCAGTTGTTTGTCTTTACATTTTAGGATATTTTCTAGTTCTCTCATAGCTGCCCTCTCCATTCTTTGTGTTCTTATAATTTCTTGACTGCAGTCCCCACACTGATCAGTATTTTATTGAAGGTATGAAAATTCTTTTACTATTTCTATTTCCTTATTATCTAGGTTGAATCTGTGTAAATTTTCTGTGGTCCTTATTTTTTTTTCTTTATGTTCAACAATAAGCCTGTCTTTTCACTTTCCTCCTTGATCTTCTGTAGTACTTGTTCCAAGTCTGTGATGTTTTCAGCTAGTAGTATGGTGTCGACTGCATATCTTAGATTGTTGATATTCCGATCCTGCTTTTAGTATAATATGTTCTGAATACAATCCTGCTTTTCGTATAATATGTTCTGAATACAAGTTGAACAGATAGGATGAGAGGATATAGCCTTATCTGACCCCTTTGCCAATTGGGAACCATTCTGCTCAGGTCCTGCAGGCTCAGTGCCACAATCTCCTTGATTAAGTCTATTTATTATCTAGTAGGTGGTCTTCACTCTTTCTACTACCTTCCACCTTTCCTAGCTTTATTGTCTTTTTGAGTGAATCATGCCTCCTCATGATGTGGCTACAGTACAACAACCTCAGTTTCTTCATTTTGGCTTTCAGGGAGAGTTCAGACTTGATCTGTTGTAGAACCCATTTGCTTGTCTTTTTAGCCTTCCACTGTATCCTCAGCACTCTTCTCCAGCACCACATCTCAAAGGAGTTGATTTTCTTCCTATCAGCTTTTTCCACTGTCCAGCTCTCACATCTATACATGGTGATGGGGAATACAACTAGCTCTCAGTGTGCATTTATATGTCACCTTTCTCCCAAAGTATGACACAAAGCAGCTTCCAAAAAAAGCAAATTATTTTTTTAAAATGTTAAAACAATTTAAAATCCACACATTGAACACTATGGAATAATTTAAAACCTATACAAAAGTTAAAAAAAAATCCTTAAGGAACTGAACAGCAGTCCAGTTGTCCCCATGGTCATTTTCTTGCCTCAAATGTAACTGAAAAATCCCTTTTTGTTGCTCTACATTTGCCTAACCTGTCTCAGCTCAGCTTCAGGGAGCGTCTATACTGACGAAAAATATCAGCTTCATCTTGCATTTTTCTGGCCCATAGTGACCTCGCAGTTACTCCATTAATATGAGACACAGACACAATGAGGTGACATTGGCATAACCGGCCTCACATTTCCCCCTGGTGAATTTGTTTCTTTTCCACTTGCCAGCATGCATAAACCTATTAGCCAACAGCCCTGTCAATCTATTGGATCATAGACTCATAGAGCTGGAAGAGATCACAAGGGCCACCCAGTCCAACCCCCCCTGCCATGCAGGAACTTTCAATCAAAGCATCCCTGACAGATGGCCATCCAGCCTCTATTTAAAGACCTCTAAGGAAGGAGACTCCACTACACTCTGAGGGAGTGTGTTCCACTGTCAAATAGCCCTTACTTTCAGGAAGTTCCTCCTAATGTTGAGAGGAATCTCTTTTCCTGCTGTTTGCATCCATTGTTCCGTGTTCTAGTCTCTGGAGCAGCAGAAAACAAGCTTGCTTCCTCCTCGATATGACATCCCTTCAAGTATTTAAACAGGGCTATCATATCACCTCTTAACCTTCTTTTCTCCAGACTAAACATCCACAGATCCACCCTGACTGGATGCTCCCCTATCCAATCCCCTTTCCCCCTTTGCTGGTGCAATGAGTAAGGGGATTTTAAATGTACACACACATACACATAAAAACATGACAGAAAAAGAAACAATAAAATTGCATTTTATGTAACCTTTATTTATGGAAATATTCAGCCATGATACCAGTAGTGAACATGTAGATTGGACTAACCCTTCCTCTTCTCTCTCCCCACTCCTCGTGTCACATTTGTTTTTACTATTTTTACACATTCTCCCAACCAATCAGCACTGTGTTGTTTTTGTTTTCACCTCAGTGAATGGAGCGCATGCATTCCCTAATCTTCTAGATTGCCATTATTCACTCACTTGCTCATACAGAGATCTATGTATATATGAATGGGGGGGGGGAGATGAGGGAAGAAAGTGCATGAAATCAGCTCATAAGCAAGCAAATACAACTGAATTTGTCTTTGACATATAATGCCACCTCCCCTCATTTTCTGCCACATCTGTTCTTTTTGTACAGTGGTACCCCGGGATACGAAATACCCACGTTACGAAATTTCTGGGATACGAAAAAATCCCATAGGAAATAACTGTTCCGGGTTACGAAGGTTATTTCGGCTTACGAAGAAAATTTTGGTGCTTTTCGGCGCTATTTCACACGAAATCGCGGCTTTTCCCCATTAGCGCCTATGGGTTTTCGGCTTGCGAAGGCTTTTCGGGTTACGAAAGCGGCGGCGGAACGAATTAATTTCGTAACCCGAGGTACCACTGTATATTCTTTTATGCCCTTCAATTGTAATGTTCCAATCATGGGAGTCATTCCACTGGGTCTCTATTCTGCTGATAAAGTCATATTTACCTAAACTATCCTACTGAAATTAAGAAAGCTTTTGGTAACTGGGAGAAGATTTTTGTGCTTTATGACTGTAAGCTCTATTCACTTCTGGGATTCAAAATAAATTCCTGGGCTGAGAATTCTTTAATGAGTTATGGCTCTTCATTAGTGGAGCAGTGGGAATTAAAACAGTCATGTGTGATGTGTCTATGCATGTGAGATACAGAGCACTAGCAAGGGATTCAAGTGGTACACTAGACATCACCCCCATGAATTATTCCTCTAGGGGCCAGCTTTCATATAAAAAGAAAAGAGAGGGTCATCAAAAAGCTATTTTTTAACAGAACCTACTTTAATGTCCCTTACATCTTCGCAATGAAGAAATCATACTACTGTTGTGCTTAGTTTTAAAATGAGTTTTTCCTTTCAGTGTTGAGAGTAGCTGTCCATCCAGTGAATTGCTTAAAGGTGATCTTTCAGGTTTTATTTACTGCAGAATGGGAACAATTGGAACTGTACAGAAAAACAACTTATCAGTGAAGTACCTGGAAATCAGTATGATACATACTAATGTAGTTGGTTCATTGTTAGGACAGGAGAAGGAATGTTTCTGACATACAGTACTTGCTATTCAACTCCTATTGTGTATATTTTTTTTCTACAAGAGACTAGCACAGTTAGAATCATAGAACTGTGAGTTACTCTTCTAGAAGTTGGCTGTTCTTTGGTAAGGGGGAAAATAAACAGAAGGAAGTCAAAATATGTAGAAATCTACCTGTGCTAATTAAACCATGGTTAATTTAACCAGCCACAAACCACATTATGACCACACATTTTCTTGCTGGCCTATGAATTCTGACTTTTAAACATTTTGGCTTGTTATGACATCTGAACAAGCAACCCACATCCTGTCTGAGAATTTCCCTATGCCTAATTGTACAACACTGTTCTTAAATGATACAGCTTGCACCACTTAATCTATCAAGCTTTGGCTTACAGATTTGTCACTAATACGTATGCATTTTGCACTATTCTGTTATACATAATTATTATCTTATCCTACTTACTCATTCCTTTATCTCAGTAACTATATAATGATCCAATAACTGAGGCAACACCAGTCACCTGGTGGGCTGTGCTCCACAAAAGCTTATGCCAAATAAAATATATTTATGCTACATAAAATGCGTTGTCATTAACAAGGAACAAGACATTTTGTTGTTTTTGTCATCGTAGACTGACAGAGCTACCTTCCTGGAAATTGTCTTGCTATAACTCACTGTAAGTACAGTGCACCCCTGGCTTACATGGGGGATTCAATCCGGACCCCCCACGTAAGCCAAATATTGTGTATGCTCGAGCGCCATTCAAGTGAATGGGGCTTGTGCATGCAGTGGCGTGGCGGTGGAGCAGCGCATGCACACCACGGGCATGCGCCCCATTCATTTGAATGGGACACGCCGCCCCTTGCACCCCACACGCTCCTGCGTGGCTCTGCACACCTTTGTGCATAAGCTCAAAGTCGCATATAACGCGGACGCATTGTACCATTTTGGCAGAGAATGAGTTCTAAGATGACCCGAAATAAAACAACACAATGTAAAAATGAAAAGTAGGTCTGTAAGCCATGAAAACTTTGAGGAAATGTTATGATTACTACCGTTGTTAAAATGCTAAATGCATGAAGTACTCAGTGGAGAAGAAGCATGTAGCATAGACACTCAGTGGATTATGTGTGTGTGAGAGGTTTTTTGTTTTGTAGTCCCAAATAGCATACTGGAAAGGTAATTCTAATAACACTTTGAAACAAAAAAATACACACACACAACCCAATTTGGATTGGTATAACTTACCTTCTAGGAAAATCTTGTTCCAGTAGATTCTGCCAACATGATTTCCTCCCAGAAAAATGAGGTTGGAGAAAATCAAGAATGTGGTAGATATAGATGCCAGAGTTGCATGGAGCCGTCGGAAACCTCTCTGGGACAAAAACCGATTCTGAATGTGGGGAAAAAATGAAAGTGGCATTCAGTAAAAGCTAGCATTGTTGTAATACCAGAGAAGTACAAAGTTCAGTGAGGGATTGCTGGGCTAAAGATGTTGGGGCCACAGAATCCCAAGATTGAAAGGAACTTCAAAGTCCCATCTCTGCCAGTGCAGGAATCTACCACGTAAAATCATAGAATTGTTGACTTGGAAAGGACCACAAAGGTAGAAGTGCTGGTTGTCTTGACAACCTAACCCTAACCACTCCAGGAAATTTTGCCAGGTGCAATGAAACCATCCCAAAAACACACACAGCCTTTGAATATCACACTTAAAAGAGAGCTAAGAAATAACCTGTTACCCAGTTAGTTACCCCACTCTCTATTTTTAACAACAACAACAACAACAACAACAACAACAACAATTTTTATTTACATTCCTGCCTCTCCCTGCAGATCGAGGCGGGATTACATCAATAAAATAGTAAAATACAAGTATAAAAATACATATAATAAAACACTAACAATATAATTTTAAATTAGAACTTCATCTGAACAACCAGAAATATCCAAAAACTTATCGTTATAACCAGAATAGAGCATTTTATCTTACAATCTCCTATAAGAGGTCAGGTGGGTAAGCCCGCCAGAAGAGATCCATCTTAAGAGCCTTCTTAAAGGCATCTAAGTTGGTAATAAGATGGATCTCTTCTGGTAAACTATTCCATAATTTGGGGGCTGTGGCCATAAATGATCTATGAGAAATTGTTGTTAGCCTGGACTTATGGTGTTCTAATAAATTCTTCCCAGATGTTCTGAGAGTGCGGGGCGGATTGTGTAGGGAGAGGCGTTCCTTCAAGTAACTTGGGCCCAAGCCATGTAGGGCTTTAAAGGTAATAACCAACACTCTGTACTGTGCCTGGAAGCTAATCGGCAACCAGTGAAGTGATTTCAACACAGATGTTATATGGTCCGACCTCAGTGTTCATAAATGATCTATGAGAAATTGTTGTTAGCCTGGACTTATGGTGTTCTAATAAATTCTTCCCAGATGTTCTGAGAGTGCGGGGCGGATTGTGTAGGGAGAGGCGTTCCTTCAAGTAACT
>NC_056522.1:34065657-34134351 GCF_019175285.1 Sceloporus undulatus | reverse complement strand
CGGGCCCAAGCCATGTAGGGCTTTAAAGGTAATAACCAACACTCTGTACTGTGCCTGGAAGCTAATCGGCAACCAGTGAAGTTATTATTATTATTATTAACCTTTATTTATGAAGCGCTGTAAATTTACACAGCGCTGTACATGCAATCTTTTTAGTTAGACGGTTCCCTGCCCTCGGGCTTACAATCTAAAAAGACATGACACAGAAGGAGAAGGGAGTGGTGATGGGAAAGGGTAAGAGGTCCAGCAGTTCCTCTCAACCTCCGAGGCCTGGACCAAGGCAGATGGACTGAAGGGAGGGCTTGGCTTCAAAATGGAAGGTTAATCATTATCCAGGGAAAATACATACTCACAATTAGGATAATACATATACAGTACATAGCAATACAGGAAATGGATCGATAAACAGTCAACAACAGAACATCAGATAGTAAGCAACAATTATGCGATGCCTGGGAAGGCTTCTCGGAACAGGATGGTTTTCAACTCCGTTTTGAAGCTGGTTAAAGAAGTGATGGCTCTTGCTTGTGGAGGAAGAAGGTTCCAGGAGTGAGGGGCAGCAAGTGAAAAGGGGCGAATCTGGGCTGGGGCAGAGGAAATCCAGGCTGGGACAGGAACCCTTGACTACCAGAACGGAGGGCCCTGGTGGGAAGGTGAGGAGAAAGAAGGTCTGATAAGTAAGGAGGGGCCAGTCCATGGAGGGCTTTGAATGTCGACAGCAGGAGCTTATACTGAATGCGGAAAGGGAGAGGGAGCCAGTGAAGGGATGCCAACACAGGAGAGATGTGGTCAGAGCGGTGGGTGGAAGTTATAATGCGTGCAGCTGAATGCTGGACAGAGATTAAAGGACGGAGGTGAGAAAGAGGAAGCCCAGCCAGGAGGACATTACAGTAATCAAGTCGTGAGATCACTAGGGCATGGACCAGGATCTTGGCAGTAGAGGCGGAGAGATATGGTCGGATTTTGGCAATATTGTACAAAAAGAATCTACAAGCCTTGGCTGTGGTCTGGATCTGAGGGATACACGACAGAGAAGAGTCAAAGATAAAGCCAAGACTGCGGGCTTGCTAGACTGGTTGAATGGAAATGTTGTCCACAGAGACAGAAAAGGAGTGTTGAAGGTTGGGCTTAGGAGGAAAGACAAGAAGCTCCGTCTTGGACATGTTGAGCTTCAAACGCCAATGGCACATCCACTGTGAGACAGCTGTAAGGCAAGACGAGACTTGCTGTTCAAGCCTTGGAGAAAGGTCAGGGGCAGAAAGATACAGCTGGGTGTCATCGGCATACAGATGGTAGGAAAAACCAAAAGAGCTGATGAGTTTACCTAAGGACAGTGTGTAGAGAGAAAACAGAAGGGGACCCAGAACAGAGCCCTGGGGAACTCCAACAGATAAGGGAACAGGAGAAGAAGTCAGATCCCCTGCAAAAGTGATTTCAACACAGACGTTATATGGTCCGACCTCAGTGTTCCGGTGACCAGTCTGGCTGCCTCATTTTGAACCAATTGAACCTTCCAAACTTGATACAAAGGTAGCCCCATATAGAGTGCATTACAGAAATCCAAATGAGAGATTACCAGTGCATGTACCACTGCTTCAAAGTCCTTTTTGTCCAGGAAGGGAAGTGGTACCAAGCAATCCTAGCCATCACATCTACTTGACATGACAACTGTAGAGATGGATCCAGGAGTACTCCTAAACTGTGAACTTCATCCTTTAGGGGAAGTGTAACCCCGTCCAGGACTGATTGACAAAGCTCTGTCCCTGGATTTGGGATACCTATCGCAAGCACCTGCATTTTCTCTGGATTCAACTTGAGTTTATTTACCCTCATCCAGCCCATTACCAACCTAAGGCAGGCATCTAGAGGAGAGATGCCATTCTTAGTCACTGCAGCAGTCGGAGACATAGAGAAATACATCTGTACGCTGAAGACACTCAAATCTGATAACACCGCACCCCGTGTCTTTGGATTATCTCTCCCAGCGGCTTCATATCATTGTTAAACAGCATTGGGGACAGAATCGCACCTTGAGGGACGCCCAATTTGAGCTCCCTCTTGGACGAATAACTGTCCCCAAGTGACACCATTTGGAATCTTCCTGAAACTCAAAATGATCCAGTCTAATATAATCCACAGTGTCACTGGACACCTCGCTTTCTGTTTCTGTTTTAATGCCCGCATCCAGATCAACCCTTATCTGAGAGATTTTATCCGCAAAAAAAGTCATTAAAACCATCACAGCAGGCTTTAGTGGGTTCCAATAAAGGGTTCAGGATGGGAGACAGTTGGGTTAGCTCTTTAACCAGCCTGAACAGCTCTGTTGGACAAGACTCTGCAGCCGCAATTCTTTACTGCATCTATTGACACTCCATAAGGATCCAATAAGTTCTCATGGAGTGTCTTGTCAGACAAACATCGATGTTTCCGCCATTGTGATATGGCACAGTGTAACATAATAGTTTGTCAGGTGGAACTATGCTATATCTCTCATCTCAACTTCCCCTCCCCACAACTCACCATTTAGCCACTACAGCCCCTCACTATGGCCATGCAACGGCTGGTGGAAATCAGCCAGAGACGACTCCTTCTCTGGAAACAAGAGAAGTGTACAGTGGGACCTCAGTATCTGCCATCCACGGATGGCAAGCCTTTGTTGTCCCCAATGGCAGCATGTGCATGTATAAGCCTTGGGGGGAGGAAGGGAGGGAGGGAGGATCTCCATCCCACTATCCCCAATGGCAGTGTGGCTGCATGGTCATGATGCCATTGGGGTCCATAAGATTTCGGCATCTGCAGATTTTGGCATCTGGGAGGAGAGGTCCAGAACAGACCCCCTGCAGATACCGAGGGCTGACTGTATGTCCACTGGCTATATCTGCCAGAAGAAGATCAATGACCTAATCCACTGAAGACTATCAGGTCCTCTGGAGGTCTCTGTGAGTGAGGTTATCATTCTAAAAGCTCTAAAATGCAGGGGGTGGGGGAAGAGAGTGGCTAACAATGTCTTGGGGAAAACTTTGGAAAGGGAACAGAATATTAACTTCTACCACAACTAAAACAAACATAAAGAAATAAGTTGTCCCTATGAGGATACCAGCCAGTGTTCCCTAGTTAAGTTTCACATTTATTTTTAAAGAGCATTTGGATGTGTTTTAGAGACATTTTGATAAGAATTTCAAGTTGTAGCATTTTTGCCATTGCTCTATCAATCAGAAGGGCTACTTTAAAAAAAAAACAGAAATGGGAAATTATGGAAAAGTAACAAGCAGTGAGGGTCTTTAACACTGCAATGAGTAATAACTGTAAATTACTTTTCAAACAAAACAAGTAAAGTAGAAAGTAAGTTAAAATTAATTACTTTGGTAAAGGAGGGTGAGATTTATATAGTTTCAGAGCCAAGGAATGGTTTACATGGCACAGTGTAGAGTTTCTAACAGCGTGCTATTATTCCATACAAGCACTTATTCACCAACATTGAAATGGGTTTATGAACGTGACATATGTGAGGCACAAAAGTGGCAGCTTTTCCTAAGTTGATTGCAGTTTTAGAGCTACTGAAAGGTTTCTTTTCAAAGTATCTCCAACAAGAAGTCTTTAGATTTGCTATCTGTAATTTGCAATTTAGTCTTGAATATACCCAAGAGCAGGTCCTTAAGCCTTGCTATAAATCCACCTACTTCCCACCCACCTAACTCTAAAATTGGCTCGTTTGCTATCTGTCAGTTCCAGTTTTAAGACATTGTGACATCTGAAGTGAAAAATCAAAATAATATGTTTCCTCTGCTCACTTTTTATATGACACACACAAGGTAGAACTAAACTTCATACCAGAGACATATGATTTGGGAAATAAAAATGCCATATGAAAACCATTTTACTACACCTTTGTATATAGTGGGACTTGAGAATCCATGGATTTTGGCATCCACAGGGGTGCTGGAAACAAGCCCCAGTGGATACCAAGGGTCTACTGTAATATACTTGTCTTTAAGTGCCTTCAAGTCAGCCTCAACACATAGTGACTCTGTGAAGAAAACACCTCCAAGACACCCTATCTGCTCAAGTACTGCAGACTCGGGGCTATATTCTCCTTGATCAAATCAATCCATCTGGTATATGGTCTTCATCTCTTTGTACTGCTTTCTGCCTTTCCAAGCATTATCATCTTTTCTAGTGAGTCATGCCTTCCCATCACGTGGCCAAAGTATGACAGCCTCAATTATTCATCTTGGCTTCTAGGAAGAGTTCAGGCTTGTTCTAGGATCCAATTGTCTTTTTAGCCTTTCGTGGTATCTGTAGAACTCTTCTCCAGTACCAAATTTCAAATGAGTTGATTTTCTTTCTATCAGCTTTTTTCACCTTCCAGCTCTCACACCCAAATACAGTGATGGGAAATGTGATGGTATGGACAATCCTAACATTAGTGTTCAGTTGTACATCTTTGTGCTTCAAGATCCTGTATAGTTATGGATTGGGGAAAGCATCTTGATGCCATCGATTCTCTGCCTTACCCTATGAATGATTGTATTTTATAATTGTATTACTTGTTTTTATCTATTTTTATGAGATGTTTTTAATAGTTTTATAGTCTGTAAACCATTTTGATCTAGGGAAAAACGGTATACAAATAAAATTTATTATTATTATTATTATTATTATTATTATTATTATTATTATTATTATCTGGCTTGGAAAATCTGCTTTATAAGCTAAGTGCAATGGGTTGGAACAATAAATACAGTCGGCCCTTCTTATACATGGATTTTTTATACATGGATTCAAGCATTCATGGTTTGAAAATGTTAAAAAAAAGTATAAATTTCAAATATCAAACCTTAATTTTCCATTTTTTATAAGGGACACCATTTTTCTATGTCATTATATTTAATGGGACTTGAGCATCCACAGATTTTGTTATCCATGGGGGATCTTGGAACCAAATCCCAGTGTATAACAAGAGTCCACTGTAAATTAAAATAACACATTAACTTAAAATGAGAGAAAAAACTTTCTGTTCTCCATAATAAGATTGCTGACTCTTCTTCTAACACAACTCATGCTTCTTTTTAAGGAAGAACTGATTCTTCCTTAACTGATTTGTAACCGATTCTTCCTTTATTATTATGTACCTTCTTTTAACAGGTGCTAAGAACATGGATCACTGGGCTGGAGTATTTTTATTAGTATAATACACAACCTTTACATTAGCTGTGTAATCTTATATATATTTACTCAGATGGACATCCTGCTGTTCAAGGGTGCACCTACACTGCAGGAAAAAAGCGGTGTAGATGCATTGCCATGGCTCCATCCTACAGAATCATGGGATTTGAAGTTCTGTGAGCCAACAGCATGCTTTGGCAGAGAAGGCTACCTTGTAAAACTACTAATCCCAGGATTCCATAGGATGGAACTACATCCATAGGATTGTGCTACATCAGTTAAAGTGGGGTCAAACCACATTATTTCTGCAGTGTATATGCACTCCAAGAAGTTATTTCTAGGTAAACAATCATTTAATTTTAGCTCTTTACTCACAAACATTACTATTTATGCTTTTATATGTTCCAAACAGAGCAAAGAACTTTATAATTTATCATATTTTATACATATTTAATGCAGAAAGCAATTACACTTTAGATTGCGTGCCTGACACTGACTACATTTGTGCACTTATCTGAGAACAAAACATGTCTTCTCTTAGAATTTTAGCTGTTTATCTGAAAATTTACCTATTCTTGTAGTGACTTGGGCTGAATCAGCCATAAAATAATTATTAACTTGCTTCCAAACCATTAGAAATCCCAAATGTGAACTGAGAAATTGTTAATTTGAGACCCCTTCATAGATTATCTGTATTATTTTTAGGCAACAATAAAGCACTGAAGCATAATCAGAACTAATCATTCTGCTGTGCCTTACAGTCAGAATGGAAATCACACAGTCCTGGGGGGGGGGGGGGGGTTCAACACTTGAGCTTTCTTCAAAATGCTGGGTAAAAACAATCTAGAATCTGGGGTGAATGAAAAAGTATTGTTTAATATTATTGAACAAAGACAAGAACAAACAGAATTTAGTTTTTAAACTATTTGGCTTCCTTGAGGAAAATTTCCCAAGGAATTGATGATATCCCAATTGAACTGCTGCAATGCACACAGACAGAAGCATCACTAGTGCTAACTACAATATGCTAACAAATATGGAAAACAAAGAGGTGGCCAACAGACTGGAAACGATCAATATATATCCCAATTAATAAAAAAGGAGATACAAAAGGATGCAGCAACTATAGGACCATATCATTAATATCACATGCAAGCAAAATAGTGCTCAAAATTATGCAGGATAAGACTCCAACCATACATGGAGAAAGAAGTTCCAGAGGTGCAAGTGGGATTCAGGAAAGGAAGAGGCACTAGAGACCACATAGAAAACCTAAGATGGCTAATGGACCACACGAAGGAATTCCAGAAAAAAATCAACATGTGCTTTACAGACTATAGCAAAGAATTTGACAGTATAGATCATTAAAAGACATGTCAAGGAAATGGGATTACATCTGATAGTCCTGATGAGAAATCTGTATCAAGGACAAGAGGCCACTATCAGAACTGAATCTGGAGAAACAGAATGGTTCCCAATAGGTAAAGGGGTCAGGGAAGGTTGCATTCTATTGCCTTATTTGTTCAACGATTATGCTGAAATCATCATAAGAAGAGCAGAGTTAGATTCAAAATAAGGAGGAGTGAAGATAGGAGGAAGAAACATCAACAACCTAAGATATGTAGATAACACATTAATACTGGTAGAAGACATCACAGAATTGAAACAGCTACTAAGGAAGGTTAAACATGAAAGTGCAAAGGCAGGATTTATGTTGAACATAAATAAAACTAAAATAATGATCACAGAAGAAATACATGAATCCAATCTCGACCATGAGGAAATCAAAACAGTCAAGAGAATTCGCATACCTAGGATAGAACGTTGACCAGCGTGATGCAATCAGGAAATAAGTCTATGAATGGGTAGGGCCGCTATAAAGGAATTAGAAAAGATACTGAAGAGTAAAGATATACAATTGAGTACTAAATTCAGAATCATCCAAGTCATATTATTCCCTATCACCATGTACAGACATGAGAGCTGGACAGTGAATAAAACAGTCAGGAAAAGAATCAACTCATTTGAGGTGTAGTGCTGGAGAAGAGTGCTGAAGATACTGTAGATAGTAAAAAAAGGCAAACAAATTTGTACCTGAACAGATCAAACCAGAACTCTCCTTGGAAACCAAGATGATCAAATTGAGGCTGTTGTACTTTGGCCACATCATGAGAAGGGATAAGTCGCTAGAGAAAACAATAATGCTAGGAAAGGTAAAGGGTAGAAGAAGGAGGGGAAGACTGCAAGCAAGATGGATGGTCCCAATCAGGCATGAGTTTGCAGGGTCTGAGCAACAGTGAACAATAGGGAGTCTTGGAGGTGTCTCATCCACAGGGTTACCATGAGCTGGAGTTGACTCAAGAGTGGCTAACACCAACAGGCCATACTGTTTGCTATTCCCTGATGCAACTGTTGTATTTTTATTCTTCTGTATTTAATAAAATCCCATTTTAGGTAATACTGTGTGGGTTATTGATTGCAATTTGCTTAAGACACACTATTGCCAAGACCACAAGATCCCTTGAAGGCATGAGCATGTATCCAGGGGAGTTCATGAATGTGCTCTGACTTAACAATACATAGGCATTCAGCTGGGAAAATTTAACATTAAACACAAGGGTTGCATAGAATCATTAATGTGTAACTCCAGAAAAAGCATAATTATTTCAATACAATTTATGTTACACAAACCTAGTGTAGAGTTTCAGCCATTTAATTGTTAGATGCAGAGTTGAAAAACAGATTATTGATATTTATTGAATATAACTATCCTACATGTCTGTTTCAGTTTTCTGCTTGGGTATGACAACAACAACAACAAAAACACAATCTTGCACTATAATAGCTTTTCTAATTACAATGGCCAGAATGTCCAAACTACAAACAATCCATTCATGTTTTTTGTGGGTTTTTCAGGCTATGTGGCCAAGAATTTATTCCTGACGTTTCACCAGAATCTGTGGTTGGCATCTTCAGAGAATGTTGACCTGGAAGAGAGTGGGTACACACACACACACACACACACACACACACACACACACTGTGTGACCCTGGGTGAGGAGGAGTGATTCCCATGTTAATCTGTGTATTGTTCTGTTGTTGATGGCCTCCTCAGGGTAGGAGGATATGCAAAGAGTATTAGTGTCTGCTAACTGGTTATCATTATCTCCTGGGTGAACATTATCTGCTGGGAGAGCCTCTGACCCTGAGTGTTTTCTCATTTGCATTTGCTGAGTCCTGGTTTTGGTGTCCTTCAGGACTGGTAGCCAAACTTTATCTACTTTATTTACTTTGAGGGTTTCTTCTCTTCTGTTGAAGTTGTCCAAGCGTTTGTGGATTTCAATGGCTTCCCTGTCCATTCTGACCTGATAGTTGTTGGCATGGTCCAGAATTTCAGTGTTTTCAAACAGCATTTTGTGCCCAGGATGGTTTATAATGTGTTCTGCTAGTGTCTGAAGTGTCTCTCATGTTCCTTGATTCATGTTTGGACACTGTGTTTGGTGGTCCCTATGTAGACTTGTACGCTGCTGCATGGTATGCGGTAAACTCCTGCAGCTGTGAGAGGGTCTCTCTAGTCCTTGGCTGAGCAAAGCATTTTCTGGATTTACTTGGTCGGTTTATAAACTATTTGGAGGTTGAGCTTCTTCACCACGTTGCCTATTAATGTGTCAAATGTTTTACAAGAAATGGAAAAAGTAGATGTTAATGATCCTGCTAACATGTTTATCGCTGCTGAAAGGATTTAAATAATAGTTCTATCTTTTGAGGTTATTAACTACTCATATTCAAATACATATGGAAAATAATGCCACAGCAGGAGTTCTGACATATGTTCAAGATACTTAGAATGCTATAAGGAGAAACAGTAGCAGTTGTAAATGAGTATACAAAGGTTGTTCTTTGGGTTGTGATGTCAACAAAAGGCTTTGAATTTAATGGGATGGGACTACATGGGTATAAAAGCATCATTGTGATTTTGTTTCCACATAAATTGAATGTCTGTCACTCTTGGAAGTCAGTCTAGAGACTGTGAGTCAGCACCACTCAGATAAAAAAATAATGGTGAATATTTTGTTGAAGACTAGCATCACAAGACACAAACAAGACAATAATAGAATCCAACACAGAATTTAAACAAAGAAGGTAACTAACTGGAAGAATGATACTGCACAGAACCTCTAAATCCTCAGGGAATGAAAAATAACATTTCTGAAGGTGTTTTAAGAATTCAAACATCTTTGATGAGTTTCTCTGACACACCAGCTATAGAAGAGTTATTGTATGAGAGGGGAAATATGGCTACATATAAGGTGATTTTTGATCTACTATAAGAGAGCCAATGTGGGGTAGTATTTTGAGTGGTGGACTATGACCACGGTTCAATTGCCTGCTTGGCCATGAAACCCACTGGGTGACCATGGGCATATTTCAGCCTCAGGTGAAGGCAATGGAAAACTTCTTCTGAAAAAATCTTGCCAAGAAAGCCCCATACTCATTTATTTTAGGGAAGTCATAAGTCAGAAATGACTTAAAGGTACATATTAACAACAAATCTATTATCCATTTTTAAACACTGAACAGGCAATGGTATTCTTCTATGATGATATGTTCATTCCTAACCATACCATATCTGTATTGCCTAAACATTGGCTGCAATCCAACATCCCCTCAACATGGTGTAAATATCAGTATGCTGCATATGCTCCATCAACACTATGAAAATCCCATGCCGAATAACAACATTATGCAACATTTGCCAATGACTTGGGGCTGCTATGCAATGAGTACCGTTGTTCCCTCCACATTCATTGAGGTTAGGAGCACAGGAACCCTATGAAATTGGAAAAACTGCAAATAAAAGAAAACCCACTATTTTTTTTTACCTGAAAGGACACCTCTCTAGGAGTCTCTAGGTCCTCCACTGCAACTCTGTGGTCAACATCTGCAAAATGCTCACTATGAATCATGCTGGAGAACCTACAAATAATTTTCCTCATACCCATAATGTGACTTATGCATGCCTATGTCACTAACAAGATTCCATTCACTGTGACAGCTGCAATTTCCCAACATTTTGGATCTTGAATGAACAAGGAAGCCAATTTATCCTTAAACCAATTTATCAAACCATATTTTAGATAAATAGTAATAATAATAATAATAAGTTTTATTTATAAACCGCTATTCCGTGTTGATCATAGCAGTGTACAGGTAAAAATTGCAATATCAAATACAAAATGCAAGATAAAAATTGCAATACATAAATAAAACTTCAATAAAAACATTTCAAAATACAGATTAAAATGATACATCAAATCCATACATCAAACCCAGGCCGCTAAATGTGCTCGATAATGCTGTATATATAGGGGGGAGTCATATATCATCAAGGAGCATCGGGGAAGGCTTGCCGAAACAGGAAGGTCTTAAGTCTCTTAATTAAACATACAAATAAATCATCTAGATAGAAGAAAGTTCTGCATTGTCTTGATGCAACTCACGTTCCTAGGGACAAAGAGCAGGATCCAGTTTTGGACAGCAAAATCCAGGGGGACTGACAAGGACAATCTTTCATCTCCACTAGGGGTCCTCCAAAACTGGTTCCAGAATCAGAAGCACCCAGAAAGGGTTTTTGAGCAGTGCAGGAAACTGGGGTGAGTCATCAAGAAAGATCTGAATGTTTCTCCAGTAGAAATGGGTAACAGTGCCCCATCTGGGAGCACCCCACTGCTATAAACATGGTTACAATGCTGCAACAACACATACAGGAGTTCTTAGTACTGTTGATATGTGCAGGATAAATCTTGAGGTTATCATTTTTCCATTTGCCCTGCCCCTACATCCCTTTAATTACCAATTTATCCAAGGCATTCTACACAACAACTATATTAACTACTGTATGTGCTCATACATAAGTGTAGAAATTTTAGTCAAAAAATTGACCCAAAAAACCTGAGTCAACTTATCTTCGTGTCAATGTAAGTGATGTGCTTTAACTCTTATAAAAAGGGAACCATCCCTTGGTGAAGGGCAAAAGTGTAATCCGTCCTGAAAGCACTGACTTCCCTCTGGTCTAAAATCATATTTCCCCATAGTTTTCCTGTCCTTAGATATTTATAGAAGAAAAGAGAGAATATTATCAAAGTATCCATTAAACTGAAAATTTTAATTAGTACCCTATGTATTGATTTTTCAAACATTGAAAAGGTATTTGTAACACCTTTGATACATCTTATAATGCATTTCCAACATTTTAAAATACAGAGATACAGAAATACACAATCACGTTTAGTGCCTTGTATCACTCAAATACACTTTTTTATTTCAGTAGAGAAAGTTTTTACTGTCAAAGACAACTTTCTATTGACATATTTTGGCTCCGATCCTAAGCATCAGATTTCTTATAGATGTCAAATCACAAAATATATGAAAGACTTCTCAACATCTATTCTACTTGACTTGCTAGAGGGGAAGTGGTAATTTACCACTGAAAAGAAGTGGATGGGCAATCTAGAGAAAAGGGGGACAAATGTGTTCCAAGTGTCTATAAATCTCTCTGTTCATTTAAGTGCACAGTTTGTTCAAATCAAAACTGATACAAAGACTCTCTGTACTTTTTTGTCTCCTGGATGATCTATTCCAAAGCAGAAAGAACAACAGAAGGTACAGACAGCTGTGTAGCATCTTGAGAATCTGGTTCTTCTTAATAAATACCACTGAATGGCGTTGCACTGAATTTTCAAGAGCTTTAATTCCCCCCCCCCCCACACACACACACACCTGAAAAGGTTGTTATTTCATGGATCATGAACACCTCTTCCAAGGGAGAGAGTATCATCTCTAAGCAGAATTAAACATGCCAGATGGAGCCATTGCTTCTTAATTTGGTCAGTCTTTCTGACGTGGTCATAAGCAATGATCTTTCATAAATGACAGTTAATATGTTAATAACAGTTGAAAACTTCAAGGTAATTTGTTAAGGGAAAATTTCAATTCTCATGTAGCTAAAACACATCCAGTGGAAAAGAGTATAGTGCTTTATTAAAAACATTTATATTGAAAGACTGCCTTTTAAAAAAGCCTTTTCTTGCTGATGGAAGGATAGCAAGAAGTGTGCCATTCTAGCCTCACTAGGAAGGAAAAGAATTCCACAGTCCAAGAAGGCTTTCTGTGGGGTGTCTGTGGGGTGGTGGAAGAATCTCTGCCAAAGATTTCAGGACCTGGACAGGTCTATACAGGCAAACCAGCTCCATCAGGCCTTGCCTGGAAGAAGAAAGCCTCCCTCCATCCACCATGCAGAAGAAGGCCCCCCCTCCAGTCCATCTGCCATGGCCCAGGCCTCAGAGGAAGAGACTATCTGCTGGACTTTTCCCCTTCCCCACTACCATCTCCTTCTCCTTTTGTGTCTTGTCTCTTTAGATTGTAAGCCTGAGGGCAGGGAAATGTCTAATTAATAATTTGTAAGCCACTCTGATAGCCTTTTGGCTGAAGAGTGGGGTATAAGTAAATACATATTATTATTATTATTATTATTATTATTATTATTATTATTATTATTGAGAATATATGGTCCTTCAGATAGTCTGCATTTTTAATTCTTTGCAATGTGTTTTATTGTATTTTTACTGTCAAGTATAGTGAGAGGCATGTCTGGAATTTTTTACCTCCACTTTAGAAATAATCAAGTTGGCTTTGATGATGTGGATGTCTCTGTGTTTGTGGGTATAGAGTCATTTACAACTCCTCACACAAAATGTCTTAGACAAGCTGTGTGTGTGTGTGTGTGTGTGTGTGTGTGTGTTTTACCCCTATGAGTACCAGAAATCTTTAGATGTACTAAAAGACACTAAAAGTGAGTGACCCTCTGGATGGGAGAGATTTGGCTTCTGGGATTATGGTCTTCACTTCTTCGACAGAGGACTACTGGTTATAGATGGGCTGCACCTCATGAGGACTGGAAAGAGATTGGATGGCTGTTTCTTAGATGTACTTTAGTTGTGTATTCCTGAATGACAGGTAGAGGCAGTAGATGGTACCTGCAGTATTTCTAACTATGATTTTATGACAGCTGTGTCCGATGTTGGTCATGGATATGCATTTGTTTAATCAATCAAAGTTAGGTGACAAATTTGGTTAAACACATATGACAATAAAATATAAGGAAATTCCTAAGAGGGCAGCCATGTTGCAGCCTAAACAACAGAGAGATCTGTAGCCTTAAACCACAGAGAATTTGGTAGCCTTAAGGAGTAAAAAAATGTATCTTATCAAGGGGGCTGCTATCCATAAAGGTTGATCCAAAGAAAATGTGCTTACCTTTAAGGTGTTACAAAGCTTTTAATTGTTTCTATCACACTTTATTGTTTCTGTTATTAAAGTTTGTCATCAAATACTTCCCTAATGTATTAGGCTACATAGAATGTACCTGGTTATATTTACCTGTCTCCAAAGCAATGTTCCTCTATGCTTTCCCAGCAATAACCTTTACTGATTCAGAGAAGGACCAAATTCTGCATGTGTAGGTGTTGCAGGAGAATGACTAACCTTTTCTTTTGAAGCCCAAATCAAAAAGCGTACCACTAGGGATCTGGCTTTTTCTAATTGAGATAGAATTTCAACCAACCCTAGAAATGAGTCATCTTTCTATCGTTTTCTTTGATGTTTGTATTTTACATCACTTGTTGCAAGAAATTAACTTATTTAGAAGCAAATATACATAAGGAATGTAATTTATGTATGCAATGTGCATAGCTGATTATCTATGTAGGAGCAGAAATATATACTGATTTTAATGGAGAGCAATTGGATGGAAAGGATATTCATGACAAAAAATCTTGGTGATAGGAGGCTGCATAGATGTCTTGTTTGATTTGACATGTACACAGGGAATTTGATGTGTATGGAAAATAAGCACACTTGTGATAGATTTATCTAGAGTGAAAAATATTTCATTTGATAGATATTCCCAGATGCATTGGTGCACACATGGAGCTCTGTGTAAGCAGAGACTGCCCCATTTCTGTCATTGTCAGATACATGTTTTCCCAACTATGGCTAGTTTGACTCAGGGGATAGCTAGTGATAGCACTAATTTTGTCCAGCATACAAAAATGTAAAAGATTTCCCCCCTATCATTTTATTCCTCAATGAAATAAAGGGATTTTCCTGCTAATTTTGGTCTGTCTGTTACAAAACTGTTAGACCAGTGATGGAAAGTATATGGACCTCCAGATGTTGAATTGCAACTTCCAGGACTCCTCATCATTGGATATGGTGGCTAGAGCTTTCAAAGAAGTAGTTGTGTTAGTCTCCTGCAGCACAAAAAGGAGCATGGAAGGGGGAGGAAAAAAAAGAATGTGGCAGCACTTTTAAAATTGATTTTTATTTTAGATGAGCTTTTGTGGATGCCATCCCACTTCAGATGCAGCACAGAGGTGCACCTGAGGCTTTAATATCACTTTGTACTGCATCTGATGAAGTGGGTTTATATCCATTAAAGTGTGTGCTAAAATAAAAAACAGTTAAGTCTTAAAGGTACTCCCACATTCCATTTTTCTCCCCCTCCCTTCCTCCTTTTTATAATGGTGCAAGCTGTGTTCTGTGTACAAAGTTCCTGCTAGAAAACACAACTTGACAACCTTGACAACTCTCAGCATCTCCAAGCCAGCATGGCCAATGCTTTGAACAAATCCTGCATGTTCATTTACAAATTTCACTATTAGATCAACCCTTATGTTAGAAGATTATGCTTAGAATTGGGTCCTTGGGGTACCACCATATCAGCTGCTTAATCCAGAGCATTATGCCCCCCATCCAACTATTATGGTGATCACATGTACTGGACCAAATCCAGTGTGATGCCATCTCATTGTGCACATGTCCCAGTTGGTCAGACACTGCATCAGTCCCACTGGCCTATCCAGTTTTCAGAGCCACTGCTTCCTAGCAGTCAAGAGTTCTGTGAAAAGTCTACCTGGTGCACTGCTGCTTCTGCTAAGGTTAGAAATGGATGCCTGGACATATGCTCAAGAAGGACTCCAGGCACCTGTTTCTCTCCTCAGTAGAAGCAACCACATACTAGGCAGACTTTATATGGAGCTGTTGCCCGAGAGGAAATGACAGCAGCAGCTAAAACAGGCCATCCTTTTCCTTGTGCTGCTTAGCATGGAGAAGGGGGATGCCATAGCTCTTGGCGTGCTGTCAGCTGGATTGGGCTGAATTGAATCATTGCGATGGGTGAGAGACCACAAGGGCCCTCCAATCCAATCCCCTGCCATGCAGGAATACATAATCCAAGCACCCTTACAGACAGTCATCCAGCCTATTTAAAAACCTCCAGAACATGCTCCACCACACTCTGTGGCACCATATTCTATTGTCAAACAGCTCTTACTGTCAGGAAGTTCTTCCTATCGGAATCAGGCTCTTTCTTCAGGAAAAGCATGGAGTTCAAGAACCAAGTATGCTCAACATCATTTGACTTCATAAACAGTTCACCTTTATTACAATCATAATCCAGCCCAGGTACAAAGGAGATACAGAATAAAAGAAGGTAAAAGCAAGGTAAACACAAGGTAAAACCCCAGATTAAAAAAAGGATTTAATATATCATTTTAAAACCAGTGTGGCAGGGCAAGATTGATACTAGCCTACTGTGATTTTTATGTTTTTACCTTGCTTTTATTCTGTATCCCCTTTTTACCTGTGCTGATCCATGACCATAATAAAGATGAACCGAACTGAACTGACTTCATAGGCAAGTTCTATATTTAACACACTTCAATCCATAACTATTTCAATTTTTAAAATTGTTTAATTGTTTTTTTAAATTTACACACACACACACACACACACACACACACTTTAATGCCTTTGTACTGTTTTTAAATGGCACTGTTTTAAATTTGCTATTCCCTGCCTTTAGTCACTAAATTGGAAGAAAGGTGGGATATAAATAAATAAAAAGGAGGAGGAGGAGGAGGAGGAGGTGGTAGTAGTAGTAGCTGCAAAAATTCTTCAGACTAAGCAAATCACAGAGACACCATAATTTTGGGTAGCCTTTACATGGTCTGATCAACAGAACAGCATGCCAGATCTGTTGCTTTTTGGACTCTAATCTAAGGCCCAAAACAAATGGGCCAAAAAGTGCAGCTTCTGGCTGCTTTGGTGACATAGTGTGCAGACAACACATACCCCTGATATGGACAGAACCTGCTCTGAGGTCTCCTAAGGTGGCCAGAAAAGGAGCGGCAAAAAAACCAGACCTTGCTGGCAGCCAGCTTTGGGACCATAGCTACAGCTGGCTTTAGAATCACAACTTCCAGTCACCACAGTCTTGGGACAATCAGGGGATAATCAGGGCTGGAGTGGCCAGAGGTCACTCCAAGCCACCAGTCTGTTTTGCCTCTTAGTCTTCACCTTGTCATTCATGGATTTCAGATGATTCAAGAGTCTTGCCTTCTTCTATTCTAGTTGTATTGCACACTACAAGTAGGCTTCTGGTTTTTCCCCCTGAGCTCTTCCTTCTTAAAGATTTCTCTGAATTACCTTCTTATCTACATTTTTCGCCTAGGACTTAGCACTGCCTTTGTTTTCTTACAGACACTACTAGCCCCCTTAAAATGCTTCTTTAAGAAGCCCTGGTGGTGCAGTGGTTAAATGCCTGTACCGCAGACACTCACAGCCACAAGATTGTGAGTTCGATCCCAGGCAGGGTCCACTCAGCCTTGCATCCTTCCGTAGGTCGCTAAAATGAGTACCCAGCTTGTTGAGGGCAATTAGCTTACATACTGTAAACCGATTAGGCAATGCTTAAGTGCACTGATAAGCAGTATATAAATGTACTTGCTATTGCTATATTCTCTCTATTTAAGACCAACCATTTCCTCTGAGTCTGTTCTCAGAGAAGTGGGTTAGACAAAAATATATCCTTAGACTTGGCTTCAGGTATGCCTTTAGTCAGGCAATGTACAAGTCAGAAAAAATTGAGGAAGGCAGGCAGACCTTTCAGTTTGATTCAGTGTTGATGAAGATTCAGCGTTAATAAGAAATAAACAAAAACCTTTATTTTATTTTATTTCATTTATTATGACAAATGATATTTCATCTTAAAATTCTGGCAAAATGATATGCACATATAGACACTATCATCCATGCTGAGAAGATTACTTTTAGTTTCAATACAGCAGATTTCCTAAGGAGTAAGAGAATACTGAATCGATGGAAATAAGCATGAAATAGCTGCTTGAGGAAGGCAGGCAGACATTTCAATTTTCATTTATGCAGAGTGTTGCTTTATTAGAAATGTGAACCTTTAGGCCTGTTTAAACTTAATGCTGGATTTACAAAGGAGGAGGCAGGGGGAGAAAAAAATGATCATATTACCATTAAGTTAGTAGTTGCTGACCACAAACCTTTATAATGTGCAGCCATGATGGTAATGACTGATAATGCAATAAAAAGGCACAATTATTTCAATATGAGCTACTTTGTAAGACACTGATGATACCTTAACTATCAATGACTCTTCTTGTAATATCATAATTAGCCCATGCTTTTTCACAGAAGATGTGAGAGGTGTGGAAGGTTTATGCATAAACATGGCCTTAAACAGATACAAAACAGAGACCACATCTTCAGTTCTACTTTTTGAACGTATTCTTGCATACTAGTTGATTTCAATAGCAAAGGATTGAGTTTGATACCATACCATTCATCATTTCACAGATGAAAACCAGGAGTTGTGTGGCTAAGCAACATCAGAGTGTGGACAAAGAGGGAAAGATTCAGTTTCCTCCTCTCTTCTCTCCTACTAAGGGGTGAAACAGACCATGCCTTTCCACTGTTGTCTGGGCAGCCTCAGAGCACAGCATTTTGATGTTGCATGCTCTGAAGCAGCCTGGAAGCCGGATTCCACCTGACCAGCTGCCCCCATGTGGGCCAGCTTCTGGTCATCTTGGGGGCATTGTGGTGAATCAGAATTGTTCCTGCCAAACTGGGACAGTTAGAGGCTGTACAGACCAGCATTAAAGGCTGGCATAGGGGAAGAATGGGAGCATGGTGTTCTCATGATGCACACCCTGACTCTGCTCCCATGCCAGTGTGACAACACTTGCCCCATCATATGGCGGGTGATGTCCCGGCACTCCTTTGGTGCTGCATCTAGATAATACAGTGCCAAAGGAGCAATGAAAAGCTGCAGTGCCGGAAGCTATGGTGCCCTTTCCATGGACACCCATTCTGTCTCTATGCCAGCCTTGTGCCATGGAAAAATTGGGCCGTGGTGTGTAGTTGCCACAGCCTCAATCTGGCAAAGAAAGAGGAGGCTGCAGGCCATCCCTTAGGAGCAGTCTGTTCAGCCCTTCAGAGGGTATGTCTTATATAGCACTAAACATGAGGATGGTTTTAGAAGAAATGATTAAACTCTAATCTTAAACCCAAATTTATTTACCAACCTGAAAAACAAATTAACTTACAAGCACGTCACGGACAACAGGAAGAGAAACCAGCCTCTTCAGTCCATTTTCAGCAGTCACTCCAAGCCAATTAAGCACAGCCCAGGACCAGAGATAGCTATGGCCTCCATGCCAATAGCTTACAAAGGCAAATGTGATCCCTGTAGAAAACAGCATCTTGAACATATTGCAGCGGGATCCTCCCATTGGGATGTAAATATACCTGCCAGGGAAATTATAAACAGAAGTAATTAAGACTTTACTGAAAACTCTGTGAAATAGCTACAAAAAATGTTTGTTTCCATTAGCAGCTCTAAAGTGTTACTTTGACTAATCACCTGACATTTTCTATCTACAAACTTCTCTAGTTTCTTTACAGCAGTTTCTTTACGTCGGGTTGGTGTCCCCCAGACAACGAGGGGTGGGGGGTGGGGGGAAATGGCCCTGCCCATCCGCTCCGAGCTCATCAACATCCACCACTTGATGGTTGAGGTCAAGAAACACAAGCCCAACTTCTGAGTGTGGGCTGTTCCTCATCCCACTCCATGGCCCATCATCCCCAGATCCTTGGCCCCACCGGGGTGCACTGCATCCTGTTCCACCATCTTGGTATTTTTCTTCTGTCTAGTGATAATAAATCCATTCCGGTAAAAAAATAATTAAATAATTAAATAGTATAGAACAACATTTTCAAATGTAGGACACATTTTTTAAAAATGGAGGACATGCGGAAAAATTTGATGGTTTTAAAAAAATGTTAATCTAAATGCATGTTTCTTAGGCATGAACAAAATGGA
Organism: Sceloporus undulatus; assembly: GCF_019175285.1. NCBI lineage: Eukaryota > Metazoa > Chordata > Lepidosauria > Squamata > Phrynosomatidae > Sceloporus > Sceloporus undulatus. The sequence goes on along the minus strand of NC_056522.1, from coordinate 34,114,934 downwards.
GGACATTTGGGCTTTGTTCCTAGACAGATGGCAGAAATGTACTTCCCTTTCTGGCCAAGCCCCCTCCCCCCATTCCAAACAGCACATTTGGGCATTGAACATGGCTTTACTTAAGATGGCCTCTTGCATATTTCAGAGGCTTATTGCATAACCAAACTCTTTGGGTTTCACACTGAACATGGCTTCACATGGCTATGCATATTGAACATATCAAGGTGGTTTCACAGTTCTTGCACCAAGTGTACTTCTCAGAAGTGTGTACTACTTGGTCAAGGGACTTTGGTTTTTCTTCACTGCACATGAGTTTGTAAAAATCACAGCAATTTACATTGGCCGTGCCTCTGAAGCTGGCTCATATCAATATCATCATCACCATCATCACCATCATCATCATCAACATTGTTAAAACAAAGCAGGCCTGTAAAAATGGAATGGAAATCCTCCTCCTCCTCCTGCTCCTCTTCTTCTTTTTCCTCCTCCTCCTCCTCCTGCTCCTTCCTTCCTCCCTCATCCTCCTCCTCTTCCTCCTCCTTCCTTCCTTCCTCCTCCTCCTCCTCCTCCTCCTCCTCGCGCGCCTGCGCTAGAGGCCCCGCGCGCATCCGCAACAGGCCAAAGGCCCCGCAGAGCCTTTGGCAGCGGCAATCGGTGGCAGGACCGAGCTGGGGCTCGGCGGGCCGCATGTGGCCCACGGGCCGTAGGTTGCAGACCCCTGCTTTACAGCAATGGATCAGTCAATAAAATTTTAAACATGTGCCAATTGGCCATAGAAGACATCCTTTCCCACTGAAAACGTGGGCTATGCCATGTCCCCAGTGCAGTTAAACTTAAGAGGACCTGAAGTGGATCTGAATCAAACAACATAATAGTAATGTTCCTACCAAATATCAGATATTAATCAGCACCAAGCATTCATCTATGTAGAATGAAATAGCAATTTTAAAAAGACCTTTGATATGCTTTCTAATCATTTCACAATGTATTTGTGAACCACTATTTAATGCAATTGGGTAAAAAAAATATTTTTAAAAAAATTAAGTAAAATCACACTTTCATTCTGAGAGATATAAGGAAGACCTTGTTCCTTTAGTAGTGACCCTGATTTTCAGTGAGGGCTTATCTTCAAAATACCACTTATCTGAAGAGATTATACTTCTCATTTGCTGAAAGGTGGTGTTTTTGTTTGTGTCAATTTCTATCAATCTTCCAGCAATGCCCTCCTGATTCTAATTCCTACAGCTCACTCCACACCATTTTAGAAAAATCAATGAACCTCCCTGGATAACCTTGGGAGTAGTACCCTCTGATCAACTTCGCAGGGTTGTTGTGAGGATGAAGTTGGGAGGAGGGTTGCTGCCACACTGCAGAATTAATGAAGTTTGACAACACTTTAACTGTCATGGCTCCATCCTATGGAATCCTGGGATTTGTAGTTTGTTGTGGCAGCAGAGCTCTCTGACAGAGAAGGCTAAAGATCTCACAAATTCTCAGAATTCCATAGCATTTAGCCATGTCAATTAAAGTGGTGTCAAACTGCATTAATTCTTCAGTGTAGATGCAGCTGCATGTGTGCCACCTGGAACTTACTGCAAGAAAGGCAAATGCAAGTCAAAAATGAATAGACACTGATTTCCTTGTACTCATATTTAAGAAATCATTACAATTTCCAGTTAAGCATTACTTTGAAACATTCATAGAGAGGAAAGGGAAGTTTGGAATTCTAGCTTCTATCAGCATCATGGCTAGGGGAGGGGGGACTATAGGCCCCTTCATATTGCTGAGTGGTAGCATTGAGTTCTCCTCTGTTCTGGTGCTTATCCAGATTTGAATCCTGTCACTTTTTCCCAATTAGAGTAGACCCACTGAATCAACTACTGAATGGTGAGTGAACACATATGTAAATCCCATTAATTCAATGGGTCTACTCTAGTTGTGATAACAATAGGATTCAGACCGTAGTGGCCCATTACTATTTGTTTCTGTTTCTGGTCCATGTTGTCAGGCAAGCTGACAGAAGTGAGAGAACGGCACAGAATAGCATCATTAGGACACTGAACTGTAATGCTTGTTAATAAAATGGAGGACTTGGAGTACTTCCAGATGAAGCTTTTATTGTGCAATAGCTTTGTCTCATTCATGGAATTTTATGGGAAATCTGGATGTCAGTGTCTGGAAGCTTGAATTAAAATAGACAAAATCTATTAGGGAAGGAAAAAAAGACCTCTACATCTGGAAGCTCTCTCAGTGATGTATAGTCAAGTTTTCATTTGAAGGAAGGAGACAAAAACAAATGAATCCCTGCCTATTGTATGCTGGTTGTTAATGTTCACTAGCCTGAACTGGAGTTCCCTTTCTAGCCCAAAGTTTACTTGATGCAGGATCAAAAAAACACATGTGTTCTGACTAAAGAAAATAATTCATACTCCTAACATTTATTCTCAAGAGCTTTTAACACTTCAGAATAGTGCAAAAGTTTTTTTCTGTATGACATCTAATGTCAGTTATTTGTTTGTTTGTTTATTTATTTATGTATATTGTACATTCCTCCCAGGATGGGAGAGTAATTAGGTTGCATTGCTAAACACACTCCCTCCTGAATCAGCTACATCAGACACAGTGGGATTTGCAGATGCATAAACTGGTGTAGAGTTTCATCTGTCAATCAGTAGCATTTTCCCAGAAAAGTGTGGTGTCTGACTATCAGATTCTGGGCTCAGCAACACAACAGTAGAAGTAGAGTATGGTAAGTGTCCTAAGGTTACATCCACAATGCAGAAATAATCCAGTTTGACCATTACTTTAGAGCTCTCTGACAGAGAAGGCTAAATGTCTCACAAAACTAGTTCCCAGAATTTCCTACCATTTAGCCATGGCAGTTAAAGTGGTGTCAACCTGAATTATTTCTGCAATGAAATGCAATTTCTGAAATGCAATGCAGCCTGAGTAGAACATTAACTTTTGTAGACTCTATGGAGCAACAGAAACATAATGAAGTTAGAGGTTATATAAGCAGCACCGAAGTGCTTTCTAAATGCTACTCTCTCACTGCCATCAAGAGACTGCTAGGCATTCCCTGATTGTTCTGCACCTGCAAAAAAGCTCCTTTGGGTGAACACAAACAAATTCATTCTGAGTGATGGAAACAAGCACATGCCTAGAAAGTCATGTTCTGTTTTACATGTAGGCAGAACATGAATTACAACATTTGGAACCCTGGTCGATGCATGTGGACAGAGATACAGATTGGTGTAGTTGTACTGCCATACGTGGAAATTTTGTATGTGCTATAGTTTCAAATGTGATGCTTTTCAGCTGAATCCCTAGAGAAAGATATCCTTTCCCAATGTACTGCAAAATGCTCTTTCAAAAAACTTGCTAGAGTTGCTCTTTCCTCATGGAAGCACTTTACACATCCACCATCACTCTCTTTTAAATAAAATAACTGTGCTGGCAACACTTCCATTTTCATGGGGACAGGTGATATAATTGGGCACCAGTGGCTCAAAATTGGCTACCCAACCCCTCCAATGTTACTCACTTCTGCTGTAGTCCTGATAGGCAGAACTCAGGTTACTTTTGTGCACACAGTTACTGATGAATGGATATTTTACTGGTATATATAGTACGCATTTAAGTTTATTTAATAGTTCACTTACTGTCTGTATTCAGCTATGGATGAAGATGTTATTTACACTGATACAATCCCATGGTATTATAAACCAAGAGGACTATAGAATGACTGAAAGTTTTAGTGGGACCATTAAATTTGCCATTATTCTTGGAAGCTCAGAAATATGAACAATGGCAAAAATCTAGAAAGTTCACAATCCCCTAGTAGATAACACTCAGGCTAATCCTTATATTGAAAGAGTGATGGTGCTTCTCTGCCATAACTCTCTCACTATGCTCCTAAACACCCCTGTCTGTCCTCACATTTTGGGGGAATCCAGATCTTGTCTAGGTGTTGTAAAGTCTATGAAGCATCACTGATTACAATCAAACCTTCTCATTTGCCCAATACCTAAACAAACTCTCCACTTTAGAAACCTTCTCACGTTTCATCAGAAATAAACTTTTGTGAAGTCGAAGGCTTTCATGAACAGCATCCATAACTTTTTGTGGGTTTTTCGGGCTATGTGGCCATGTTCTAGAAGAGCGTCAGGAAACGTGAGGAATAAACTCTTCTAGAACATGGACACATAGCCCGAAAAACTCACAAAAAATGACAAACTTTTGGTTTCTCATGGAACTCTCATGGATTAGGGGGGATAAATATTACTCCAAAACAAAACCTTTTTGTGACAATTGCTGAAGTCAATTCTTCCCCCACTTGCAACGCAACTGTTGTTCTCGGGATTCAGTCTGAGTTCCTTCATCTGCCACGTCTGTCTCCCAAAGCTGCTCACAGAAGTCTTTCTACTTTCTGGCTTTCTGTGGATTCTTCCTTTAAGATAGGTAACTGCATTACCACTCCCAAACCTCTAACTCCCAAATCTCATCTCGCTCCTCCATTTGTTTGGCTCTGTGTAATGGTTGTTTGGATGAATCACCTGCATGCATGTGCTCTTTATATTTCTTCTAATAAAAGTTCATATAGTTCCACATGCCTGGGATCTCTCAGTTATTACTGGTACAGCTGGTGCTGGATCTTGCAAATTATGTTACCCCCTCTCACATAGCCAAGTTGAGTGTTACCCAAAGTAATTAAAGATAGATTGCTACTGTCTATGAAGGCTCTACTAGCCCCATACATTTAGGATAATAATCTGACATCTGAAAAAGATAGTTAATCTAATTGGGCTGAAGGCTTGCATAGTGTTTAATAGAATCAAGTATGGGAACAATTTTTTAAAAAGTAGAGTAATATCTGTTTTTGCATCAGTTATAGAATCATATACCTGTTAAGGTTGAGTGAATTCTTTTAAATCATGCTAGCTATCAAGGTAAACCCGAGGGCACAATTTGATCCCGTAGAGGATAATTCAAGAGAAACTGTTTCTCATAAAAAATGCCTGTAACTATAGCAAGACTTAACCTCTTTCGCATCAAGGGAACTCAACTGCTGTTTGTGCAAAGAATATCAATTGTCACCAATATGGTCATCCCTACAAATAGGTCTAGAAATGACAGCTTTAATTAAAAACTGTGTTTTCAATTACAGTTCCGTTTACATGGTGTCAACTCACTTTCCCTAGGTGACTTCTCAGGCTGCTGCACAGGGGAAAAGGGGATTCAATTTTCTGACTCTTACTATCTAGTGTCAGCAGTTGGTTAATTGAGCAGCATTAATTTCATTTTGTTCAGGAAAAAAAAGCCAGAGGTGAATCCTTGGGGGATATGGTTATGGAACTGACAGCGAAATAGGCAAACTTTGCACATAACACAAGTGGTGTTGGACTTGCATACATTTTGCCTCTAGATTAAGTGAATTTCACAACTCCCACTGAAATCAAATCGGGCAGGAGGTATTAGCAACTAGCTCCATTAATATCAGTGTAAATAACGTCTTCATCCATAGCTGAATACAGACAGTAAATGAACTATTACATAAACTTAAATGAGTATTATGTATGCCAGTAAAATAGCCATTCATGCATCATCAGTAGTGTGCACAAAAGTGACCTGAGTTCTGCCTATCAGGACTACAGCAGAAGTGGGTAACATAGGAGGGGCTGAGTGGCCAATTTTGAGCCAATGGTGCCCAATTATGTCACCCATCCCCATGAAAATGGAAGTGTCTAGTAGTTAGATTTTGGTTACAATCTCTCCCCCTCCCCTTTTTCGCTTAAAAGAGGAACATAAGGGCTATGTGCTGTGATTTATATGAAAAACTGGAGACATTTAAGAACATTGCTCTGCGTGGTTGTTGTTGTTTTAAAAAAACTGGGGTTGGAGAGAATATGGGGTCTTTTTGCACCCCTAGATTTTGGCATGATTCCTCTCCCAAATCCCTGTCACCCCCCTCCTTTCTTAAAACTATCAAGGACATTTTACCCCTAAATTTACCCACCACCACCACCACCACCATCACCCAAAGTCTCCAAAAGTGGGATAACAACAAATTCCCCAAAGTCTGGACTTGCCAGAGAGTTGCAATCTCTGGATCATTTGCAGCCACAAACTGCACAGTACAGAGGCAAACAATGGCTCTCTGATCATAGGTTAGTAGAATGATGTGTGGATGTGTGTGGATGTGTTATGGGTCTATGAATATTCATAGATCCTCTATGCTTGTCCATTCCTAGCTGAAGGATATATTCTCACATACATTTAGAAATAGGGTAAAATATGGGCACTTTGAGTGTGTTTTGTGGCATGACAATTTGATGACAATTGCTTCTTTAGACTTTATGTGTGGGCTATAATGCCTAAAAAAAAAACTTAGGATTTGGATATTGAGTAACAACTTATTTTCTATAGTCAGATACAAAGCACACGCACGCATGTGCATGCACGCACGCACGTGCGCACACACACACACACACACACAGAGAGAAATGTATGTATAATTACCACACATGGTGTGCAGACTTGTGATTCTGTATGAAAATATTAGTTATTAAAGTGAGTTAAACTTGGTCATACTAAACTAAGAGGGCAAACTAGAAATGCTAGATACTGGAGGGGCATGGAGGAGATTTCAAAAGTGAGTTTGAGAGCTGAGTATGTGTAGAGAGTTCAGGGAGAAGTGTTACTTTGAAACTTGGTATTTGTGTACTATGTGTAGAAACAGCATAAGGCTAGATGTTTGTAGTTTTTGTGGGTTTTTCAGGCTATGTGGCCATGTTCTAACAGAGTTTCTTCCTGACGTTTCGCCAGCATCTGTGGCTGGCAACTTCAGAGAATGCTTGCCTGGAAAAAGGTGTGTGTGTGTGTGTGTGTGTGTGTGTGTGTGTGTGTGTGTGTACTCTGTGAGCCTGGAAATGAAGGAGTGATTTGCATATGTATTGTTCTGTTGCTGATGGCAGGCCTCAGGCTGGGAGGCTAATGCAAAAGAAGATTAGTGTCTGCTAATTGGTGATCATTAATTGCTGGGAAAGCCTGACTCTGAGTGGTTGCCCATTTGCATTTGTTGAGTCCTCATTTTGCTATTCTTCAGGACTGGTAGCCAAATTTTTTTCACTTTAATTTAAGAAATTTTGTTCTTCTTCATCTGAATATTTTCATTTAAGAATTAATAAGAAGCATTTCCTTGAGTATTACCAAAGTGGGCCCATTGGTCAACACAACCAATTCTCCTGTATAGTGGCCACCTTGAGGCCCAAGTACCAGATCCAGGGAGTTAATTGAAAGGTAAAGAGCAAAGTACATGATAGAAGTGCAAGGTTTGGAACTGTGGGGATGGCCTGGATAGAGAATCTATCACACTCTCCTATGCATATCAAATTTCATAAGCCTAAATTTAATCATCTTGGAATTGTGGGGAAGACAGTCTTACAAGCACTTTTATTATTACAGATTAGAGTTTGTGATTATTGCCCCCTATAGTATTTTCACCAGAAATAAAGACTCCTTTTCTAAATAACTGAGCAGCTTTTTAAGTCAGCTTATCTACTCCAGACAAGCTGTTCCATTTAAACAACACATCATCATTTTAACTTACTAGATGCCCATTAGTGAATTGGATAGCTTATGTAAATATTACCCTTCAAATCCCTGTTGCATCACTAACATAATTACTAAAACATTTAAGAATGACATTTCTTCATGAAGAAAACCTTTCACATCCAAAACTTACTTCTTACCTTCCTACAAGCTACAATCCAGAAGCATATCATTAGCAGCAGCACAACATCTCTCTTTGAAAGTGTCTGTTTGGGCTTTCAATTTTTCTTGCTTAATGATCTCAGATGTATAAAATCCACCAGGCTTACAGAAAGCATTTCTTAGTGTCCTGTACAATTCTAATCCCTTACTTTTCAATAAACATGTTTTAAATAATTTTTAGTTCTATAAATAGTTTCATGACATTTTTAATGTGTTTGCAAAAATACTCTGTTTTCTTCCCCAAAATGTTGTGTCGTTTGGCATTAAACCCAATTTTCTTGCACAAATGAATTATTTCACAAAGAAAGTCCCAAAAGCTGAATAAACTTGTCATTTATTCTTGACTCAGGTCCAAAACACACTGCAGAAATTATCCAGTCTGAGACCACTTTAACTGCCCTGGTTCAGTGCTAAGGAATCCTGGGAATGGTAGTTTATCATGGCACCATAGGCCTCTGAGAGAGAAGGCTAAATGTCTTACAAAATAGCAGCTCCCAGAATTCCCTAGCACTGAGCCACCAGGGCAATTAAAGCAGTGTCAAACTGGATTATATCTGCAATGTATTTTTGGACCTAAGTGTCTCAAGACACTTTTTCTTGTTGGAAACTAGAACCAGTATCCTTTACATCCCCAGGGTCTCACTCCAATAAAATTAAATGACCAAAATGTTAAAATGTAATATTACAAGAAAGCTTATATCATACGTTTATCTATTTAAGCATCTGCCTGTTATTTCATTCTTATTCATACTAAAATTTCTTGAAAAATTTACGTGTATAAAAATATTGTTTTGGAATCTTTCACAAAAAAACAAAACCTCATAAGAAAACATGCAAAAACTCTCATCTCACCCGAATAAGTTTTGAAATTATTCATTCTTGCATGCAAAAGCTAAATAAGTATCTGCATTTTTTTCAGTATGCATTAACAGTTTGCATTTGTCACAAATAAAACTTGTACAGTACATGACAGCATTATTTTGAAGTCTTCATAATGCCTGTTCGGGAAATACTGTACACATGGAGGGACAATATCCGACAGAGGCTACTAGAACAGCAGACTCCATCAGTCCTATGAGGGAGCTATCCATTCCCCTCACTTCAGACTCTCATACATCTGCAAGAAAGCCCTAGAGGACTGGGAAACTCTCTGGAACTAGTTTTCAGGTAATGTGGATCGTGGAAGGGGAAGAGGAAGGGAAGAAAGTTTTATTGGACCATCGATAGTATGTTGCAAACTACCAATGGAATGTTCATTGCCAGAGTGATTGCCCATGCAGTATGACCACTAATAGAAAACATTAAAGCATATAAATAAACATAAATAAATGTGAACATACTTCTGACAGCTTCTTGGGGGGGGGATCTCTCTGGGTTGGTTCTGCTGGTGTTCTTCCCACCTACGGTATATTCAAGGAAACTGTATTGGTTCTAATTTGTACCTCAGCAGTAATGGACATGATGGGGATGCACAAACTGAATCTTTAGAAAGACACATAAGAAAGAAGTGCCTGCAGTGAGTTGAAAGGCAAACCAGGAAATAAGGGTTTCACGTGTGCTGAACAGTTATATTCCTCTTGAAGACACAGTTTCTCAGTATGAATATATGGTTGGAATTAATCCTGAATCTGGAAGATCAGGTTTTGACTGTGGCCAGGAGTGCATTTGTACAGTTAAAACTAGTACACCAATTACTCCCTTTCCTAGAAGTAAGTGTTTTGGCCATAGTAACACATGGGTCACTTACAACCATTTCAATTGCTGTAACAAACATTATATGGGGCAGCCCTTAAAGAATGCTCAGACATGTCAACTGGTCTAAAGAGCTATAGGCAGATTGTTAACCAGGACTGTTAACTGGAGCACAAGACTCCCTTGATACAACAGCTCCACTGACTACCAGGCTGTTTCCAAGTATAATTCAAAGTGTTGATTATTACCTCTAAACAGCTACAGCTTTACAATCCCATATGACCCTGTTTCAGCTCTAATATCTTCAAAAACATGCTTTTCTCAGTTGTGCCACTCTCGTAAGTATGGGCCTGTACAGACAGGCCAAAATAAAGGTGCTTCGGGTCACTTTGGAAGTATGCTGTTTAAATGATTCGTGTGTCCTAAGAGTCAGGAAGCCATGCCAGAGCCACACTCCAGTCCTTAGTTTGGTGGGAATGCAAGAGGGTCTTTTTGATGGTTTATTCCAAGCACTGGAACTAGGGATGCCATATCCCGCCAGCCCCCGGGACAGTCCCGGTTGCCATCAAATCCCGAGTTTGGGCATGGCTCTCGGGCCGGGCCCACTCATGAGGCCAACGCCGCGGCTGCTAATGTGGCTGGCCAGCCACCCACCTCCTCCTCCTCCTCCTGCTCTGCACCCTCCGCGCACCTGTGCCGCCCGCAGCACTTGCTTGGGCTGCGGCTGGCGGCAGCGCATGCTCGCCCCACTTGCGCGCCCGTGCGCATGGCTAAGAAAGAGGAGTTCGTCCCCTTTGGCTATCTGGCTGATGGCAGAACAGAGGGGGCGGGGCTGTGTCCAGCCCCAGTGTGCCATTGGCTAGCCTCAGGGGGGAGGTGGAGATTATAAGGAGGAGGAGGAGAAGGCGGAGGAGGAGGAGGGGAAGCTTCGGAGGCGGAGGAGGACCGAGGGTAGGCCTCTGGACTGGGGGAGGGGAAAACGCCCTTTTCTGGCACCACATGGCGCCGAGGAGAAGGAGGCAGATGTGGAGGAGGAGGTGGATGGCCATTTCCTTAGTGTTTTTTCCCCAAAGTGTGTTTTTTGTGTATTTTTTGTGCTTTTAATGCTAACAAGTCTGTCTTGTTTTGACAATGATGATGGTGATGATGATGATGATATCAGGAAGCCTCTGAGATATGGGCTCACTCTTTTCGAAGCTGGGAGAGTGTGACTTTCCAAAGTGTGTTGTTTGTGCTTTTAATGCTAACAAGTCTGCCTTGTTTTGACAATGATGGTGATGGTGATGATGATATTGATATTAGCAAGCCTCTGAGGCATGGCCAATGTAAGTTCCTGTGATTTTTATAAACTCATGAGCAAGAGTACATATGAGAAGTACAGTTGGTGTAAGAAACCTGAAACCGAGGGCAAATCCACTTCTTGTTAAACCAACTTGACATGTTAAATATGCATACCCATGTTAAACCATGTTAAGTGTTAAATGCAAAGGGTTTGGTTATGGAATAAGCAACTGAAATATGTAAAAAACTATGTTACATATGTAGCCATGTTAAATGTTAACCCATGTTAAGTGTTAAACCCAAAGGGTTTGGTTATGCAATCAGCCTCTGAAAAATGCAAGAGGCCATGTTAAATAAAGCCATGTTAAATTCCCAAATGTGCTGTTGTGTGTGTTTTGGAATTGGGGGGGGGGGTGGCCAGAAAGGGAGGTACATTTCTGCCATCTGTCTAGGAATAATGCCAAAATGTCCTCCATTTTGAGCATGCCTAAGAAACATGCGTTTATATTAATGCTTTTTAAAATTATTAATTTTTTAAAGTTGTTTGCATGTCCTCCATTTAAAAATATGTCCTACATTTGGGGCTAAATTTTGTCCTACATTTTTTTACATTTGTCCCAGTTTGGAGGTTGACAGTTATGGCAACCCTAACTGGAACTCTCTTTCTAGGCAAGCTAGACTGGCTTTTTTCATGGTGTCCTTTGCCTAGCAAGCAATTTTTTAAAAAAAATTCCAATAAAATAGTGTACTGTTTTATTTTTTTTTCTTTTGCTTTTAATTACTATGTTTAATTTTTTTTTAAATCATAGAAGCAGTTTAACTTTTTGTTTGTTTTCATCTGTTTGTGTTTTTAACTTAAACTTAAAAACTTGAACATTTAACTTTCTTTTCATCTTGTAAGCTGCCTGGAGTCTCAGTTTGGGGGCGGGGGGGGGGGGGGATCTGGGAAATAAGCCAACACAGCACAATAAACAATATAAATGCTATGTATGCTGTATATCTTAGTGGAACTTTTTTAGTAACCTCCATTCAGCCAAGAAAATAGTATTTTCAGTTTGGAGACAGTAGGAATGGAGAGTAGTCATGTTTTGAGGGGGGGGGGGGGGCTCTTCACTTGAGCACCACAGTAAAAGAGATCCATGCAATGATGGCTTATAGTTACCAGCTTGAAAAACATCAATGTCAGTATAACTTCACTTTGTCTTATGCTAGTGCTTATTTTGGCCTGGCTTGTCAATCTGAACCCAGAGCTACGCATCAGTCAACACAGACTGAGCTGCTAGTGAACTATTATTCCTTGTGGACCTGCTTGACCTTCTTCTCTTGGCCTAAAGACCACTAGCCCTGGGAATGTGCCTGCATGTAACCTTAGAAATGGTTGATATAGGTCAACAGGATATAAACAGACATACAAACTTGTTCAAATATAAAATTCCTTTGTTTAAAAAAACAAAACAAAACCTTCAAAGGTATTTAGGACCCAAAATTTGTTTCTTAAGTTTAGCAAGATCCTGAGATCTGCACCGGCGTAGAGGCCATTATCATGCGGGGAGGAATTTGAGGCTGATTCACGGTGGGATTATTTATGGAAACATATTTCCTCCTATCTATGCACTTATTTTCCAGATCTTCTGAGATTAGTGGAAGACTATCACAAGCCGTGTTACATCCAGTTTTAGGGCTGGTTTAGGAAAAGTTCAAGATGGCCCTCTCACATCCCCACCTTTTTTTTAAAATAATTTTTATTGAGTTTTTTATTACAGTATATGAAAAATAAAGGAAGAGTGAAGAGAAAAAGAAAAAAGAAAAATGAAAGGAAGAGAAAAAGAGAGAGAGAGAGAGAGAGAGAGAGAGAGAGAAATAAATCTTTACGTTCATATTTTTTACAGAATAACCCCTTATACATCTCGTAAAACTAGGAAGAGGGTGTTTTTAACATAAATGCTTATAGACATACACTTTACTATATATATACACACACACCTACAAGCTTTACAGTCTATATTAATGTACTAATAATCTCCACCTTTTAATACACAGAAGAATCTTACTCCAACACTGATGGCAAGACAGTGCCTGCTACCACACATGATGGCAGCAGGGCAACGTCAGGGAAAGCCACCTGGCATCACACCTCCTCCAAATGCTGACTGCCCCTTCTTCTGCCTCTGGCTTCTGCTGCCTGAGGCGGGTTACAAACGGCCCTCAAGGGGCCGTTTTCCCGCCGCCGCCATTCGCTGCGTAGGGAAGCCCCAGCTGCCAGACCGCGAGGCTTCCCTGCGCAGCAAAAAAGCGGCGAAATGCCGCTCCTTTTTGAACGCGGAAGTGGCGCCGGAGGGTGGAGTGCGCCCTCGCGAGACGTCACTTCCGCCGGACACGTCGGACGCACAGCGTCCAATACGTAAAAATGGCAGCGCCCATGTGGATGGGCACCGCAAAAAAGTACGCGCTCCCACGTACTGGAGAAGGGCCGTCAGGAAGGTAAGAACCTTCCTAACCCTAATACGGCCCTTCCTAACCTAGTACGCGCGAGCGCGTACTTTATGGGGTTTGTAACCCGCCTGAGATGGCCAAACTCCTGGCTCATCTGTTAGAATACAACAAGCAACATTCTGAGAAGAGAGTTGCTGGCATTTTTTAAACATAGAGTGGGCTCCTACACGTAAACTAGAACAGTGGTACTCAATCCTTTTACCCTTGGGACCCCCCCCCCTTTACACTACATGCAGATTTTGTGCCCTCCTCCACTCAGCATGGTACATGAATTAAAATATTCTGTTTATTTACGTGTATTTTCATTTGCACATTCATATATATTCATATTTAACATTTTACAGGGGCCTTGGTACTGCTGTGGTTTGGGTCCAGGAACTCCCCCCAGCCCCCATGGTTACAAAATTTGTGGGATGTGCGGCCCATTAAATAGGATGGCATAGTAAAGGTATTGCTTAATAAAATGGGCAAACCCAGGTTTACTTTTTGGAATTTCTATATTTTAAAAAATATTTTCAAGCTGTAGATGTATGGATACATCATGGATAAGAAGGACTCACTGTATAAGGAAATAAGATTGCTCAAATTAGAACAGAATTCAATAGTCAACTCAACACATGTTTATATTTTCCACATACAAAAAGTTTGGGAAAAGGAGGAGGAGGAGGCAGGATCGGAGCTTCCAAGTCTCATACCCCCCTTGAGCAACTCTTGCGCGTGCGTGTGTGCGCACACACACACACACACACTTGAGTGCAGCCCCACGTTTGAGAACAACTGAACTAGAATTTGTAGTTTGAGAGGCATAGAGAGTTATATGTTAATGTGTGACAGGCTTTTTTCAAAAACTGTGGTTGTTATGTGTCTTCATATTGGCTCTGACCTATGGTGAGCCCATCCTAAGGTTTGCCATAATATTTCTTTTAGGATGAGATAGTATGACTTATCCAAGGTTATTCACTGGGTTTCCATGGCTGAGCACAGATTTGGACCCTGGTCTTCCAGTATCCTAGCATACTTTCAAGAATTATTAGCCACCAGAAATAAAGAGTTAGTTCCAGGAAGACCAAAGAAAAAGAAAGCAGTTGGGGGGGGTGGGGTGTCCCAACATGTATCAAAATCCTTTAATTTAGGCTTGCCTTCTCGCTTTTCTTTCTTTAAAGAAAGATATGGAGAACATGGAAGCTCTAAAGCAGTCCTTTTCAAGGCAAAGTAGAACCTGACCCTTAAAGTTCTATGATTTATTTAAATGTTTAAATTCTTGAAAACATCCTTTACTAATTTAACAAGCTTGCCTAAGTGCCTGCTGTCTTTAATATTTTAAAGGGCAAAGAGCTGGAGAGAATAAAGACATGAACCATAGGCCTGTTACAGATAGGTCAAAATAAAGCTGCTTCGAGTCACTTTGGAGATATGGTATTTCAATGATGCATGCGTCCTAAGAGTCCAAAAGCCGCACCAAAGCCACGGTCCAGCCCTAAGGACTGGAGTGCAGCTTTGGCGCAGCTTCCAGACTCTTAGGACTCATGTATCATTGAAATACCATATCTCCAAAGTGACTCGAAGCAGCTTTATTTTGACCTGTCTGTAACAGGCCTTAGTAACTTTCTGAATGAGATGGAAACATAAATGCATGCAGCAACTAGTGACAAATAGGTCTAGTTCTCTCTCCTCCAAGAACTCATATGCTAACTCTAGATTATTTTTCAAATAATATGCTAATTATATTGCAAGCATTACTACAACTGTATATAGCACATCATTATATTTCACTCTTCTTCAATCTGAGCAACACATTCATAATGTCAGGCATGAAATCTTCAAGTTAACATACTATCAAAGCTTTTTGTAATTATCTTGCCAGAGTAAAAGATCAGGAGACCTTGAAAAACTTGTACATATGTTTCTGTTCTTTCTTTGGTTTACCTAAAAAAGTTATTCCCAAAAGGAGTATGGACTTTAGATTTCTCTCTCTCTTATAGTCAACATGGCTACCCTTGCTTTCTGGTATGACTTTAAGAATAAAAAAATTGAACATATACACTTGTGTATAAGTCAACCTCAAATATATATTGAGGGGAAAGCACTCATTTTTGCCACTCAACTCAAAGAAGGGAAGGTTCCTTACTTTATAAGAGTTAAGGTACATTACAGTGAGCCCTTGCTCACTTCCCATTAAAATGATGTCCCTTATTAAAAATGGCAAAATCAAGGCTTGCGTTTTGGGATTTATATATTTTTGAATATTTTCAGTTTGTGATTGCTTGAATCCATGGATAAACAATCCGTGGATACAGACAGCTGACTGTTTTTACACTGTCTCATGGATAAGTCGACTTAGGTTTTATGAGTCAATTTTTAAAACAAAATTTTCTAATATAGATTATAATTTTATTGAGATTTGAAATGTTTTATCTGTGAGCCATCTTGGGTCCCTCCCCCCAGGAGAAAGGTGACAAATAAATAAATAAATAAATAAAAATATGAGTATATACACTAGTCATTTTACAGTGGAATCCTACACCATAAGAAGACAGTTTTGCACCACCAGAAGAAGGGAGTTAATTTCTGGTTCTTGCCTTCCTATTTCTATCCATTTTGGCTTCTGTGTTTTTTTTTAAATCTAGTGTAGCATCTATAATTATCTCAAGCTGTGTTAATATATAAGCAATCTACTTACTCTATTTTCCATAGATAAAGGGAGCTGCTGCGCTTTACCTAGGAGGGCAACAGTTCTGATTTAAGTGCTCATTTTAATATATTTTCAAAAATAAGAGAACCAATTTTTCTGCCGTACTCACTCTCAGCAGTCCTTGGATGACTGCCACCATCATATCACTAGTTACAGCCTCATACCTTCCAAGTGTCCCACTTCAGCAGGGACACTGCCATCCCACTGTCTCAGCTGCTTTTAAAATGTCCCGGTTTCTCTCTCTTCCTTCCACTTTCCCCTTTGATATCAGATTACTACAAACTGAATTCAAGGTGCAAAAGTAGTTTGCACTCAGTTAGCAGGAGAGGACTGGCCCTTCCTCAGGTAAAAGCAAACATCTGCATCCTCTCCTACCTTGTGTGCCCTTCCCTTTTAATAGCTTTGATCATCTGATTAAACATTCTGATGTTCCTTGGCCATGTGTATTCCTGTTTTCATCTGTGAACACTGGAGGGTATGCAGTCTTATTTGAATGTCTGCAGATGACTTGCCACCTGTCTGCTTCAAGACTGTGCTCATATAAGCTTAACTTTACTATCAAATCAGCCTTCTTAGCTCTCCCAGGATGCTAAAACCTCCCTCCTGTGTTTTGGGTGGTGATACTTTGCTAGTGTAAACGAGGGGAGGATGTGTTGCAGAACTGCAGGACCAACCATCCCCTTTCTGGCTACTCCAGAGCACTGGAGGGTGAAGTAAATCATTATGGCCATCATTTTGAATAACCAGAAGTGATCACTTGTCACTTTTGGCTACCTTTCAGGTTATTAAGGGTAGGCAATCAAGGTGTTTTTTAAAGAACATTTTAAATTGTTTTTTTAGCTGCAAAATGAATTATTTGGCCACAAAATGATGGGAATTCCAGGTGTGGGGGGATCTTCAAAGAGTGCACTGGACCTCCAACAGGCCATATGCAGCCTGACATTTGCTACCCTGGCCTAAACCTGAGAAATCAAAACTGGTATTATCTATTTTGCCTAATATTCTTACATAAGTGGAAGGTTCTGCCTGACAATTTACCACCTAATATAGGATAACATATTCAAATGTAGGACACATTTTTTAAAAATGGAGGACATGCGGAAAAATTTGATGGTTTTAAAAAAATGTAAATCTAAATGCATGTTTCTTAGGCATGAACAAAATGGAGGACCTTTGGGCATTATTCCTAGACAGATGGCAGAAATGTACTTCCCTTTCTGGCCAACCCCCCCTCCCCCATTCCAAACAGCACATTTGGGCATTGAACATGGCTTTACTTAAGATGGCCTCTTGCATATTTCAGAGGCTTATTGCATAGCCAAACTCTTTGGGTTTCACACTGAACGTGGCTTCACATGGCTATGCATATTGAACATGTCAAGGTGGTTTCATAGTTCTTGAACCAAGTGTACTTCTCAGAAGTGTGTACTTGGTCAAGGGACTTTGGTTTTTCTTCACTGCGCATGAGTTTGTAAAAATCACAGCAATTTACATTGGCCTTGCCTCAGAGGCTTTCTGATATCAATATCACCATTAAAGAACCAAAAACACACAAAAAAGGCACTTTGGAAAGTCACACTCTCTTGGCTTCAGAAACAGTGAGTGCATGCCTCTCAAGCTGACTCATATCATCATCATCATCATCATCATCATCATCATCATCATCATCATCATCACCATCATCATCATCATCATCATCATCATCATCATCACACTATCACTATCAAAACAAGGGAGACTTGTTAGCATTAAAAGCACCCAAAACACACTTTGGAAGGTGACACTCTCTCGACTTAAGAAACAGTGCCTGCATGCCTCTCAAGCTGACTCATATCATCATCATCATCATCACCACCACCACCACCACCACCACCACCACCACCACCACCACCACACTATCATTGTCAAAGCAAGGGAGACTTGTTAGCACTTAAAGCACACAAAATAAAAATTTAAAAAACCTTGAGGCCTCTGGCCACTCACCACCTCCTCCTTCTGCTCCCCCTCCATCTCCTCCTCCTCCTCCTCCTCCTCCTTCTTCTTCTGCCCCCCTCCTCCACTTCCTCCTCCTTCTTCTGCTCCCCCTCCATCTCTTCCTCCTCCTCCTCCTCCTCCTCCTTCTTCTTCTCCTCCCCCTCCTCCTCCTCCTCCCCCTCCTCCATGCGCCGCACGGCCTGGGGGCGGGGCGGAGGAGGCAGAGGAGGTGGGCAGTGCGGGGCCACGCAGGGAGGCAGGGAGGGCAGCGTGGGGCTTCCCCCTTTGCCTCCTCTGCCCCAGGCCGCATGGCCCTCCTCTTCCTCCTCCGCGCGGTGGTGGAGGAGGCGGGCAGTGTGGTCGCGCGGCCCAGGAGGAAGTAGCGGCGGCGGCAGCAGCAGGACCAGGCTGGGGCCGGTCCTGCCGCCTCCGCAGGCCGCCTCCAGCCCACAGGCCGAGGGTTGCCGACTCCTGACCTAAATAATGCAGGTACTTAATGAACATTACATAAGATATGCCTAAGACACCACTTTAGGTTTTTTGCTCAAGAAGCCCTTTTTAGAAGAGATAAAGCTTTTACTGACAAATTCAATTCCTATAAAAATATACTTAAATGGGAAGAAAATTAGTTCAAATTAAAATCACATGAACAGTTAATAAGAGATGGTTTTAACTTAAATTGGTATAGTTATAAGCAACTTTTTGAAAGATGTAAAGTAGATAAAAGAACCTTGGGAACTGAAAATGAAATACATGAATTTGAACTGAACTATGTGAAGACGATGAATATTTGGTTAGAAAGATGTAGAAAATGTTAAAATTAGATTAGAGGATGAACAGATCAAGGAGTGTATGGTTAAATGGGAGCAAAATTTTGGATATAAGCTTGAAATGAAGTATTGGTGAAAATGTGGACAGTGAGATTACAAGATGTACTTTGTTATAATTTAATAGAAAATTTTTATAAAATGATGTAAAAGCTATTTGACTCCATCAAGACTGTCCAAGATGTACAAAGGAGTAAAAATAAGTGTTGGAGGTGCAAAAAATGTGGTGCTTTCTACCATATGTAGTGGACTTGCAAAAAAACAAAGACCTATTGGAGAAACACACTGAGGTTAATGCAGTCAAACAACTGAAGACTGAATTTGAACCATTTTTTTACAGCTGGGCAAAGCTAAAGTTAAAAGCTAATGAGAAATCTAAAAATAGTAATTTTAAAGTTGTTCATTACATGATATTAGCCATATGCCAAGAATTGGAAAATGAATACAGTGAGCCCTCCCCATATGCAAGGAATCCATGCTGGGCCCCAGCCCCAGTATGGGGAAAAATGCATATGCTCAAACCCCTTCCACGTAAGGTTAAAGCTGCATATAATGCACCCACATATGGTGCAAGCTTGCTGTATTATTCTTTCTTTTTATTCATTTATTTATTTGTTTTATTTTAAAATATTATTCATTCTTTTTGTGCTTTATTTGAATAAAAAAGAAAAGAAAATTATGTTTGCACATTGTGATGCTTGAAGCATTGTAGATGTTTGGAATAATAGCACAGAAGTGGAATTGTAGTAGAAAAGCCTGTTAGAGATGTTTGTTATATTTTGCTTTAAATATCCTGGGATGGGAGGGTGGGAAGTCTTATTTAAGTTGTTAAATTTAGTTGTTTAGTTTAGTTTAATTTTAATTTAGTTAAATGTTTAGTTTTTAAGGCGGGGATATGGGGGAAATATGGTTTTTAAAGATTATTTTTAGATTATTAGGTTTATTTTTAGTATTATTGTGTTTAGATATTTAGATATTCTGGTACTGTTTGATTTGTAGTTTTATTTGTTATTATTTAAATTTTATTTATCTATCAAATAAATAATGCAGGTACTTTTACTTTCATCTGTGGTTTCTCTGATATTGGCCCTTTACAGACTGGCACTTTGTGCCGGCCTGTGGGCAGAGTCAGGGCACAGCATCCTGACACTGGATGCCCTGACTCTGCCACCAGGGCATCATGATGCCGCATGCCATTCCAGATGGTATGCAGCATCATGGCACATCTCCAGCACTGCATCCAAATGATGGAATGCCAAAGGGGCACCATACAGCCATGCTGCCGCGGCTATGGCACCCTTTGGAGAGTGCAACTAGGAGCCACTTTTTGCAGTTCCTTTTTGCACCCTCCAGCGGCCATTTTGGGGCTGTGGCGGGCAGTTGCCGCAGCCTCGATCCAGCCAGGAAAGAGGTGGCTGCAGACAAAATACTGTTTAATTCAGGGGCAAAGACAAAATAATAATGCAGCACTAATTTCTAAATAGATTCTTTCATTCCCTTTTAAAATACTTGGGAGAGATAGAGAAAAAAGGAGAAAAAAATGAAACAGAAAAATGCAAGCCCTCTGAGGATTAGTTCATGTTATATATAAAATGGAACCAAATTCCCCAGCAAAGTGATCCTGTTTGGATATGTAAATACTGTACTTTCAAGGCTTCAAATTGGGAAAATGGTTTCAAATTAAATAGCATGCTCATTTTTAAGACCTGGAGTTGGTGCTTTTTCTTTAACTCTGAAAGTGGCAATATCCCCAGGCCAAGTTCTTCTAAGTCTAAGCACATAACTTCATTATTTCAAAACCCTTATTTTTAAGGAGAATGAAAGCAGTACAGAATATTTGTGCTTTATGGTGTACTGCAGAAAGGGGTTATAAAGCTGGCACCTGTCATTCAGTTCATTGGTCTCCCAAACACATTCAGAGTTATATCTACTTTTTTAAGTGACAAAAATATATTGTTTCTGGTGGTTTTCTTCTCCAGCAGAGAAATCACAGCTGGCCTAAATGGAATAGATTTTCTTTCCCTTAGCCTTCCATAAACTGAGTTGTTGACTTAAGTCCCAGCTGGTTTAAACCTGTGTAAAACCTTAGATGATAATTTGTATTGATGTAGGGAATAATAGCAAAGAAATAAGACTGCAGAGTGATTTATTTTTCAAGATCAAGCAGAGAGGTTAATTACAGGAAGATTTCACATTGTATTCAGGATATTCCCATTAGTTCTTTTTCTCTTAATATTTGATACCCATACCAATCCACTTAAAAATCTAATCACATAAGAGAGGATTACTAAAACTGATGTTTTAAAGATTGTTTCCTCTATACTGATGTTGTTATTATTAACTTTATTTATATTCTGCCTTTCCTCCAACACTGGGACTCAAGGCAACTTACACATTTAAGATGATTACAATATTATTTTAAAAAATTAAAAAAAAACAGTCAGTGTTAAAACTGAATTAAATTATTAACCGTATTAAAACAATTTAAAATACCACTTAAAAAAGATAAAAACATTAAACAGTACACTTTAAACAGTATGGGACTTACAGCCCTTTCCTTAAAAGCCTTCCATTCTAAAATTCTGTATGAATAATAATTTTAAAAAATATTTGCCTGCTGGCAGGAGGCAAGAAGGGGGCCATTGTAACCTCTCTATGAAGGGTATTCCAAAGTCTGGGGAGAGCCACTGAGAAGATCCTTTCTTAAGTTGTTGTTGTTGTTATCTTATATCCCACATTTCGCCCAATATAGGGACTCATATCTAGGTTATATTCCCATCAACCTTACTCATGAAGATGGTGGAACTGTTGTGAGGATCTCAGAGACTAGACAGGCTCTTGGGGGAGGATACAGTCTGTTAGATAGCCTGGGCCTAAACTGTATAGAAGTTTGTAGGTTATCACAGCATTTTGAATTGTGCCCAGAGGTAAACTGGAATATACAAACATCAATATTTATGTCTGTTTCTACTCAAGGAATACATTTGGGAAATCACTTCTGAAAAAACGCAGATGTTCTTGTAATGATAATGAAAACTCTGTCACTTCCCCTTCCCTTCTGAACACAGACAGAAGAGTTTGGGACTGTGATACTTAAAGGGCTTTTCTCTCCCACATGAACTTACATAGAATCATAGAATCGTAGAGTTGGAAGAGACCACAAGCCATCCAGTCCATCCCCCTGCCATGCAGAAACCCTCCATCAAAACATCCCCGACAGATGGCCATCCAGCCTCTGTTTAAAGATCTTCAAGGAGGGAGACTCCACCATTCTCCCAGGGAGTTTGTTCCACTGTCAAACAGCCCTTACTGTCAGGATGTTCCTCCTAATGTTGAGGTGGAATCTCTTTTCCTGGAGCTTGCATCCATTGTTCCGGGTTCTGTTCTCTGGAGCAGCAGAAAACAAGCTTGCTCCCTCCTCAATATGACATCTCTTCAAGTATTTAAACAGAGCTATCATATCACTTCTTATCCTTTTTTTCTCCAGGCTAAACATGCCCAGCTCCCTAAGTCATGACCTGAGCACCATGCTCAAAGCCATGTGCTACATCCTCCTATGATCTGCATTACAGTTATCCAAGAAGCATGGCACAGGACCATTCTTGAGAATCTTGGTTGAGAATCCCTCCTAAACTGGTTTACTAGCATTTTGTAAAGCAGTGTGTCACTAAATTGTTGGATTTTCCTGAGCTTTTTGGGGAGGGGTCTATGTTGAGAAATTCTACCTTAGTTCTGTTTCAACCTAGTGTTGAACCATGGTAAGGCTAGAGAGTTGTCTAGAAACTGAGGAAGTAAGGTTCCCACAAGAGTAGACAATCTGTTCATCTATATGCAAAGGGAAATGAGGTATATAGAGTGCCGGATCAAGAACAGCCAAGCACCAACTGAGGACATTTATATTTAGCCCTGTTGCCCCATTATATTCTTGAGCAACATGAACATGTGTTGGTTTCTCATCCAAAGAATGGTGGCCAAACTTTCTTCCTTCTAGACAGCTCTTCTTCTTAGACCTACCAATGCCTCTGCTCCTTGTGTCCTTGGGATGATTTCAGAGGGTCCCCTAAGATTCTCCTTTCACTGGCAGGCCTTTGATTTTTAACTGGCCATTGCTGAAGGTCTTTTAACTGGGGTGTGCTGTATTTTTCTTATCAATACTACATCTCAGTGGAGAAAGTAACATTTTCAGCCAGCATTTGCAGTAGGACTGCCATCTTGGAATGAGACCATTTGGTAAATCTATGGCCCTGTACAAACGGGCCATTAAGCACATACTGAGTACGTGCTAGGGTTGCCCGGGAGCGTCCTTTTCAGACGCTTCCTAACCCTAAGATGTACTCAGTACGTCAAAATGGTGGCACCCTGTCTACATGGGCACCGCCATTTTGATGTAATGGCCGTGTCGCGTCCAAACGGTGCAGCGCGGCTGTTACATCCTGGTGCCGCTGTAGGATGCCTGTGGCGCCCTTTCAGCGGCACCAAAAGGAGCTCCAAAACCGAGCTCCTTTCACTCCACGTATCACTGGCACAGCCTTTACATGGCCGCACCAGCGATACTGAAGAGAAAGGGGCTGAGTGGCCCCTTTCTCTGTCTCCCTGCCACTGAGTGTCCTTGGGGCATGAAGCCCCAAGGACACCCCTTTCCAGGCCGTGGGGAAGCGGCATTTTGCCGCTTCCCTGAGGCCTGGAAAAACGGCGGATCGGGGCCTCCGGGGCTGCCGCTGTGGCAGCTCAGGCCCCGATCCATTCAGGAAAGGGATGGGTGCAGGCCGCCCCAAAGGGGCAGTCTGTATCCCGCCTAAAACATAAGTTTCCCAAGACTATGTTTCTATAACAAATGAATCAGAAAATAAGAATTGCAGTAGAACCTTTGCACATAGCTTCTATGCCAGGTCCTGTACAACCTTGCAATAATTATACAAGAACCAGATAAAATTTTGTGCATATGTGTATTTGCATCTTTTTTTCCCCTTTTGGACAAAAAACCTTCTTGCCGCAACAAGCAAGAAAAAAGATTCTTGGGTGGCAGGTGGAAATCAAAAGCAGTTAAAGAACATTTCATTAAGATAGTGTCTTTTACTGCCTCAGCAAAGTTATAAGGAAGTCACTGAATAATTCAGGTACTGGGGATCTTATTGTGCCTACCAATGCCACTGGCATGTCTCCAGCAAGCTGAAGTCAAAGGCACAGGGGCAAAACCTACAAAAGTTTAGAGAATATACTGTAAACAAGGAGTAAAGAGAAAGACAATGATACTGACATGATTATGACATCCACATCTTTAGTGTAGATCTTTTGTATATTTAGCAATAAGATTTTTTAAAAAAAACTTACTGTAAGCTTAAAATGTCTAAATAAAGACAGTGAATGGGATTGTGGAACAAGATTTATATGACAAACATTCTATATTTTATGAATAAAAATACTAGGGATCTGATGCATATTTCTGAATGTTTTCATTCTCAAAGGAAAAAAGGGTGCTTTGGCACTTTAATCCGTGTGTTCATGCAAACAGTATTAAATTCACACAAATTGTGTCAGGGTTATACAATCTGCATGAATGGATGGATTCTTGGGCAGAAAAATGGCTTGTGCTTTCCCTGCATGTATTTTCTGTGGGGATTTTTTCCAAAGTAAACATTTTCTGTGCAAAAACAAAACTGGCACAGGAAAACCTTGTGTATTTTTGCACAATAAGGTTTCACCAACAAAGGCCTGAACTACAAATAGTGCTTGAAAACTATGCAGCCAATCCAGCATTGTCACAGGTCAGGGAGAAAACTGCTGAAATTATCTGGTTTTGCAAGGATAAATGAAATAAGTGAAAATGTACATCCCTAACACACAGGAATGTGAGGACAGCAGATGGGATGAAGGGTGAATTTCCTGCTCTTGGCACTCTGCCATGTAAGCATATCCTACATTACACAGATGAAAACTAGGACACATGTGGCCAAGCAACATCACAGTGTGGTCCAGATGGTAAAGTTATTACTGGTGAGGAAAACACAGGCGGGGTACAGACCGCCGCTTTGCGGCGGTCTGCCGCCGCCGCTGGCTAGTCCGCGGGGGAGTCGGAGCCTCCACACGGTGCGACTCCCCTGCGGACTGAAAAAGAAGCTCCAAAATGGAGCTTCTTTTCGAGTCGCGTTTGCGACGTAGCGAGGCGCCAGGGGCGCACTCACTACGTCACAAAGGACGCGACGCGTACGGACGCTCAGCGTCCGATACGCAAAGATGGCGCCGGCCATGTAGAAGGGCCGGCGCCATCTTGTACGGACAGAGTCCGTATTAGGCCAAGGGGCGTCTAAAAGAGACGCCCCTTTTTTAAAATGGGACGTCCTCCGGACGTCCGAAATGCTGGTTTGTAACCGGCCATAAGCTAGGAGATGCTACATCCATTTGCTTTTGCCTGATCCAACTGAAATGAACAAGATTGCACCTTCTTCTCTTCGCTCCTCTCCGCCTGCTATTTTAATGAAAACTACATTTGCACTTTGAATTTAGTTTCCAGCAATTGAAGTAAGCTGGAGGCAAAGGGGGAAAGTGGAAGGAAGAGAGAGAAACTGGGACATTTTAAAAGCAGATGAAAAGGTGGGACAGGACAGGATTAATTGGGACTGTCAGAACAGTAGAAGGGTATGCTGAGGCAGCTACCTCACTCCATCTAATCGAAAGTCTAATCTGGTTATCCACCCTTTGAAACAAGATTATCCCTCTTTGATATCTTATTTCTAAGACCTACCCAGCCTTTCCTCTGTAACCACAGTCACCTAGGGGGTGGTTAAAGGGATTTACTACAGCTCATTGAAACAGGAAAGCATTCCTGAGATTCCAGGAGGACCAAGCACCACCACTTCTACCACTCTTGTTAGAGCTGCAAAACTGTAAGTCAGGAAAAAAATACATAAGTATAAAACATATTTATTTATTTATTTATTTATTTATTTATTTATTTATTTTATATGCTGCTTTTCTCCCAGAAAGGACCCAAGGTGGCTCACAAATAAAAACATTTTAAAACTTATTACAATAAAGCAGTTAAAACATCACATAAAAACAATATAAAATTACAAATATTAAAACCACAATGTAACTCTTTATATGTATATAGAGAGAGAAACTCAATCACATAATGTGGCAAGACATATGATAAAAACTTCTTTTATTCTTTTTATATGTACATTGTAATGAAGGTGATTTGTGGGAATTGATTTAAAACTTATCATAGAATCATAGAATCGGAGAGTTAGAGGCGGCCGCAAGGGCCATCCAGTCCAACCCCCTGCCATGCAGGAACTCTCAATCAAAGCATCCCTGACAGATGACCATTCAGCCTTTCTTTAAAGACTTCCAAGGAAGGAGACTCCACTACACTCCGAGGGAGTGTGTTCCACTGTCGAACAGCAGCCCTGACTGTCAGGAGGTTCTTCCTAATGTTGAGGTGGAATCTCTTTTCCTGTAGCTTGCATCCATTGCTCCGGGTCCTGTTCTCTGGAGCAGCAAAAAACAAGCATGCTCCCTCCTCAATATGACATCCTTTCAAATATTGAAACAGGGCTATCATATCCCCTCTTAACCTTCTTTTCTCCAGGCTAAACATCCCCAGCTCCCTGAGTCGTTCCTCATAGGGCAAGGTTTCCAGACCTTTCACCATTTTAGTTGCCATCCTCTGGACACGCTCCAGTTTCTCAATGTCCTTTTTGAATTGTGGTGCCCAGAACTGGACACAGTATTCCAGGTGGGGCCTGACCAGAGCAGAATACAGTGGCACTATTACTTCCCTTGATCTAGACACTATACTTTTATTGATGCAGCCTAAAATTGCATTGGCCTTTTTAGCTGCCGCATCGCACTGTTGACTCATGTTCAACTTGTGGTCTACTTGGACTCCCACATCCCTTTGACATGTAGTCTCATTCAGCCAGGTGTCCCTCATCCTATATCTGTGCATTTCGTTTTTTTGCCCTAAGTGCAGTACCTGACATTTCTCCCTGTTGAATTTCATTTTGTTAGCTTTGGCCCAGCTTTCTAGTCTATTCAGGTCATTTTGAATTTTAGAAGACAAATTAAGTCTGATGCTTTACTGAAATTAGGAGTCATTTCATATGCTGTTATGCTATTGTTTGAAAGTTTTAAAATGAGATTTAATTACTACTTTGAATAGCAGCTTTGTTCTACTGTGTAAAACTTTACAGCCGTTTTATTCTCTTTTCATTCCAGACAGCAAGAGGAAGAAAATGTTCTTTTTGAACATTAAGATGGGGGACTTGAGACCACAACTAGATGGATAAGCGATCTACTCTGAACCTATATCCACTTAATCTTTACTTTTGAGGGCAAACAGGCTAAACGACACAGGGAAAGAAATACTGGTTGCTTGTAGGAGTAAATAGGAATCAGATATGATAGGAAAGGAGAAATCTTAATGTGGAAAAGGCAGGAAATAAAATGAAGAAGTGACCTTTAACAGTGAAAAAAGAGCTCTGAAGATTTACAAGTAATGCTGCAGATAAACTGTTAGGTTAGAGGGTAAAGCAGAAAACAAAAAAAGAAAGTCCCATTTAGCTTTGAAAACTGCTCAGTACTAGTAAGATATCAATGGAAACAGGAATTGTTATACTGAAGTGATTTCATTTTTTCCTCTAATTTATATCATCTGGACATCTGATGTCCATAATTTGTAGAGTATCTACAGTAATACTGTTGAATGATACTGAATGCAGATTCTACTTCATAACCTTTGGGTGCAGTTTCAAAATACATCCCTGCCCAGTGTTATAGAAGCTCCCTTTTAATATTAATTTATTTAGTTAACCTATGGAAAGATAGTTATCTGCTTCAGAGAAGTGGGGGTGAGGAAGAAATGACAGAAATACTACTGCTATACAGTCGACCCTCTGTTTTCCAGGAGATCTGTTCTGGAGCCCCCCCCCCCCCGCCGTGAAAACAGAGACTCACGCATATTCAAGCCCCATAGCGTGCAGGGGGCGCATGCCACAGGGGAGCTCCATTGAGGATAATGGAGGTCGCCCCTCCATGAATTATCAAGAACATGGATCCCGAGTCCATGTGAAAGGAGAGACGACTGTATATGAGCCTCCTTATGCACCGCCCCGGGAGAGCCGCCCTTGGACTTGGGGAATATCCCCATAACACCTGGGAAACATCGCAGTTGCGGAACTGCGCAGCTGCGCAGTTCCGGTTGGGGGAGGGGAGGCTAGGTTGCCCAAGGAGCATGAGGATGCCTGAAGTGGCTGCCCTCTGCTCCATCAATTGCCATAGGGGGGCGGGGGGAGATTAGGGATGCGGGGGATGCCGGGGCCAGGGATGACATCGGGGAGGGCGGGGCTCCGATTGAGGTAGTGTGGGGCAGGGGGAGGTATGGCGGTGGGAGAAGGGACTTCCGTTCCAGGGGAAGGCGGGATAGATGCATCATATCTATCGCGCCTTCCTGTCCCCCTCCCAGCCTGAAGGACCTGAGGGTCTCTCCAACCGTGCCACAAACCCTGTCGCTGCTCCTGTGCAATGCCAGGTCTGTTAATAACAAGGCCCACATCCTCCAGGATCTCCTGGAGGACTCGAAGTGTGACCTGGCTTGCATTACCGAGACCTGGCTGGGGCCTGAAGGGGATGCTGTGTGGGCTCAGGCCCTGCCTGCTGGGTACTCGGTGAAGGACCAGCGCAGGTTAGGTGGGCGGGGGGGGTGTGGCCTTGGTACATAGGAACACCGCGTCCCTCACCAGGAACCACATCCGACAGACCTCCTATATTGAGTGTATTTACCTGACCCTAAAGGCTAGGGACAGTCTAGGGATTCTGCTGGTGTATCGGCCACCCCGTGCATTAGCGGACTCCCTTAACGAGCTGACACAGCTGGTTGCTGAACTGATGTTGGAGACGCCCAGGCTTCTTGTCCTGGGCGACTTCAACATCTCCCTCACGGCCAGCTACGTTCCACCCGGTGCGGCTCGGGAATTCATGGATACCATGGCTGCCATGGGCCTGTCCCAGCTGATACAGGGTCCCACGCATTGCGCGGGTAATACACTTGATTTGGTCTTCTGTTCGGAGGTGGAAAATCCGTGGGTGGAAATAGCTAATATTTCCCCCTTACCATGGACGGATCATTTCCTGGTAGAGGTGAAAATCAAGGCCTCTACCCAGATCCCCCCCGGGGGTGGTGGACCAGTTAGGATGGTCCACCCTCGAAGGCTGATGGAACCTGAGAGGTTCCAAGAAGCCTTAGAGGGGCTTGCGGTTGGAAATGACGGCGACTCTGTTGATGCCCTTACCGGTATCTGGAATACCGGTCTCTCTGGGGCTATACACAGAATCGCTCCCAAGCGTCCTCTCAGGCCCGCTTCCAATCGTAAGCCTTGGTATACGGAAGAGCTCCGAGCGAGGAAGCGGGTTCTGCGACGACTAGAGTGCCGTTGGCGGAAAGACCTTCGCTTAGACGACAAGACTCTCCTAGACCGGCTGTTGAAGGACTATGGAGAGGCAATACGAGCAACAAAGAATTCGTTCTATGGTGCTCGTATTGCGTCCGCTGAGTCACGTCCGGCAGAGTTGTTCAGGGTGGTCAGGGAGCTAACTCAGCTCCCTCCTGCCCTGAACCAGATCCTTGAACCGTCTAAGGCCTGCTGTGACCTTTTCAATGACTTTTTTTGTGGATAAAACTTCTCGCATAAGCGAAGGTCTGAACGCCGACGTTAATGCAGAACCTAGGGTAGGAGTGTCCAGAGCCTCCGTGGACTATGTTATACTGGATCAGTTTGAGTTGGTGAGTACCGAGGATGTGGACAAGATCCTCGGAAGTGTTCGGAAAACGACCTGCTCTCTTGATCCCTGCCCCTCGTGGTTAGCGGCCCAGGGGGGACCGGTGGTAACGACATTGTTACGCCGGATAATTAACACCTCTCTCAGGGAAGGGCGATTTCCATCGGATCTTAAATTGGCCATTGTAAGACCGATCCTAAAGAAGCCCTCCCTTGACCCCCTGGTACATAATAATTATCGGCCTGTTTCACTGCTACCATTCTTGGGGAAGGTGATCGAGAGAGCGGTTGCAATCCAGCTTCAGGCGGTCTTGGATGAAACGGATTATCTGGACCCATTTCAAACTGGCTTCCGGGCGGGTCACGGGGTTGAGACGGCCATGGTCGCCTTGGTCGATGATCTCCGTCTGGGCATCGACAGGGGAAGCGTGTCCCTGTTGGTGCTCTTGGATATCTCAGCGGCTTTCGATACCATAGACCATGGTATCCTTCTGGGACGCCTGGCTGAGGTGGGGATTGGGGGCACTGTGCTTCAGTGGTTCCGTTCCTACCTCTCCGGGAGGTCTCAGATGGTGCAGCTGGGGGACGTGTGCTCCAGCGAGCGGGCCCTTAAAACTGGGGTCCCTCAAGGAGCCATTCTGTCCCCCATGCTATTTAACATTTACATGAAACCGCTGGGAGAGATCATCCGGAGACATGGGGCGCGGGGTTATCAGTACGCTGATGACACCCAAATTATTTTCTCTATGTCTCCGACTGATGCAGTGACTGGGGATGGCGTCTCTCCTCTCGTGGCCTGTCTGGAGTCAGTAATGGGCTGGATGAGGGAAAACCGACTCAAACTTAATCCAGAGAAAACGGAGGTACTAGTGATAGGTCCCCCTGGTCCAGGAATGGCGGTGGTTCCACCTGTCCTGAATGGGGTCACGCTCCCTGTGAAGGACTCCGTGCGCAGTCTGGGGGGTGCTTCTTGACTCGTCCCTTCACCTGACTGCTCAGGTGAATGCGACGGTCAGGAGTACCTGTTATCAGCTTCGGCTGATTCGCCAGCTGCGCCCATATCTGGCCCAGAGGGACCTTGAAACTGTTGTACACGCTCTGGTAACTTCGAGATTGGATTTCTGCAACGCACTCTACATGGGGCAACCCTTATACCACACTCGGAAGCTGCAAGTAGTGCAGAACATGGCAGCACGGCTGGTCACTGGCGTTTCCAGGACCAGCCATATAACACCGGTGCTTAAAGATCTCCATTGGCTGCCTATTCGCTTCCGAGCTCAATATAAGGCGTTGGTTATCACCTATAAAGCCCTAAATGGCTTGGGCCCAGGATTCCGGAAGGACCGTCTCTCCCCGTACATTCCGCCTCGCACCCTCAGAACATCTGGGCAGCAACTCCTGAAGGTGCCTGGGGCAAGGTTGGCCGCTACGGCCAGAAGATCCTTTTCCACAGCTGCCCCAGCCCTTTGGAACACGCTGCCCATAGAGCTCCGCTCATCTACCACCCTGGCCCAATTTAGGAAGGGACTCAAAACCTTCCTATTTAATCAGGCATTCCCCGACTAAACATCCTATGGGCCTCCCTCCTCACTCGTGGCCGTGAGGTTGGGCTAAGGGGTTTTTATTGTTTTTATGATGAGATGTTGTTGTTTTTAATCTGTTTTATACTGTATTTGCTGCACTGAGGTGCATTTGTAAGCCGCCCTGATCTATTTGGAAGGGCGGGGTATAAATAAAATTTTATTATTATTATTATTATTATAAGATCTTTATGCTAAAGGACAATATTGTGCAACCAAATGCATAAATGAATGTGCAACCGAATGCAGAAAAGAGTACTAGTGTCAGTTTTTGCAAGGATAGATAGGCACACATCACCTGAGAATGCACTTCTACATGCATAATAGCATCGAAGTGCACAACATTGCTTCTGCAACCTTGAACCGACATTGTGCATTGGAGAAATATATCCATGCACTTCCACTGGCAAATGCATACATGAATGAGTATATCAACCAGATTCCAGACACTAAATTCTCTCACCATTTGATTTAACAAGGCAGGGGAGACAACTAAACAAATAAGGCAGAAAACCCTTCAAAGTACTGGAGAGATATAGCAGGACAGAATGAAAGGACGAGCTTTATGCTATGGCAAATACAGCTATCCTTTTGACCTACCTCCAGTTTAAAGAATATGCTGTCTCCTTACCTTTATGTAACAGAGCATAAAAGTAAGCAAATGTTCATGCCTTAAAATCAAACATGTTTATGCAGTGAAAATGCAGTTGCTTTTATCAGTTCTCTTCTGCATAGTTATTACATATTTGCCATAGTCAAACTCATTCAACTCAATGTCCCCCATCTCCTCTTTTTCCTTACTGACTTGCTCTTGGTGTCCCTGGAGCCGAGTCTGACAGCTCAGCAATTGAATTTATAAGTTTTGCTTTTAGATGCAGTCCAGAGTATTCTTAGGAGCAAACCCTAGATCTGTGATGTCTCTGTTTCCATCCAAAGGGCCAAGTCCTAAGCAGTAAAGCCTTCTCTGACAACCATTCATTTGGTGTCTTTCTAAAAGGAGCAGATTCAGCAATGGATGGAGACAGCAAGTCTCCCAAATGCATGCAAAGTTTTCTTGCCATCATCACATTACTGTCTTGTCAAGTTTACTTCAAGCTCTTCCTTGTTCTGCTCACTTTTCTACTATATTATGTGGTTCTTAGCTTTAAATCAATAATGGGAAATTTAATGGAGATTTTCTTATTAAGTAGGTAATTTGTTTATGATAATATCCATGCTTCAGTTTAAATAAAACGTGGATTAGACTTTGGTGACTTAAAAAAACCCAGATCATGGAAAGAATTCTAATCAGTTACATGTCTTAAAAGCTGTTTGACAAATGGCAAGTCTTTAAGCGGGTTTATAATTAAAAGGGCTTCGGGGCTGCACAGCCTCATAATGGTGCTACAAGTAGAGAAACAAGTAGGAAAGCCTTGAATCTCTACTTTGTTATTCATTCATGGTCATTTTAATATTTTGATTCAACTAAATTAATTTAAATAACATTAATTCTATTTAATAAATAATTAATACTTAAGTATTGAAATTAATATAGCAAACCTTGACTGTGTTTTGACTGGAATGTGGACAAATGTGTGAATCTGCAATTCTCATTTTCATGTTTTATCTTTATTAGAAGAATAAAACTAGAGGTTCTGTACATTTAACCTGTACATGACTTCTAGCTCAGTGTAAAAGGAAAAAGTTCTGTGACATTGATAGTCAGTTCTCCACGTATTTTTGTCTTAATTCATTCTCTAGATCCTGTAAAACAATTTTTGATTATTTGGATAAGCCTTATTTATAGAATCATAGAGTTGGAAGAGACCACAAGGGCCATCCAGTCCAAACCCCTGCCATGCAGGAACTCACAATCAAAGCAACCTTGAGAGATGGCCAACCAGCCTCTGTTTAAAGAGGGAGGGGGGGGAGACTACACCACACTCTAAGGGAGTGTGTTCAACTGCTGAACAGATCTTATTGTCAGGAAGTTCCTCCTAATGTTGAGGTGGAATCTCTTTTCCCATAGCTTGCATCCATTGTTCCATGTTCTAGCAGCAGAAAACAACCTTGCTCCATCCTCAATATGACACCTCTTCAAATATTTAAACAGGTCTACCACCTTCACCATTTTGGTCACCCTCCTTTAAACACTGTTCAACTTGTCAACATCCTTAATAATAATAATAATAATAATAATAATAATAATAATAATAATAATAATTTTATTTATATCCTGTCTCGCTACAAAATGCAATCGGGGCAGCTTACAAGGTTAAAATATACAGTCTGAAGCCTCAACCCCCCTTAAAATACAAGTAAACAATGTGAAATTTAAAACAAAACATACTTAAAAACAATTCAATAAACTCTGGTGAAGTCAGAGGTCAGCAACTAGATTTTCATTCTGATGGTCAGGGGACTATTCAGGAAAGACCTGCTGGAAGAGATCCGTCTTTATAGCTTTTTAAAAGCTATTTAGGGTGGTAATTTGACTGATCTCATTCGACAGGCTATTCCACAGGCTGGGGGCAACAGCTGAAAAAGTCCTCTGGGAGGTAGGTCATGGACAGCCTTGTTTTACAAGGCTGTAACAGGTTTTTCCCTGAAGATCTAAGTGTGCAGGGAGGATCATATAGAAGGAGGTGGTCCCGAAGATAAGTTGGACCCAAGCCATTTAGGGCTTTAAAGGTGATAACCAACATCTTGTACTGGGCCCGGAAACTGATGGGCAGCCAGTGGAGTGATCTTAGGATCGGTGTTATATGGTCTCTTCTGGATGTACCAGAAACCACTCTGGCTGCCATGTTCTGGACTAATTGAAGTTTCCGGACCAAGCAAGAGGGTAGCCTCATGAAGAGTGCATTGCAGAAATCAAGGCGTGAGGTTACTAGTGCATGTACTACAGTCTCAAGGTCCCTGACTTCCAGGAAAGGGTGCAGCTGGCGTATCAGTCGAAGCTGATAACAGGCACTCCTGACCATTGCATTCACCTGATTTGTCATGTGAAGCGACGAATCTAGGAGCACCCCCAGACTACGAACACAGTCCTTTGAGGCGAGTGTGACCCCTTCTAGGACTGGAGGTTGTATCCCGATGCCTGGGTTCGGAATCGATACCGTAAGTACCTCCGTTTTGTCTGGATTCAGCTGCAATTTGTTTCCCCTCATCCAATCCATTACTGCTTTAAGACAATCATTGAGAGGCGAGACACCGTCTGAAGTCAAAGCTGAGGACCGAGGCATGGAGAAATATATCTGGGTGTCATATATCTGCCTCTGGATGATCACTCCCAGCGGCCTCATGTAAATATTTAAAAGCATCGGGGACAGGATGGTGCCTTGTGGGATGCCACAATTAAGCTCCTTCCTTGCCGAGCGACTGTCCCCGAACACCACCCTCTGGAATCTGCCTGAGGGGAAGGAACGGAACCACTGAAGCACAGTACCTCCTACTCCTAATCTCAGGCGATTCAAGAGGATGTCATGATCTATAGTGTCAAATGCCGCTGAGAGGTCCAGTAGCACCAACAGGGTCAGACTACCCCTGTCAATGCCCAGATGAAGGTCATCAGCTAAGGTGACCATGGCAGTCTCCAGCCCAAATCCCATCCTAAAGCCAGTTTGAAATGGATCAAGATAATCGGTTCCCTCCAAGACAGCTTGGAGTTGAAGAGCAACCGCCCTCTCGATCACCTTACTCAGAAATGGTAGTAAAGAGACTGGCCTGTAGTTCTGCATATCCAGGAGGTCAAGGGAAGGTTTTTTCAGGAGTGGCCTAACCACCGCTTCCTTCAAACAAGATGGAACATGACCCTCCCTAAGGGATGCATTGATGATGTCCCTTAGGAACATCCTCAAGGCATCACCCCCTTGGATGGCCAGCCATGAAGGGCAAGG
Source organism: Sceloporus undulatus (assembly GCF_019175285.1). Taxonomy (NCBI): domain Eukaryota; kingdom Metazoa; phylum Chordata; class Lepidosauria; order Squamata; family Phrynosomatidae; genus Sceloporus; species Sceloporus undulatus. The sequence goes on along the minus strand of NC_056522.1, from coordinate 34,079,975 downwards.
GTTGAGAGGGCAGGTTGTTTTCCTCACTCGTCCAAGCAGCTTGGCAATGTCATCAGTAATTACAGATTGAAACTGATCCAGTATAACCACATCAACGGAGTTGCTGGACACCTCAGCAGTTGATTCTGTTATAACTCTGGCGTCCAAGTTGGCTCTTATCTGAGAGATTTTATCTGCAAAGCAGTTGTTAAATGCACAGGTGAAACCTGTGTCAGTTCCCTCACCACCCTAAATAGCTCTGCTGGACGAGACTCTGCAGATGCAACACGTGTAAAGGAGAAGGCTCTCTGCGCTGCACATATTGCCTCTCTATAGGAACGAAGGAATTTCCTATGATGAGTTCTGTCAGATATTGAATTATGGTGCCCAGAACTATATTATCACTATATTCCAGGTGAGGCATCACCAAAGTAGAACAGGTGGTACTATTACTTCCCTTGATCTAGGTTGATGTAGCCTAAAATTTCATTGGCCTTCTTAGCTGCCGCATCACATTGTTGATTTGGTCTATTAGGACTCCTAGATCCCTTTCACCTTAAGCCAGGTATTTCCCATCCTATATCTATGCATTTCTTTTTTTCTGCGTAAGTGAAGTACCATACATTTCTCACTATTGAAACTCATTTTGTCAGTTTTGGCACAGATTTCTAATCTATTAAGGTCATTTTGAATTTTGATCCTGTGCTCTTGGATATTAGCTACTCCCCTTGATTTGGTATCATCTGCAAATTTGATAAGCCTCTTTACTGTAACAGCATTTTGACTCTTATTTGGATACATCTGTAATCGGCTGCTCCTTTTTCTAACAGCAAATCCAACCGAACCTGATACTTTACTTCTAAGCAAACTTTCACAAGATCTATTTAAACTTACTCTGTAATGGAGGAGCCAATACTGATGACATGAATCCTGCCTGAACAATATATGAAAATGTATTTTCTCCAACTTTCCTCTCATCCCACTTTTCAGCTGTTCTTAAGGTGTCCCAGTTTGTCTTTTCTCCTCCCACTTTCCCCCTCTGTCCTCATCTTCCCTCAATTGTTGTAAACTGAGTTTATAGTGCAAAGGTAGTTTGCACTCATTTAATTCAGCAGTGAGGAGAGGAGAGGTGGAGGTGGAATCTTGCCCTTCCCAGCAGGATCAGACAAAAGCAAACTGCTCTAGCCTCTTCTAGCTTGTGTGTTCCTTATTAATAATTTTTGCCATCTTGGCCACCCTCTGATATTGCATGACTTCACATGTCCTTGTTTTTATCTGTGAAGGAGTGTATGAAAATACTATTTCTTACACAAAACATACTTCTGCTTCTGCTATCCACTTCTTCAGACTGCTGAGAAGTGAAATTTATACTATACATCTTTTGCCTTTTATTATATTAATCCCCTCTATGAATATGTCCTTTAGAGACTATACTGAAATCTCATCTGGCTAAATAATCAAGTGCAAGAGAAGATTGTGTGCTGGCTCACAGAGTACTGATACTTCAATGGCTTAATATATTTAATTAGTTAAAACTCAGTATTGAATATAAATGTGTAATTTGACAGAAGCTTAGTTGTTATCTTGGGGGCCATCCACATTACCTTTTACACCGGTTTTGAAATGGAATCTTCCACGTTAAGTTCATATTGGGCCCGATTCTGTCACAACCCATGTTGAGGCTTGCACAAGGAAATGCCCCTTACTCCAGGGTATCCAGAATCGGGCTAAAAAACGTCTTTTCTCAAAAGACCTGGGTTCCGCTAAATCTGAACTTGCCCTCGATCATGATCGGGGCAAATTCAGGGAGGGATTAAGGTCAGAGGGCGGGCAGAGGTCAGAGCATTCCCTCCCTTCATCCGAAGGGAGGGGGAGGAGGAAAGAGCTGAAGAGAAAAGGGGGATCTAGAGGCAAAGGGTGAGAGGAGGCAAAAAGGGGGTGACTGAGGGATCAATTCAGGGCAGGTCGTGGGGGGGGGGGGGCAGAGCAAGACAAGCCTCTCCTATCCATCAGGGATCTTTTCTCTTTGATGTGTATTTTTTAAAAATTATTTTTGGCAAAAAATGTGCATGTTCTTGGCAAGCTAGATAGATAGATATAGATATAGATATATAGATAGATGGTGAGCAGGAGCAAGGATCAATTCAGGGCAGGTGGGAGAGCAGAGCAAGACAAGCCTCTCCTATCCATCAGGGACCTTTTCCCTTTGATGTGTATTTTTTAAAATTATTTTTCTCTGTCTATGCGCATATTCTTTCCTTTGGAATGACTGCTGGATTGCGAATGAATGTTATAAATCAAATGTAATGTTGCAACTTGGCAAATTGATACAGCTTTTGCTAGGGCAGCCTATTATTTCCTTTGGAATGACTGCTGGATTATGAATGAATGTTACCAATCGAATGTAAGGCTTCTCTTTCCAATTATGTAAATTGACAAATTGATACAGCTTTTGCTAGGAATTCAGGGGTAGCCTAGGGAGAGCAAAAAAATGCATCCTTTTCTGGCATTCCGAGGTGAGGAATTAACATTGTTGTTGTTGTTGTTGTTATTATTATTACCTGTTTATGAGGCATTCTGGTGTGGCAAGGAGTGGGGGATACTGGATGCACTAGCTTGCATTTTGGGGTTGAAAATGGGGCTAAGGGCAGATCATAACCTACAACACTGACCAAATGCCCACAACACACACACACACACACACACACACACACACACACACACCAGAGGTTTTTAAATTTGACAAGTGGTGCCTGGTCCTTTGAAAAAAAGAAGGGGTGGAAAGCACACTTCTGATGCCCCTATCAGTGCTGGAAATGCCACCTATGACCATCACGGAACTAACTTTGATTGACAGCCAGGCACCTTCACCTTAAACTCGAATTCTCCAAGAGGGCATTCGTGTTAAAATGCCCCTGATTGGTAGTCAGCACTTGCTTCCGGAGAGATTCGGGAGGGAGCCCCCAAATTTGCCCAGTTCCTTCCAGAGCAGTGTGCCAGTGTGAATGAGCCCTTTGTTCGGATACACAGATGGAAGTGCATACTCTGTTATTGTTTAACCTTTTTCACATCCACATAGGGGATTATCATATGGAGGCGCTTACCATTGCTAAAATGCCGGAAAAATGTTCCTGAAGTTTTCCTGAAGCACGAAGGTGTGATAGCTGGTCGCTCTTCTAAATTGTCATTGAAGCGTCCCACTTCTCTCCCATTGTCAAAGTGTTCACTGAGTAGCCATTTCTTGAATAATGGAAGTTCCTGTTTTTCAAGAAATGGCTGCTCCACGAACACTTTGACAATGGGAGAGAAGCAGGATGCCTCAATGACGATTCTGAAGAGCAACCAGCTATCAACACTTTTGCGCTTCAGGAATGTTTTGCTGGCAGTAAGCCTCCATGTGATAAGGACCATACACTTTCAACATGTTCTGTCTCCTACACCTGTGTAGCAATGAGTTTCTCTAGCAGAATTTTAATTAGCTCAATTAATTAATAAGTTGTGCTACAAGCAACCCTTGTGGGAAAGTTTCCCACCTGTACACAGAGAGAAAAGGAACGAAGGAACTTAGCAGAGGCAGAATTCTCTAAATGAAGTATTTTTTCATTAGGGGGCGAAATCACACAGCAATCCATGTTCACTCACACATACATGCCAGGACTAAGGAAATCAAGAGTTAGCTTGGAATAGTTGGAGGCTGAACTAATGGCAATAATTACACAAGATGAGGCTTGACTCCAGGTCCAAGGAGATGGGGATAGTGTGGGATACGGCCGTTCAGGTGAGTGGGGGTGTGAGATGTACTGGGACCGGTTAGAGTTCACAGTGACAGTGTTGTCAGCAACTCATCTGAGCCCTGTAGCCAATGCTGGCACACGGCAGAGTAAACTGGCAAAATCAGAAACGTGATTCATAGTCCTTGGTTGAGATTACAGCAGCTGGATGTCTTCCAGGAATTGAAGAAATGCAGGAACCTCCGGGGACACTCAGCAACCAATGCCCACCTTCAGCTGATAAACGACCAGACAAGCCAAGTCTCCTGAAGTGCTTTATTTACAGTGCTATAATACAGATCACAAACGAATACCAACTCTCCTACTACAACCCACAAAGCAATCACTGGAAGCTCCTGAGTTTATATAGCCTTCAGACCATGCGGTCTCCTAAACCCAGTGACTTCCTGTATTACTTTCTAAACTGTCCTCCTGTGCAATCAGCTAGATGTTTCATCATCCAGGCTTAGTGCATGCAGGCACCAGAGTGTCCTTGAGGCTATGAGCATCAGCTGTGCTTGATCAGCCTTGTCCTTCCAGTGCTGGATGCTCATAGAATCATAGAGTTGGAAGAGACCGCAAGGGTCATCCAGTCCAACCCCCTGCCATGCAGGAAATCCAAATCAAAGCATCCCCAACAGATGGCCATCTAGCCTCTGCTTAAAGACCTCCAAGGAAGGAGACTCCACTACACTCCGAGGGAGTGTGTTCCACTGTCGAACAGCCCTGACTGTCAGGAGGTTCTTCCTAATGTTGAGGTGGAATCTCTTTTCCTGTAGCTTGCATCCATTGTTCCGGGTCCTGTTCTCTGGAGCAGCAAAAAACAAGCATGCTCCCTCCTCAATATGACATCCTTTCAAATATTGAAACAGGGCTATCATATCCCCTCTTAACCTTCTTTTCTCCAGGCTAAACATCCCCAGCTCCCTGAGTCGTTCCTCATAGGGCAGGGTTTCCAGACCTTTCACCATTTTAGTTGCCATCCTCTGGACACGCTCCAGTTTCTCAATGTCCTTTTTGAATTGTGGTGCCCAGAACTGGACACAGTATTCCAGGTGGGGCCTGACCAGAGCAGAATACAGTGGCACTATTACTTCTCTTGATCTAGACACTATACTTTTATTGATGCAGCCTAAAATTGCATTGGCCTACTTGGACTCCCAGATCCCTTTCACATGTAGTTTCATTCAGCCAGGTGTCCCCCATCCTATATCTGTGCACTTCATTTTTCTGCCCTAGGTGCAGTACCTTACATTTCTCTGTGGTGAATTTCATTTTGTTAGCTTTGGCCCAGCTTCCTAGTCTATTCAGATCATTTTGAATCTTGATTAAAACAGAGAGTCTGTGAACATCTAGAACGCAATTCCATAATCACAAAAAGTAAACATGGGTTTCAGAGAAACAAGTCATGCCAGACAAATCTAATCTCTTTCTTTGATAAAATTACCAGTTTGGTAGATGAAGGGAATGCTGTGGATATAGTATATCTTGATTTCAGTAAAGCCTTTGACAAGGTTTCCCATGACATTCTTGCAAACAAACTTGTAAAATGTGGGCTAGACAAGGTAACTGTTACATGGATTTGTAACTGGTTGACCGGCCGAACCCAAAGGGTGCTCAACAATGGCTCCTTTTCATCCTGGAGGGAAGTGACCAGTGGGGTCCCACAGGGCTCTGTCCTGGGGCCAGTGCTTTTCAACATCTTTATCAATGACCTGGATGACAGAATCTACTTATCAAATTTGCAGATGATACCAAACTAGGAGGAACAGCTAATACTTCAGAGGACAGGATAACATTCAAAATGACCTGAATATAATAATAATAAAACTTTTATTTGTATACCGCCTTTCCTCCTGATCAAAGTGGTTCACATATTATAGCTGTAACATATTACAATACAATGCAACACAGTACATCAAAAATTTCATACAGATTAAAAACCTTAAAAACAATATACCAAACATCAGCTATCAGTTTTGGCTAGGCATCCTGGTCTTATTGGGGTGTAATATCTCTATATAGAGTTGGAAGGATATGCTAACTGAAAAAGATGGGTTTTCAGTGCCTTTTTAAAGGCTTCCGATGTGGGGCTGAGTCTGATCTCTTCCGGGAGTGCATTCCAATTGGATGGAGCTATTGCTGTGTAGGCTCTCTGGTGAGTTGATGTCAATCTCACTCTGGGGTGTTTGAGTAAATATTTCCCATCGTGTTCTCATTGAGTTACAGGGGAAGCCATTTCTGGGACGCTTTGAAACAATTCCCAGAAATGGCATCCCCTGGAACTTGATGGGAACATCGGCGGTGGCGGTGGCGTCCCTGTGTGCAGTAAACTAGCAATCTGGGCCCCATCGGGTTCCCACCATGCCCCGTGCACATTAGAATGCACCGGGGAACGTTTTAACCCCGGTGCGATAATCTTCTATGATTCTATGATTCTATAATTTGAAGCATACCACTCATTTTTCATTAGAGGTAATAATAATAATAATAATAATAATAATAATATAATAACAACAATAATAATAATGTATTGTATTTATATCCCGCTCTTCAGCTAAAAGGCTATCAGAACAGCTTACAAATTAGACATTTCCCTGCCCTCAGGCCTACAATCTAAAGTACTTATAATCTAAGGTACTTCCAAGAGCAGGGTCTCTTTCACAACACACAACTCTAGCAGCATTATTCCATTTTATCTGAAATGTTTCTGTCCACGGGAATCCTGGAAATTTCTAGTGTAGGGATGGATGTTTGGAAATCTCAGCTAGGAAGCTCTAGTGCTTCACCAAACTACAAACCCTAGGATTCCACAAGATGTGGCCGTGACAGTTAAACTGGCATCATAATGCTGTAAATTTGTAGTGTGAAAATGGCTCAGATTTTCATGGGCAGTCTAGTCATAGCCATCTCTCATTTATAGCCCTCCTATAGTATTCTGCCATTTATTCTATCATTTTTCATATCAGAAAAGATTTTATTAAAGAAGAAAAGACAGAATAGGGCCATGCTGTTTTTTGATTTATAGTGCTAGGGGTATCTGGAAGCACATATAATATTTTGTTTGGTATGCAGAAAGTGGCAAACTGAAGGGTTCAAGGCAGTGGGGTACCTGAACTTTAAGATGAAAGGAAAAGCTGGTAGGGAATATCCACTTTAAAAGAAAATCAAACATTCATTTCACTTTCTACCCCAAAGGAGCCCACATTTCAGCTGCAGGAAAATCAGTAGAAACTATATCATTTATGCACACATCTAGAGTTCTCTTTCAACTTAGGCTCTCACTAAAACCTCACTGAATAGTACACTAAATTTTGTTGTATGAGCAACACAAGCCATTGTATAAAAGAAGGGGAAAACAAAATATTACAAACTTAAAATGTAATAATAATAATAATAATAATAATAATAATATTTATAGCCCACCTTTTCACAAGGAATCAAGGTAGGTTACAACATCCTAAAAACCATACAATATAATACAATGAAATATCAGTTACCATTAAAACCCTCTCCTATCCCCCAACCCAATTTTTGCAACTCTCTGTTCTGTGACAGTACAGACAGACATGGAGGTACATTATAGAAATGGAAAACTCTTAAGAATCTGGAAACACAACTGATGTCATATAATCATAGAGTTGGAACAGACCACAGCGGTCATCCAGTCTAACCCCCTGCCATGCAGGAATACATATTCAAAGCAATCTTGACAGATGGCCATCCTGCCTGCCTTACTTTAAAAACTTCCGAAGAAGGAGACTACACCTCTCTCCAAGGCAGCATACTTCACTGTCAAACAGCTCTTACAATCAGGAACTTCTTCCTAAAGTTTAGGTGGAATCTCTTTCCTGTAGTTTGAATCCATTGTTCTGTATCTTAATCTCTGAAGCAACAGAAAACAAACTGGCTTCTTCTTCTGTATGACATCATTTCAAATATTTAAATATGGTGTGATATAGTGGTTAGAGTATTAGATTATGACTCTGGAGACCAGAGCTCAATTCCCAGCTCCACCATAGTCATCCTCTGGGTGACCTTGGGCAAGTTACATAATCTGAACCTCTGGGGGAGGCAATGGCAAACCTCTGAGCAAATTTTGCCAAGAAAACCCCATGATAGGTTCACCTTAGGGTTGCCACGAGTTGGAAACAACTTGAAAATATACAATAACAACACACCATTTTATAGTAATTACTTCTCTGCCTGGTGTAGTGGTTTGAGTGTTGGACAACAACTTTAGAGATAAGGATCTTATTCACTGCTTGGCTAGGGAAACCCACTGGGAGACCTTGGGATAGTCACACTTGCTCAGTACCAGAAAAGCAAATAATTCACCTAATGGTTCACCTAATGATCACCATAAATCAAAAACAACAACAACGCCTCTTCTGTATAAAGTATAGAAGGAAACAAAACTAGCCTGCTCTCAAATGCTTGGCTGTGAGCAATCTTCAGGGCCAGATTTTGTGGATAGGATCAGGGCAGCAGTACAAGTGATCTCCGGGTATGGAAGATCCTACACAACCCCAAGAGCTAATTTTGTATTCCTTATTTATTTACTTTAATAAACAAAAACCAAGACACTGATATATCTGGTATTAAGGCTGTTTTATTTCCCAAGATTCATTATGATGTATCTTCATAGAATAAATATATTTGGGTAGAATGGAGTAGTGCATCTTGGTAGAAAGAAATTAACCAAGAATAAATAGAATTATGGTAGAATAAAATCTTAAATAGAGTGGCATCTTGATAGAATAAAAATATCAGCACTTTTTTTCACTGGCCACAACAATGGTTATCCTCAAACTGTGAATTTAATTGGTTCGGGGAAAATATTTCTTATCTCATGTGCTTTTTGAAAATACTTTCAAATGTTTAATTGATTAAGTGACTGAAATTCAAACACTATTTACCACAGGGAGGTGACAGTCTCCTAGAATGGTGGGGAGGTCTGGGGTTCAAATCTAGCACTTTAGGAATCCCGCAGAGAATTACATTTCCTTTCCCCTTACACCATTGTTGGATGATTTCACCTTCTGATACTTTCTCTACCATTCTAGATGTTTGGAAAGCATTTCCAAAGGCTTAATTAGCCACCACAAGAGGTTTAAACCAAAGTATGCTGATATCTCGGGGCCCACCATTTTATCTTTGACCATCTGTTATTAGACTGAGGCACTCATGAACTTCTCTGAAACTGAATTTGGCTCAACCTTTCCTTTTTGCGCTCTCTCTCTCTCTCTCTCTCTCTATATATATATATATATATATATCCCGTGTGTGTGTGTGTGTGTGTGTGTGTGTGTGTGTGTGTATTTGAAGCCGTGGATTGCTCAATCCATGAATTAAAAAAATCCATGGATATGGAGGGCCGACTGCACTCCATTTCAGACCTTATTCTGTGTGAATTATTCAAGGACAGGAACCCCAATGGTATCAGTTGGCCTCCTGTTTGTTGACATCTTAAATTGGTGGGGGAGCAGAAGTCCTGTGGCAAGGAAACTACCACTTCCTAACCTCTACTATTGCATACTGGCTTGGAAAGTCTGGAGGTGTCTTTTCCATATTACCTTTTCCCCATTTGGCCTTTTTAATAAATAATTAAGAAATTTTATTATTTTTATAACCTCGCCCTTCCATAGATCAGGGCGGTTCACAGCAAATATCAATTAAAACAATTTAAGAATAACATAAAAACACCCGCTCTCACTGACCCTCCCCCCTGGTAAAAAGCCACCACAGCGGCAAGACAGCCCCGCAGTTCTGGGGAGCTTCTTCCCAGGTGACATGGGGGGGGGGGTCAGCGGCAGAAGAGTCCTCCACCAGCTCTCCTCCAGGCAGTCCACCGATGTTGCGAGGGTCTGCCGATGGCTCCCTCTGAGGCCGAGATGACAGTGGAAGAGGGAGGGGCCTCTTCCCTTCAGGCTGTCCCCGATGTTGCTGGGTCTGCCTGATGGCTCCCTCTGAGGCCGAGATGACAGTTGAAGAGGGAGGGGCCTCTTCCTTCAGGCAGTCCTCGATGTTGCTGGGTCTGCCTGATGGTTCTTATGGTTTTTACCATTTTCCCTCCCACTGAAACAAACTGGAAGGGAAAGAACTGTGACAGATTTCAACACTACCATGAACATGGCAAGGAAAGGAGAGCAGTTTGGGTCTTGGTGACCCACGGTCTCTCCCAATCTGTTCTTATCACATTTTACATTCTGTCACTACAGAAATACCACTATAGATGCATCTGCTGTGAGAAAGCTTTTTGCTTACATAGTGGTGCTTCTTTGGAGCCACAACAGTGGCACCACTGCACAGATGGCATTCCCTTCTATCAGCTGAGAGGAACATCTGCAAAATTCCAGGGACCACCATAATGGATGGTTGTTGCTTTAACTGTTTCTATGGCTCTTATGGATACAATCTGCTAATGTCTGCATTGTTTTATCCTTTTTAGTTACTGTTAATCTCATTTATTTTTGAATTTTAAAAGAAAAAATATAAATTGCCATTAATGTATTTTATAGTACAGAGGAGTACAAGTATTTTAAATAAATAATAATGGAAGAAAGTCTAAGGGGTACAACCACTTCAGGGCCAGTTGTGACCCAGTTGCCATTGCTTTCACAACTATTACATTTGGAGGCATTTGGAGCACAAAGGAAAGTAACAGATGATTCAAAGCAATGACGAATCTTGGCTGAGAAATTATTCCAAAACTTGACAAACACCCACCTCCTGTCACCTTTCAGGTTTTCAAAGTCCAAAATAGAACGCAGAAATTTATTGTACAAAGGGTGAGAGATAAGAGAAATGAGGGGGAAAAGACATGTAAAGAGATGCAAGCCCTTCCTTTACATCTTTCACTTTCAACATCTTTCACTTTCTGTAGAACTAACACAACATCAAACCACCAGAGACAGTAACAGAAATGAAATGAGAGAGAGTTGTGTGTATATGTGTGTTAAAAGAGAAAGGGAGGAGATCAGCTACATGCATTAGCTGTAACATTTGAAGGATAACCCCAATAGGATTCATCAGTTGATGGCAATTAACATTTCAGTGTTTTTCAGCAAAAGGTTCATTGAGGATACGAAGAGCTGGCTCTGATTGCAAAAGAATAAATGTGTTATGCCAATTAAGATGAACTAATAAAGGCATGGGAGGGAAGATTAGGCAGTCTTTGAGCATATGAAACATACTATTACAAGTTGTTGTAAGAATTATAATGGCAAAAATTCCAGGTTGGCAGGTTTAGGTTTAAATTCTAAAAAAAACATATTTGGATATAAATTGTAGAAATGCAAATGTGTCCTGTATATACTCAATTATATTTCAACCTAATGTATAAGTCAAAGGCAGGTTTGGGGGCTCCAGAATTATGGACTTTGATATGACATGTGAATAAATCAGGGGTGTCATGGCCAGCCAAGAGAAGGACTCTGAGGAGGCCATGGCTCCTCAAGTGCAGAAGGAACTTGAGGCCATGCCAGGTCCCAGTTCTGCCCTGCCAGACCCCAGCTCTGATCTTCCAGCCCCAGTGGTTGAGGCTCAGCCAGATCCTAGCTCTGTGGGGTCCCCTCCAGACGCTCAGCAGCCTAGCTTTGCCCCAGTGGAAGTGGAAGAACAAAGCATGGAGGTTCCTTCCTTTAGGCAAAGGAGAGTTGAGAGGTCTTGCTTGTGCAGATCTGAGAGGCTTGCAGAGAGGCAATCTGCAGATAAGCAACAGCTGGCACAAGGGAGTGCGTCTCTGATTTAAGGCAGCTGGAGAACGCCAACCCTTTGCCAGAGTTTATTGCAGATCCATCATAGTAGTTGCTGTCGGTGCTGGCTCCTTGAACTCCGTGCTTCTTGAATCTTTTTCTGCCCCTGAACCTATGACCTTGGAACGGACTGACTACTCCAAACCTTCTGGCTTCCCTGACCTTTGACTGAACTGGCTTCCGTGACTTCTGGTATCCTGACCCTAGCTTTTGTTTGTGGCTTACTCTACTTGGACAGGAGAAAGGTCTGTAAACTGTCTGTAGCTGCCTAGTTTGTTTTCTTCGCTGAGCCATCATTATCAGTGTGTGTTTGTGTGTGTGCTGGCAGCATTCCCAGACAAGGGGTAAATCCAGGGGCATGTAAAGGGCAAACCAAGGGGAAAGATGCCAAAGAACCTAAAAAATATTCTGGCAGGCATAACTGCTTGTGCTTACCTTGAAGGCTAGATGGATGACTATGGTAAAGCCTGTGAAACGTGTGGGGGAGATGATCAGGCACAGATGGGGCTATGAAAATGCACACATGTCAAAAAAGGATAAAAAGGCAGAGCAAAGAACATGGTGACTATAGTAGCAGTGATTATAGCCTTTAACTTTAATATGAGTTTGTCTGATTTTAATGTAGAACAGTTGACAGACATACACCAATGTCTTATTCAAATCCTCTAAAACCCTCTCAGCACTCCTTTGAGAGGAAGAGCCAAAGAGTTCCCACCAACGCCATTTTCCTGCCCATACATTCAGAAAGGTCTGAAGTGGCACCATGACAAAGAGAGTAGAGGGGGTAAGTGCTTCATTTAAGATCTTCCAGGATGGGCTAAGCTCTCACCTTTCAAAACCTTACACAGAGAAGGGGGTAGCTGCTACTTAAGGGATCGCCTCCTTCCATATAATCCCCCACACACCCTCAGATCCTCTGGGAGGAATTTGTTGCAGTCCACAAAGACCAGATTGACAGCGACCTCCCAGAGGACTTTTTCCGCGATCGTTCCCACTTTATGGAATGGCCTGCCAGATGAGATCCTTCAAATTGCCAACCTTGAGAGCTTCAAGAAAGCTGTCAAGATGGATTTCTTCCAGTAGGCCTTCCCAGAATAGATCCTAGCCATGTAACGCTCCCCCCACAGTCATATACAAGCGAAGACTCTGCCTACCATTATTTTATTATTGTAGTATTGTTTTTAGATTTTTATCATCTGTAATTTTAATGGATGGAATTGTTTAATCCTTTTTTAAAGGGGGGAATTGTATATATTGTATTTTTTAAAGGTTGTACGCCGCTTTGATTGTGAAAACAAAAAGCGGGATATAAATTAAAGTTTTATTATTATTTATTTATTATTTAGCTCCTTTTTTTTTAACAAGAATTAAAGTACAGTACAGTACTTACATTGTCCCGTGAATAAGAAAACTCAGGTTTGGAGGTCAGTTTTTGACTAAAATTTGTAGACTTATACGTTAAGCATAGACAATAATTTAATCTTAAAGGGAAAATCCATTTGGAAATAGTGCTAAAGCAATGGGAAAGAAGCTGCCAAAAGAGGAGAGGCAATTTTCTTGTTTGGAAGCTTTTCAAGGAAAACCTGTACAGGCATTTGTCAGTGACACTGTAAGCTATATGTATCTTGCCTCAAGCCATAAACACAGCAATACTTTCCACCACTCAGATTCTTTAAGTATTATGATCCAGAAGACTGCAAGTACATACTATTTGCCTTGCTGGCTTTGGATAAGCAAAGCTCTGTAAATGACATAGATTTAAAAGTCCCTTCCACAGCTGGCAAGCTACCACCATCTTTGGTAATATGTTTGCATTGACCCTATTCCCGTGTCTTTAACAACCATCTCACATACAGGAATTAAATTATGATGAGAACCTGCAGCCTAGATGTTGATGCACTGCAAATCCCACCAATTTTAGCAGCATCACCAATGGTGAGGGATCCTAAGGTTCAAGTCCAACAACATCTGGATGACCAAATGAGTAACCTTCTTAAATCAGATTACTGAAATCCAGCCCAATCAACTGCCTTGTCTCCATACCAGGAAAATGTTTCTCTATAAATTGTTTAACTGTCAGGCTGACACAAGGATAAGGAAGCAGGGTCCACATGAAACAGTTAGCAGTCCTAATTTTGATCTCTTCTGGATCATAAAACACTGACAGTGAATCTCCTCTCTAAGAATTACAGGCAGACACTAGAGAATAACACCTCCAAGAGTGATGCAGTGGAATCAGCATACCAAGAGTATGTTACTACACTAGTCTCTAACTTGATTCCTGGACTACTGGCTGCATTGACCACCTCAGTTAATATAATCAAGTAAAGGTAAGAGGCTTGAGTACCTAAGTTGATGTGTGGTGACATAACACCTTGAGTCCCTGTACTAAGAGGGAAGGTGGGGTATAAATAAGCATAAATAATAACAACAACACATTTCTCATCTCATTTTGCCCTAGGCATTCTACTTGACTTTGTTATAGAATCACAGAGTTGCAAGAGGCCTCCAGTGCCACCCAGTACAATCCCCTGCCGAAATACACTATCAAATCACTTCCAACAGATGGCCATCCAGCCTCTGTTAAAAAACTTCCACCTGGCAGAGGAGGAAGCAGCAAGCCCAGGCAAGGCCTCATAAAGCCCTGCCTGTAGCAACATTAGCTCCAGCAGAAGCCAGAAGCAGCAGAGGCGTGAGGGAAGGCCCTGGCCACACCCACCTGGCAGAAGAGGAAGCAGCAAGCCCAGGCAAGGCCTCATAAAGCCCTGCCTGTAGCAACATTAGCTCCAGCAGAAGCCAGAAGCAGCAGAGG
>NC_056522.1:34065397-34065647 GCF_019175285.1 Sceloporus undulatus | reverse complement strand
AGTGAGGGAAGGCCCTGGCCACACCTACCTGGCAGAGGAGGAAGCAGCAAGCCCAGAAAACTGGGAATTGTCGGGCGGCGGCGGCGTTTTTGCGGTGGTGGCGGCGGCGCGAGGGAGGAGGAGGAGCCAGGAACATCAGGGGCATAAAGCCCCCACCGCTCCCCAGCCCAAGCGGCGGCGGCGGCGTTTTTGCGGCGGCGGCAGCGGCGCGAGGGAGGAGGAGGAGCCAGGAACATCAGGGGCATAAAGC
>NC_056522.1:34003942-34065387 GCF_019175285.1 Sceloporus undulatus | reverse complement strand
CCCCACCGCTCCCCAACCCAAGCGGCGGCGGCGGCGTTTTTGCGGTCCTCTCCTAGCAAAAGCGGAGTAAAGAGAGAAGCAGGGCTGAGCACTAAGGAAATAAAGACTTCAATGTATTAGAAAACAAGTGAAGAGAGTGGAGGTAAAGCAGAAAAATAGGAGTAGTAAATAGAAGTAATAATAATAATAAAGGTTAAGAAATAGTGGGAAAAGATAATGGAGAAGTAGAATATTGAGAAGAGGGGAGTAGGAGAGGAGAGGATATAAGGAGAGAGGGCTGCTAAATCCCTGCACCGCCGCACACAGGAATAGGGGATTGAGAGCTGCTCCAGAGTTAAGGAAGAGGAGGGGAAAGCGGAGTAAATAACCCATGTAAATATAGAACAAATAAGGGGAAAGAAGCAAGAAAAGATAGTTGCTGGGTCCGCAATACAGCCAGGAGAAGGTGTAAACCTACCTGGGTGTAGACCAATAAAGGGAGGGCTGGCTGGGAAGAATAAGATCTAAACAGCCGGACAGAGACCTCTCCAAGGAAGAGGAGAGGTAAAGAAGGTACTCACAAGGGTCTCCAGAGGGAAGAATAAAGGTAGGTAGGAAGGATAGTGGGGAAAGAAGATCTAGAGGAAAGAAGGAACCAGGAGTTGCGGCCCTTTATTTGGTAAATTACAACAGAACGGAGATTCTGTTAATAGGTGCGGAGAAAGCAAGAAGTAGATATAGAGAACGGATCCCCAAGGAAACATATAGAGAGCAGAAAGTAGAATGAGTAATAGACCGACTACTAGGCAGTTTAAGCAGTCACAAAAAATGTCACAAATACAGGGAAGGTCGCCTTCAGCTTCACCAGAAAGGCAAATAGATGTAGCAATGCAAATAGCTAATCTGCTGGAAGAATTCAAGACGTTTAAACAGGATATGAAAAAGGAGATGAAGGAAAATAGAGAGGAAATTAAGGAAGAAGTGAGAAAAGAAGTAGATAAGATAGGTAGTAAAATAGAAAAGATATCAGAGGAGGTAGGACAAGTGAAGAAAGATATAAAAGAGGTTAAAATGAGGACACATGACTTAGAAAAAATAACAATACAGGTTAAAGAAAGATTACAACAGGAGGAGTGGAAAACGACACAATTAGAGTTAAAACAGAGAGAGAAATGTATAAAACTTAGAGGGCTACCAGAAGACCTCAATGAAAATCTAGGGAAGAGGATAATCCCAGACTTGGGGAAATTCTTAGAAATAGAAGAGGAAAAATTGGAATTAGAAATTGACAGAATCTTTAGAATCAACTCAATAGTGGCCAGAGAAAGGAAAGTACCAAGGGATATTGTAATATGTCTGGTGAGGACAAAGATAAAGGATTTAATAATTAGAAAAAGCTACACAAAGAAATTAACGGTGGAAAATGAAGAGCTAAGAGTGTTTAAGGATATACCGAGTCAAATTTTAAAGAGGAGACAGGAGTATAAATTTTTGACAAGGCTACTGTTAAAGGAAGAAATAGGGTTTAGATGGGACGGAGCAGAAGGCATTTCTTTCAATTATAAGCAAAAAAGGTACAGAGTAGATACAATAGAAAAGGCAAAAGAGATTTATGAAAGAATTAAGCAAGGTTTTGAAGAAAAGAAATAAGGAGACAGGAAAAATATACATATAAATTTAAGATAGAAATCGGGAAATAAAGGCCAATTGTAAGGGAAAATAGAATTTATATAAAACAAAGATGGGGATAAAATGTTTAATTTGGAATGTGAAAGGACTAAATTCAGGTGCAAAAAGGAAACATGTATTTCATTTTGTAGAAAAACAGAAAGCGGACATTATCTGCTTGCAAGAAACGCATATAAATAAAAGGGATATAAAATACTTAAGAAATGGAAAATTAGGGGTACAATATGTGTCGGCACATGAAAAAAGAAAAAGAGGAGTGGTCATATATGTGGGAAAAGATGCACAGAGTAAAGAGATAATGAAAGATCAAAATGGAAGGATGGTGGCCGTAGAAATTAACATTAGGGATACAAGAATGTTAATAATAGGAATTTATGCTCCCTTTGAGGAGAAGGAGGACTTCTTTAGAAAAATACAAGATATAATTTTAGAACAGAAAATGGAAAAAGTAATTGTAATGGGTGATTGGAATGGGGTATTTAACCCAAAAGAAGATAGATCGACAGTAAAGGAAAAAAAGAAAAATAGTAAGAAAGGACTCCATGGGAAACTTCCGAAAATAGTATGGGACCTGAAGAACAATTGTGCATTAGAAGAAGCATGGGAATATAAATATGGCAAAGAAAAAGGATTCACATTCTACTCAGAAAGGCATAAGTCCATGTCAAAAATAGACATGTTTGTCATGTCTAAAGTAATGCTACCGGATATTAATAAAATAGAAATACTGCCTAAAATAGTATCAGATCATAATCCGGTAGCTCTAAGTTTGAAGGAAAAAAGGAAAGAATGGGCATGGAGATTAAACGAGTCATTGTTAGAAGCAAAAGAGAGCGTAGAATATGTAAAGAAAGAACTAGAATGTTTTTTCAAAGAAAACGGAGGAGTGGGGATAAGAGTGAAAGTGGTATGGGATACATGTAAAGCATTTATGAGGGGAATTTTTTTAAAATTGGGATATGAAAAAAAGAAGCAGAGAGAAGGAAAGATGAAGGGACTAATGGAAAAACTTAAAGTAAAAGAAAGGGAACTGAGAGAAAATCCGAAAGATAATAAAATAAGACAGGAGGTAAAGATGGCACAAATACAACTTAATGAAGAACTGAATAAGGAAGTAGAATGGCAATTAAAAAGGAATAAGCAAAAATTCTTTGAGGAGGCAAATAAGCCGGGAAAATGGCTGGCACATAGAATAAGAAAAATGCAGGAAAAAAAAGTTAATTACAGAACTAAAAGTAGGAGACAAAATGTATAAAGAACAAAGAGACCTAAAGAGAATCTTTAAAGAATTTTATGAGGACTTGTATAAAGAGAGGAAGACTGGAGATATGGAACAAGATAAGATCGAGAAGTATTTGGAAAAACAAGGAATAACTACCTTAGAAAAAGAGGAACAAGATAGGCTGAATGCTCCAATTTCAGATAAAGAAATAAAAGAGGCAATCAGGAAGGCTAAAAGCGGATCAACACCTGGACCAGATGGACTACCAGCCTGTTTTTACAAAAAACTTGAAGAAATAATAACACCTCAATTGAGGGAAATGTATAATAAAATAGGAGAAGAAGGGAAACCGGACTCATGGAAATATAATAATATAGTGGTGATATTAAAAGAAGGAAAGGATGCAAAAGAACCCAAAAACTACAGGCCGATATCACTTATAAACAATGATTATAAAATACTAACCTCAATTTTAGCAGAAAGAGTAAAAGTAATATTAGAGGAAAGAATCCATAAGGACCAGAACGGGTTCCTACCAGGGAGGCAAATAAATGAGAATATAAGAACAGTGATAGACATACTAGAATATTATAACACTAATAAAGAAAAGAAAGCTGCCATTATATTTCTTGACTCAGAGAAAGCATATGATAATATAAGGTGGGAGTTTATGTATACGCTACTGAAGAAAATGCAAGTTGGAGAAAAATTCTTAAAATGGATAACAGAATTATATAAAGATCAAAGAGCGAAGGTGATAGTAAACGGGGAGAAATCGGAGGAAATGGAGATTCAGAAAGGGACAAGGCAGGGATGCCCACTGTCCCCTTTGTTATACATTATGATTATTGAGGTGCTATTACAAAAAATAAGACAAAATGGAAAAATACAAGGAGTAAGGATAAAAGATCAATGTTACAAGGTTAAAGCCTACGCAGACGATATTGCAGTATATATGGAAAATCCACTAATCAGCATAAAAGAATTAAAGAATACTATAGAAGAATTTGGAGAAGTAGCCGGGCTAAAGATTAATGAGGAGAAAACAGTTATAATTACAAAAAACATGACAAAACAAGAAGAGAAAGAATTAGAGGAAATGACAAAATTTAAAACCCAAAAGAAAGTTAAATACCTGGGAGTGTGGATAACAAAAAGAGTTGGAGAGTTGTATACAAACAATTATCAAAAAAAATGGAAGGAGATAAAGGAGGAATTAGGGAGATGGGCAAGGTTACGACTCTCCTTATTAGGGAGAATGGCGGCAATAAAAATGAGCGTGCTGCCCAAGCTCCTATATCTATTCCAGAACCTTCCGATTATAAATACAGACAAGTGCTTTAGGGAATGGAGAAAGGAACTAGCAAACTTTATTTGGGAGGGGAGGAAAGCACGAATAAAATGGGACAATTTGATAGATAAGAAAGGTAGAGGTGGCCTGGGGGTACCAGAGTTACAAAAATACTACTATGCATGCGGAATGGTATGGGTCGAAGAATGGATTAAGTTAAAAAATGATAGACTACTATGTTTAGAAGGCCATAATATTAAGTATGGATGGCATGCATACTTAGTATATAAGAAATGGAAGGAGGATAAGGAATTTAAAAACCATATTATAAGAAAAGGACTATTAAGGATATGGGAACACTACAAGAACAAGTTTTACAGGAAAATACCCCGATGGACATCACCGCAGGAAGCTCATTTCGGGAAGTTTAAAAGAGGTAAAGAACAATGGATAAGATATGAACAAATAATAGAGGAAGATAAAAAAGGAAATTTAAAAATTAAGTCCAGAGAAAAATTAGAAAAGGAAAATATGACGATAGAATGGTTCCCATACAAACAATTGGAGGAAAGGCTTAAGAAGGATGTAAAACAGGAGGGAATAGAAAATCATAATAATGAGTTAGATAAGATAATTTTGGAAATACAGAATAAAAAGAAAATATCCAGATACTATGCGGAGCTGTTAGAAAGGGACTTGGAAAAGGACAGGATAAAGGATAATATGATAAAATGGAGTCAAATGTTGCAACATAATATAGATCTGGACGAATGGGAGAGAACGTGGGTGAAAACGAATAAGTTTACCGTAGCCCAAAATTTAAAAGAAAATTACTATAAAATGTTTTACTTGTGGTATATTACTCCAGTTAAGATATCTAAAATGTATAAAAACACAAATAAGACATGTTGGAAATGCAAAAAAGCAGAGGGAACCTTTTACCACATGTGGTGGGATTGCACAAAAGCTAAACAATTTTGGAATGGAGTGCACTGTGTGATAAAAGATATAACAGGAGGAAGATTTCATAAAATCCCGGAGCTATATTTGCTAAATATGACCTGTAAAATAGAGAAAGAAATAGAGAGGAAACATTGGAAGATAATTTTGTATATGATCTCGACGGCAAGACTACTATATGCACAAAGATGGAAAATAGAATAAATACCAACTATAGAGGACTGGTTTAATAAGGTGATGGAAATGAAAGAGGCAGACAGACTTTCTCGAAGTATAAGAAGAAATGAAGAAGAAGAGGAAGAGGAAGACGATGATGTGTGGAATATAATAGAACAGTATTGGAATAGTGTAATGTGAATAGAGGAGTGTTAAGAAGAAAAGATAAAGAGATAGGAAATGGGTTAGGAAGGGAGAGTGGAGGGAAGGGGGGGGGGGAGGGACAGGGGAAGGGAGAGGGGAAGGGAATTGAGAATATGTAAGTGGTGAAAGCGAATGTAAATAGTTTTGTTGAATACAATAAATATAATAATAATAAAAAATAAAATAAAATAAAAAATAAATAAATAAAAAGAATACCCACAGGTTAGGGAAAAAAAAAAAAAAAACTTCCACAGAAGGAGACTCCACCACACTCCCAGGCAGCATTTTCCACTGTCAAATAGTTGTTCCTAATGTTGAGGTGGAATGTCTTTTCCTATAGTTTGTATCCATTGCTCCATGTTCTACTCTGGAAAGGTTGATCAATCCTCAATGTGACATGCTTTTAAATATTTAAAGAGGGCTATCATACCACCTCTTAACATACTCTTCTCCAGGCCCAGCTCCCTAAGTCACTCCTCATAGGGCATGGTTTCCAGACCCTTCACCATTTTAGTCACCCTCTTCTGGACATGCTCCAGCTTGTCCACATCTTTTTTGAACTGTGGTGTCCAGAATTGGACACAGTATTCCAGGCTTGGTCAAAATGGAATAGTGGTACTATTACTTCCCTCAATCTAGACACTATATGTATATTGATACAGCCTAGAACCGCATTGGCTTTTTAGCTGCCACATCATACTGTTGACTCATGTTCAACTTATGGTCTACTAGCATTCCTAGATCCCTTTCACATTTACTGTCATCAAGCCAAGTGTCCCCCATCCTATATTGGTGCATTTCATTTTTTCACCCTAAGTGCAGTACCTTACATTTCTCCCTGTTAAAATTCATTTTGTTAGTTTTGGCCCAGCTTTCTAATATATTAAGGTCATTTTGAATTTTGATCCTCTCCTCTGGGGTATTAGCTACTCCTCCTAATTTGGTGTCATTTGCAAATTTGATAAGCATGCCCTCTATTCTTTCATCCAGGTCACTGATAAAGATGTTAAATAGCACTGGTTCCAGGACATAACCCTGTGACACCCTACTGGTCACTTTTCTCCAGCATCACAAGGAGCCATTGCTCAGCACCCTTTGGTTTCTGCCACATACAAATCCACCTAACAGTTGCATTGTCTAGCCCACATTTTACTAGCTTGTTTGCCAGAATATCGTAAGGGACCTTATATTTGTTTCATCTATATTTGTTATACTTGCTTGTTCTCTCGCAATGTTGATAAGACACAAATAATAGCTCTTGCTTTTGACTGTCCTAGTGCTGACTCCAACTATTGCATTATTTTTAAATTGCTTACCAGTTTTGACAAATTATCATGGTGTGCTTTGCATCCAACTCATGCCGTCATTCCCTCTAGAATGCAAATCAGATTAAGTGGTAATCCTTTAACTGTAATCCAGGATTGTTTGTACTGTGTACAGTGCCAACTCTACAGGGAATAAATGATGCCCATTCATTTTGGAGCATCCACCCTAGCTGAGATGAAGCATCTGACTGTCCAGGTCTTTGTAAGACTAAACTGTTTGAGCTGTTAAAAAAACAAACTTTGAAATGGCAGAATTAAAATTTGTAGTCATCACATTGTGAATGTGAATGATTTTTCTTGCTTATTTATTTGAATTCTTTATTTAGTTTTGTTGTAATTATATGGAAAACATTAAATTGACATATCAGTTAAGAATAGTAACAAAATATCTGAACAAGAAAAAAGTAACAAAGTAAAGAATGCCATAAAGACAAATCAAAGGACATAAAGCCATAATAGCTAGGACATACTTCTAGAGATATTTTTCTGGATGCTATGAGCAGACTTAGATCCATATTTAGAGCACAACCACAGAAATCAATAGGACAAATCACAGAACTGCCCTCTCTCCAATCAATAGGAAAATGATTGATAGTAATGATTGACTTAAGTGTCACTTATTTCGAAGGAAATATTCATGTGTAAGCCTCGGACCAAAACACAGTACTTGGCCTTATGGAGGCTTAAGAAAATGTGGGCCAGTCTTATGAAAAAGACATACTGTAGTTATTTTTGTATGCAAATATGTCTACAAATATTCATTATATTACACATCAAAGTGCTTTTTAAAAAACCCATTAGTTCTAATTCTGCCATTATGCTCAGTAGCAGTAGACTAAACAAATAATATTCAACATGTAAATATCAAAGGAATGTTTTCACATGTCTTTTGGGAGAGCTTTTTTATTATTTCATTTACTCAGTTGGCAAGTGTATTTGGAAAGTTGTGCAAAGAATAGTCATACAAACATATTTTAAAAGACACTGGATTATTGGAGGCTGATAACTTTTAAGTTAGTGGAGCCAAGGATCTGCTCCAGCTTTGCGTCCAAACTTTAAAGGAACTATCCAAGATTACTGATTTATTTCAGTGATAAGGTTCAACAAAGTCACCATTTTGTTGAAATTGGATCCAGCTACCACCGCTTCATTATAGTTTTACTCTGGGATTTGTGGGTTTTGTTTTAATTTTGAATTACTGTAAGCAATTTTGTAAACAGAACCATTAAGAAATGTCTTGTTGCATTTTTAAAGAATGCACCTGCCAACTTAGATGTCTGCCTATCCATCTTCCTTCATATCTTCCTTCTTTCCTTTGACTTTTCAGTCACCCAGAAAGTTGTAAGGGGAACATCAGCTCATGACTGATTGATTGCATATCCAAGGGAAATTAAAAATGGTCTCCACATCTCACTCATATCTTATTAAATGCAGAGCAACTTAAAGCAGATGTGCGACATCACATAAAATTATTAAGGTCATAATCTTACCTGGGAGACAGTGTCACTGAACTATGAGTCCATTGAACTCCAGTAGAAAGTCATTGTAGTCTAGAAGATTGTACTGTAATGGCATCCAGGAGGCTATTTTGTCAGTTTGATTCATAAATCTCTATAATTTCTTATTTTATCTTCTGGGAAGCTAATGGAGACGCAAAGGCTCTTGATGATGGTCTTTGAAAAACAGGGTGACTGCTCACCTCTTTTCAAATGCCAACATAGAAGGAACAGACTGGGCTAAAATAGATGGCTGATTTTGAAAATACTGTACTTATGAGTGCTAGAGGTCAGAGTTCATTGAAAACTTCTCACAAACATGTCTCAATTTCTTTATGTTATGAATAAGCTAATCAGCTTATAATTGCATCATAATTTTACAAGGAAGTCAGCTCTACTGAACTCAGACTGTCAAATAAATATGCACAGAATTACACTATAAAATGGATATAATGTACTGACAAATATTGCATTAATCAGATAACAGTGTTAGTTAGAATTCCTCTCCATAAAATTCTTAAATTCAAATATAGTTTTATCCTAATATGTACAGTGCTCTGCAACTGCTTTGTGCTCAGAATGCCATGTGACAATATTTCATATACCACAGATGAAAAACCAAGGCTAAAATTCTTGCTGTAAGCTAGTTAGCAAGCCTCCATCAAGACAGCCATTTGAATTCTAATATCAAGATAAAGTTAGAGGTTTCACCTAATCAATCCTACTAGTTTATTAAAGAATATCTAAGTATTAGGAATCAACATCCATATCCCATTAATCACATAGAGTTTGCTCTTCAGGAATAGTCATTCCACACAATCTAAAAGTTTAAAAACAACATTGGACTAAAATATAATCAAGACCAGTGCTAATTACAGATAGGTATCTGAGGAAGTAGACCTAAGTCTATGAAAGCTTATGCTACAACTTCTTTCACACAGTTAGTCTCAAAGGTGCTACAAGACCCCATTGCACATAGATGGGCAAATGTGTCCCATATTTTAATAGTCTGTGAACTTAATGTTCACTTTAAAAAGCTGGCTATTTTTGTTGTAAAGCAAAACATTTGCAGTGTAGCACTGTCATGAAGATGTGTCTTTATTCTGTTCTGATGCTATCAGAACAATGAAGCTTGGCTTGGCTAGAAATTAACAGTAGCTGGCCAAAAGGCCATTCTTTTTTCTTTTCTTTTTTTATGATGACACTATTAACTGGCTTTCTTCTTTATCAAAAGAAAGCTTTCAGTGGAACTGCTGCCATTTTACAGTCCTGCTACATCTGGGATTCAAGGCCAAGAAAGTAAGGATACAGCAAATGATGGCAAATAAGACTGTCATGGGACTGCCACAGATGCAAAACATACAGGACGCCTGAGAGATGCTCATATCCCAGGTTTTATTTGAACTATTGACATCCGTGTGAAAAGGTTTGCATGCTATTGCCAACTGTTGCACTCCATTCTTAATTGGTCTGCTGGGGGCTGCCAAAATGCACTTCACTTTAATGAGATGTTATTAATTTCCACATAGGTCACCATCTTCCAGTGATTACCAATCAAAGCTTATAGGAATGCTTAAAAACTCCCCCTAAAAGAAGAAAAAAGCCCTAATCATCCACACTTTATGTGCTCATTATAATACAGCTATTTAAAGGTTTGATAGGTATGCATGCTCACATTATGAGAAATGTAGGTCCAGTTGGTCCAGTTGAGATGCTTGTTTTGGTCCCTTTAAACCATATCTTACCTCATAGAAAATAAACTATGACCTCAACTGTATTGTACGATAACAAAATCCACAAAACCAGAAGAGGAGAAAGAAAAAATGATAACGTTAGAAGTACAGTAGACTTCTTAATAATAAATAAATAATAATAAATATTTATTTATATCCAGCCTCTTCCACTTTGAGGATCGAGGCGGGTAACAGCAGAGTTAATACAATATATAACAATAAAAACAACAAACCCCACAAGACCCCGGCCCAACTCCCCCTCCCAACTATAAAATTAAACAGTAAAAGATGGTTAAAAAGTACATAACAATACATCAAAATTAAAAAACAAACCGCAAATAAGAAAAATAAGAAAAAGAGAGGATTCAAGTGGTTCTGGACATTATCAATCAGGGAAGGCCTGCCAGAAGAGAAAGGTTTTTGTCACCTTTTTAAAAGCCTCGAGTGAGGATAATTGGCGAATCTCTTCCAGCAGGCCATTGCAAGTTTTTGGAGCGGTGACAGAGAAGGACCTCCAGGAGGTCACCACCAGTCTGGTCTTTCTAGTTTGTAAGAGGTTTTTCCCAGAGGATCGGAGTGTGCTGGAAGGATTGTATGGGAGGAGGCATTCCTTCAAGTAAACTGGACCCAGGCCATGATAACCAACACCTTGTACTGTGCCCGGAAGCTAATAGGCAGCCAATGTAGTGATTTTAAAATAGGTGTAATATGGTCGAACTTGGATTTTCCGGCGACCAGTCTGGCTGCCACGTTTTGTAACAACTGGAGCTTCCAGACGTGGCACAAAGTTTGCCCCATGTAAAGAGCATTGCAGAAATCAAGACGAGAGGTTACTAGAGCATGTACGATCGTTTCTAGGTCCCACTGCTCCAAGTAGGGGCGCAACTGGCGTATCAGCCAAAGCTGATAACAGGCACTCCTGGCTGTCGCATCAATCTGAGAAGACAGTTGAAGTGATGAATCCAGGAGCAACCCCAAGCTGCAGACGCAGTCTTTCAGGGGAAGTGTAACCCCATCTAGAACTGGTGAACTTATCTCCATACCCGGATTGGGGTTACCTATCACGAGTACCTCCGTTTTATTTGGATTCAGCTTAAGTCTATTTTCCCTCATCCAATCCATTACCGACTTCAGGCAGTCATTCAGGGGGGAGATGCCCTCCTTGGTCACCAAAGCAGTCCAAGACATAGAGAAATAAATTTGGGTGTCATCAGTGTACAATGGGATATATGTAAGTGAATTTTTCTTGTTGCTGTGTGCCTTCAAATTGTTTCCAACTTGGGGTGATCCTAAACCAACCTTGTCACAGAGTTTTCCTGACAAGATTTTTTTTCAGAGAGGGTTAGCCTTTCAATTCCTCTGAGGCTGAGAGAATGTGACTTACTCAAGGTCATTCAGTGGGTTTCCATGACAGAGATGGGATTCGAACCCTGATCTTCAGTTGTAATCCAACATCCAAACAATGACACTATACTGGTTTACACTAGATGTATAAACATAATTTTCATCTAATCACTGTGAAAATGTGTTAACTAACATGATATAATCTAGCATGCTACTTCCAGTCTCTGGAAAACTGGATCTGATTGTCACTGGAAAAAAATTAAACAACATTTTTCTTATTTCCATCAGTCACATCTGCTTCAGAATTTATATAAATTGTTTCAGGCTTCCTGATTTATATGTTGTGATGGTAAGACTTTCCCTTCCAACACACACAACTTTCATTTTAAATTAGGAATCTCAAGGAAATCTGCATTCCAAAATTTGAAACCTATTAAAAAAACATCTCTGCCAAAATACACCCATCATTCCACCTTTTCTGTCCATTTTTATTTATAAGCCACCATACACACTTTGCCAAGCTTCACTGAAAACCAAGCCAAAAGGGAGGCCAAAGCTAGCCATGGGTAAAAGCCAAGCAAGAACTGCCATTGCCTGTCAAATTAACACTTTCCAAGTGAAAAAAAAAAATGATAATGACAAAAAAATTACCTTGTTTGTCCAGGATTTTTCTAATCCAAAATTTCTTTGTAAGAGACCAACTAGGTCTCTCTGGAAATACAGGAGTATCATCCCCATCACAGAGAACGTGCAAAGTGAAACACAGCTCTAAGTCTACCTGTTCAGAAGTTAGCTCCACTCTGATATTTCAGTGGCACGTACTGTAAGGTCAGTGTTATTCTCCCTCAGTCATATAATGTCCATATCACTATGGTGTCAGAAACCAATACTTTCTGGGTTAAATTCATTCTCATGAGGCAAAGTCAGCAAAGTGTGCCCCTGGGATTTCATGCACTTGCCCATTTGTTTTTGAAGCCAACATTCCCAGACCCAGAACTGCACTGATGTTTGCCCAGTCCCTCTGCTTGTCACTAACCAAGGAGTGTACCAGTGTATTCGGAGACAGTACTGGAATCTCCTGCACAACATTTCAGCAGGGATAGAGACAAAGGACAGTGGCACTCCCTCCACGGTCCATGTATAGAAACTGATCTGCCAGCTAAAACCTACTTCAGCTTCAGGTGAACCAGAAAGATTCTAGAATAGATAACTAAACTGACAGTCTGGTAGCACTTGGAAAGGAATGGCGTTATCACTACAAGTCAACATGGGTTTTTAATTTTTACTTTATTATTATTATTTTTTATCCTGCCTTTCTCCCAAAATGGACCCAAGGCAGCGAACATATATAAACATAAGTTAAAATTGTACAATTAAAATCATAAAAATATAAAAATTACAAATATAAAAATTTTAAAACATACAGAGTTAAAATTAAAAAGTCCAAGTCCAACCCTCTCATCTCACAATAAACCAAGCCTGCCAGATCTCAAAAGGCCTGTTTAAATAAAAATGTCTTTGCCTGCCTATGAAAGGCCAACAGTGAGGTGGCCAGCCTAGTCTCCTGTGGAAGGGAGTTCCACAGGGAAGGAGCAGCCACTGAGAAGGCTCTCTCTCGGGTCCTCACCAGGTGAGCCTGGGATGGTGGTGGGACCAAGAGAAAGCCTTCTCCTGAAGATCTTAGGGTTCATATGGGAAGATGCAGTCTTTCAAATAGTCTGGACCTAAGCCGTGTAGGGCTTTATAGGTCATAACCAGCACTTTGAATTTCTCAAAAACAAGTCATGCCAGACTAATACTTTTCTTTCTTTCTTTCTTTCTTTCTTTCTTTCTTTTGACAGAGTTGCAAGCTTGATCAATGAAGGAAATGCTGTGGATGCAATGTATCCTGATTTTAGTAAGGCCTTTGACAAGGTCCCCCATGATATCATTGCAAAAAAACTAGAAAAATGTGGGCTAGACAATGCAACTGTTAAGTGGATTTGTAGTAGGTTGACTGACTCAGCAATGGCTCCTTTTCACCCTGGGGAGAACTCACTGGGTGCCATGGGCTTCTGTCCTGGGCCTAGTGCTATTCAACATCTTTATCAATCACTTGGATGAGGAAATCGGAGGGCATGATTATCAAATTTTCAAATGACACCAAATTAGGAGAAGTAATACCCCAGAAGAGAGGATCAGAATTCAAAATGACATTAACAGATTAGATAGCTAGGCCAGAACTAACAAAATGAATTTCAACAAGGACAAATGCAAGGTACTACATTTAGGTCAGGAAAAAAATGTATGAGTCATTTATAGGATGGGTGATATCTACCTTGACAACAGTACATGTGAAAGGGATCTACAAGTCTTAGTAGACCAGAAGGAGGGAGCTAACTTGTTTTCTGCTGCTCTAGAGACTAGGACCCGGAGCAATGGATACAAGCTAAAGGAAAAGAGATTCCACCTCAACATAGGAGGAACTTCCTGACAGTAAGGGCTGTTCGACAGTGGAACAAACTCCCTTGGAGTGTAGTGGAGTTTCTTTTCTTAGAGGTCTTTAAACAAAGGCTGGATGGCCATCTGTCAGGGATGCTTTGATTTAGATTTCCTGCATGGCAGGGGGTTGGACTGGATGGTCCTTGCGGCCTCTTCCAACTCTGTGATTCTATGATTCTATGAGAAGCTAAACATGAGTCAACACTATAATGTAGAAGCTTTTAAAAGCCAGTATGACCCTAGGTTGCATTAAAAGGAAGGTAGTGTCTAGACTGAGGAAAGTAAAAATACCACTCTATTCTGTTTTGCTCTGACCTCACCTGGAATACTGTGTTCAGTTCTGAGCACCACAATTCAAGAGGGATATTGACAAGCTGGAACGTGTCCAGAAGAGGGTGACCAAAATAGTGAAAGGTCTGAAAACCATGCCCTATGAGGAGTGGCTTAGAAACCCTGGGGAAGGAAAGGTTAAGGGGTGACATGCCAGCCCTTTTTTAAAAATATTTAAAAGGACGTCATCCTTAGAGTAAATCAAGTTAGTCTGCTGCTCCAGATTCTAGGACCCAAACCAATGGATTCACACCTCAGGAAAAGAGATTCCACCTAAACATTAGGAAGAAGGTCCTCACAGTAAGAGCTGTTCAATAGTGGAATATGCAGCCCTGCAGACTGGTTGAGTGTCCTTGTTTGGAGGTTTTTAAACAGAAGCTGGATGGTCAACTGGCAGAGTGCTTTGATTGCTGCATGGCAGGAGGTTGGACTGGATGATCCTTGTGGTCTCTTCCAACTGTTCCAATTTTCCTTACTTACTTACTTAAGGTATCCTCAATCACACTTGAAATCAGCCAGGCTTGAGGCTGTACAAACCTTAAGGACATGCAAAGACTTCAGAACAGCTGGAGATCTCTGGAAAACAGCCGGGGGCTGCTACTGATGTCCTGTTCATAGCTTCTGTAGCATGAAGCAGGCACTTCAAGCCAATCAAATGAAAATTGCACAGAAATACAGACATACCTCAAGTAAAAGAGTGCAATACAAGGTGTTGGTTATTACCTTTAAAGCCCTATATGGTTTGGGCCCGAGTTACTTACAGGAACTCTTCTCCCTGCATAATCCGCCCGGCACTCTCAGAACATCTGGGAAGAACTTGCTGGAATTAAAAATGATTAGACTAGCCATAACTTCCCAAAGAGCTTTCATCATAGTTGCTCAAAGATTGTGGAACAGTCTTCCGGAAGAGATCCATCTTACTACCTCCTTGGAGATTTAAGAGGGCAGTTAAAATGGATCTCTTTTGGCGAGCATACCCACTTGATCTTGTATAAGACACATGGATCCACCTCTTTGATCAGGATTGGAATATCTTTATCCCACTGTTGTCTTTTGATAGCTTGTTTTTAATTGTTAAGTGCTTATGTATTTTACTGCTGTGCTTTGTATTTGTATATTTATACCAGATTGTAATCCCACGTCAATCCACCCGGGATAGGAGGGAAAATATGATTAAAATTATCATCATCATCATCATCATCATCGCAAAAAAAAAACACCCTCTTTTTTAAAAGGTCTGCACTTTTCCTTCTAGTCTAACTGTAAGTTTTGTTTAGCAGCACTGGCACTGGGAGGATAGTGAAGAAGAACTCAAGGAACACAGACTTTCAGTGCAGTTTCCTATATCTGCAGTAAACAGCACAATAAAGTGGGAGCTGAGAAACACCAGGATTCTGGTCTAGCCCACCCTACTGAAACTATGTGTGCCTGCCTACAACAGACAAGGTAAACAGTAGTTGCTTCCAGATTCCCATATGGAGCATCTGTGAACAGCGAAACAGAGAGGAAAGGGAAAGCAGACAAATCTGATTCACCAGCTATCCCCAGAATGTTAAAAACAATAGATCTATCACGAGAAAAGCAGAAACCAGTGAAAGAAAGAAAAATACCTGGGTGCATTTTGGAAAAAGACTTCAAGTTGTCTCTACAAGGTTCAACATGTTTGTATTTATGCACATTTCACCCGGTTATTTCATTTGACATGTGTGCATGCTTAGTTTTGACTAAAAAGTTTGCTGAAATGTACTGCCTCAGGTACCAATTTTTGTTTGTTAAAGAACTAATGTCAAGGAACACATCTACTTCTTTAACTGAGATATATCTGTACATAGTGCAAGCCTGTACAACTTGGGGTTTAGGTAACACATCATATTAGCTATGTATTACACAACCTATAATAGCACATGACAATCTTATTGCTTTTGAACCCCAAGTATGTATGCGTACACACACATAAGTGACACATGGTTGAAGTTCTGTGCTTTGCTTAGTGTGTCGCACATTCTGCAGCTCGTATACACTTTGTGGAGTCAAAGCACTGGCCACTTTAAGATGGTTAAATCATTACTGTATCATACCATGCTACATTTTTTTTAAAAAAAAAATCCTTATTTAATACTTTCTATACCTCAAGGTCAGTTTTCATTCTAAGAATACCAGTTTGCCAGGATTTCTCCCTCCTCCACCCACAGATTTCCATAACACAAAAAACTCAGTTGCTTTTTCTACACAACACAGATTTCTTCATTTCAAAATTTCTTATCTCTAACCTGAACAAATGTTTTGACTTATACCAAGGCAGATGTTAAATTTTGAAAATTTAAGGTTCTGAAGGTTCTGAAGGTGATTTGTATGCATCTGTATGTCTCTTCAAGTCATCTGTCAATTTATTGTGACCTCATAAATTTCATAAGGTTTTCTTAGTCAAGGAATACTCAGGAGGTAGTTTTTCTAGTTCTTTCCTCTGAAATACAGTCTGCTGGACTTGGTTTTCTTTGGTAGTCTCCTATCCAAGTGCTAACCAGTGCTGACCCTACTTAGTTTCCAAACTCAGATGGGATCTGGTATGGCATACAGGCGTGGTACATATCGCAAACAAGCAGCGTACTGGCACCAATTTTAGGGTTAGGGACCGTGAGGCAACCGCACGGTCCCTAATCCTACTACATACGGGTGGTGTAATAATGGCGGCATACTGTGTACATGGGTGCAGCCATTGTTATGTAAGTGCCATGCGGTATCCGCACGTTGCCACACAGCACTTACATAATGAGTGTGCCAATGGCCGCCCCTGTGGCTTAAAAAGAACCCGGTTTTCCCGGGTTCTTTTTCCTCCGTAGGGAAGCCGCGGAAATTAGACCGTCGGCAGGCCGCCCTTTTCAGGCGGTCTGTCCAGCACTGTAGAGTATTTAGGCCCCAGCATTTAATAAATAGCCTAAAATTTTACGGTGCTGCATGTTACAAAGCTCCATGTTAAACACCCTGAAATTTCAATACAGTGGACCCTTGTTATACACTGGGGTTTGGTTCCAAGATCCCTGTGTATAACAAAATCCATGTATGATCAAGTCCCATTAAATATAATGACATAGCAAAATGGTGTCCCTTATAAAAAATGGAAAATCAAGGTAAATTTATACTTATTTGGAACATTTTCAAACCGTGTATGCTTGAATCCGTGTATAAAAAATCAGTGTATAAGAAGGGCCGACTGTACTTAAGATTACTTAGGGGGAGTGTTGATGTTAATCTGCCTGTTTGGATGTTACTAATGTTCATGAGTTGGAAGTCCAGGCAACCAGAAGGTGACTCAGGGGCTGTGCAGACTGGCCATTAAGGCAAGCCTGGAGGTGGAGTCAGGGCGTGATGCTCCACATGGCACATGGCATCACGGGGCTCCTCTGGTGCTGCATTTACATGATGCAGTGCCAAAGGAGCACCTTAAAGCTGCCACACCGCATCTATAGTGCCCTTTCCAGGGCACAAAATGGAGCTGCTTTTTGTGGCTCCTTTTTGTGCCCTGGATAGGCCAGATTGGGGCCTCAGTGTGCAGTTACTGTGGCCCCAATCTGGTGCAGCTGCAGGCGGCTGCAGGCTGCCCCTTAGGGGCGGTCTGCACAACCTCTCAGTTCCTCAGATAAAAAAATAGATGGGATGGGGAGCCATGGCTGTTTCAAAGAAACTCTGAAGCACAACCAAATGTGGAAATCCTAAATATCACTAAAGAAATCCATTATTTGTGCTGCCAGAGCTGACCCTGCTAAGTGTAGTGCCTGTCACCTCAGGCAGCAAAGAGTAGGCAATGGGGAGTGAAGGCAAGATGCCTGAAGGCAAAGCTGTGTGTGTCAAATACCCCCTAAGATGCCCACAGGCAAGATTGAAGTGGCAGCTGGGCCAGCCACCCCAAATAATTCACCTGCCTTCCTCTCAAAGGAACTGGTTGGCCAATGGCTTCATTGGGGTGTGCTCATCCTGTCTGCATACACATTTATTTTTAAGGACAGGATGTGGAATCTATCTAATCAAGTATTTGTTAGTTACACAGATTGTGCTTCACCTTTTTTTTTCATATAACTATGCTAATCCCCCTCATTATATTCAGGACTAATTCAACATTTCTGGCTACAGGTATGACTACCAATATTGTCATCTGCTGTGAACAGCCTTGGAAAAGGCACCTTCTTCTTATTTGCCTCAGGGAGCAAAATGTCTTGGGCCAGCCCTGTTTGCTATGACACAAGAAACCACCAAATGTAACCAATGTCCTCAAAAACCTTTTTCCTATAAATAACCTCTTTTTGCAGGGATCAGCTTTTCAGCATTCCCATTCCTGTCCCCAACATGCATATTTTAACTTTGACATTTTAATGCCATCTGCCACTTAAAAGCCCAATCTGCTAAACTGTCAACATTTATTCCAAACCCTCTATACATCAGCCAAGTCACTTGATTATCCTACCATGAATAGGAGGCTTAATTTCTCCTCTGCCTCAAACCCGTGTCATAGCTTACACCTGCCTGCTAAGGGTGTGAAAATCAACTAATTAGAAAGGCAGCCTTTTACACCCACATTGTTCACATGTTAATGAATATAAACAGCTACGGCCATAAAAATAACTGGAGTCCAGGGCATAAGAAGTGTCACATTCTGTTTATTTACAAAGTTAAATCAAAACAGGCATCTGCAAGAAGACGACACAGCACCTAGTCATATTTTGTATAGGAAGACCACAGGATGCTACACGTACTTTGGTAGAGCATTGGTAGTGTGATACAGAAAGTTATGTTTGGCTACAGATCTCTGAGTCATATCAACGTAAGTACAGTGGGCTCTTAGTATCTGCTGGGGATTAGTTCCAGAACCCCCAATTGATACCAAAATCCGTGGATGCTCAAGTCCCATTAAATACAATGGCATAGTAAAATAGTGTCCCTTACATAAAATGTCAAAATCAAGGTCTGCATTTTGGAATTTGTATATTTTTAAAATATTTTCAAGCTGTGGAAAAATCCATGGATATGGAGGGCTGACTGTATTTGCAGTCAGGGCTCTTCATATGGCCTAAACATGCAATATTATGCAAACACACTTGTACAGTGGGAGTTTCCTTCTCCTTCTCTCTCTTCCCACAAAGCTGTTCAAAAGTTGCCCCCGACCTCCAGAGAACATTTGGGGGACAGCAAGGAACATCAGGGGAAATTTGATCTAGCAGTAGCCGCTGTACTGCTGCCAGAAGGACACTACTGGAAATAACCCAGTGTGTTTATAGCAGAAGTGGGAACCACGTAGTGTTCTAGAGCAACCCTGTAGTTGCTTCAGCAATCTCTTAGATCCTTTCAATGGTTCCCAACCTTTGGTCCTCCAGATGTTTTGGACTTCAGCTCCCAGAATTCTTGATTGTTGGCTAAACTAGCTGGGGCTTCTAGGTAGCTAAAGTCCAAAACACCTGGAGGACCACAGGTTGTGAACCATGATGAGATCATTCCAGACTTTGGAACTCTCTTCCTATGGGGGTTCAGACAGCTCGCTCCTTGCTCTCCTCCCACCAAAATAATCCACCTGTGAAATATTTTTCCAATGGGCTTTTGTAGCCTATTTATTTGCAAGTGCTTTTCATTAGCATGGCACATTATGGATTTTTTTTTCTTTTGACTACTAAATGGATTTTAAATGGTTTTAAGTCTATAGGAAGTATAACTGAACTTTAACAATATCTCTTTTTGGGGGGTGGGTGGGTTGTTTTTTTTACCTTTGTTGTTGTTAACTGCCTTTACATCGATCTCGACCCATGGTGACCCCTGCTGATGAGACATCTGCAGCCTCCAGCCCCCCATCCTCTACTGCTCTACCCAGGTCCAGCAAACTCATCTCATTGTATATGGTTTAAGTTTTGAAAGCTGCCTTGAGTCCCAGTTTTTGGCAGGAATGGCAGGAGGTTCATCCAGGACCTGATGGACGATATCCAAAAGAACTGGCAAATGTAATATCTGAGCCATTGGCAATAATCTCTGACAACTCTTGACGTGAATAGACTAGAAAGCTGGGCCAAATGTAACAAAATGAAATTCAACAAGGAGAAATGTAAGGCACTGCATTTAGGACAGAAAATGAAATGCATAGATATAGGATGGGGGGACACCTAGCTGAACCAGAGTACAGTGGTACCTCGGGATACGAAATACCCAGGTTACGAAATTTTCGGGATACGAAAAAATCCCATAGGGAATCATTGTTCCGGGTTACGAATGTTTTTTCGGGTTACGAAAAAACTTTTGGTGCTTTTTTCGGCTTTTTCGCACGGAATCGCGGCTTTTCCCCATTAGCGCCTATGGCAATTCGGCTTACGAAGGCTTTTCGGGTTACGAAAGCGGCCGCGTTACGAATTAATTTCGTAACCCGAGGCACCACTGTACATGTGAAAGGGATCTAGGAGTCCAAGTAGACCACAAGTTGAACATGAGTCAACAGTGCGATGTGGCAGCTAAAAAGACCAATGCAATTTTAGGCTGCATGAATAGAAGTACAGTGGTACCCCGGGTTACGAAAATAATTCATTTCGCCGCCGCTTTCGTAACCCGAAAGGCTTCGTAAGCCGAAAAACCCATAGGCGCTAATGGGGAAAAGCCGCGATTTGGTGTGAAATAGCGCCGAAAAGCACCAAAAAATTTTTCGTAACCCGAAAAAACATTCGTAACCCGGAACAGTTTTTTTAAATAGATTTTTTTCGTAACCCGGAAATTTCGTAAGGCGGCGCATTCGTATCCCGGGGTACCACTGTATAGTGTCTAGGTCAAGGGAAGTAATAGTCCCACTCTATTCTGCTTTGGTCAGGCCCCACCTGAGCCCAAAAAACCCACAAAAACTAAGGACATTGAAAAACTGGAGCATGTCCAAAGGAGGGCGACTAAAAGGGTCTGGAAACCATGCCCTATGAGGAACAACTTAGGGAGCTGGGAATGTTTATCTTGGAGAAGAGAAGGTTAAGAGGTGATATGATAGCCCTGTTTAAATATTTGAAGGGATGTCATATTGAGGAGGGAGCAAGCTTGTTTTCTGCTGCTCTAGAAAACAGGTCCAGGAACAATGGATGCAAGCTGCAGGAAAAGAGATTCCACCTCAACATTAGGAGGAACTTCCTGACAGTAAGGGCTGTTCGACAGTGGAACACACTCCCTCGGAGTGTAGTATAGTCCCCTTCCTTGGAGGTCTTTAAACAGAGGCTGGATGGCCATCTGTCAGGTATGCTTTGACTTGAGATTTCCTGCATGGCAGGGGGTTGGACTGGATGGCCCTTGTGGTCTCTTCCAACTCTATGATTCTATGAAGTAAGTGAGATGATGATGATGATAATGATGATGATGATGGGCTGCAACTCCCATAATTCTAAACTATTATAGACTATGATGAGAAAGGGTGGGATTTGCAGTTCAGCAACATCTGGAGAGCTGCATGACACACTCTCCAACATTTCACAGATGAAAACCAAGACATGTTGGGCCAAGCTACATCAGAGTATGGTCAAGAAGAACACATGAGGTTAGAAGCTGTTGCATTTTGCTTTTGCCTGAACCTACTGGGAAGGAAAAGTTTATATCCTTCCCCTCCCTTCCTGCTGAGTTGAGAGGAAACTACTTTTGCATTTTCGTCTCAGTTTGCAGAAAGTAAAGTAAGCAAAGGGGGAAAGTGTGTGGAGAAAAGAACTGGGGCATTTCAAAAGCAGATACAAAAGAGGGATGCAAAATGATTAATCAGACTGTCCCTGCCAAATTGAGACAATTGAAGGGTAATGTACTTCCAACCTCTTGTTTACAGACTCTGATATTGTTTGAAACTATATATAACATATTTCAAAACAGGTTAATCATCTCCACCTGTCTTTTCTTGTGTGCCTGAAGAGGGAAAGCAGACTGATCAAAAGAAAAACAGCTGCTAAGAAACAAAAGAAAGAGGGAGGAACAACTTCTAATTTCTTGTAGGCCAGTATACTCAAGCTGCTAAGCAATGTGGTGTTTAAAGGCAATTTATCAGGGGCACAGCGCATTTACAAAAGCACATTGACAAATGTTATCTTGAATGCTGTCTCAAACTCTGAGGTTGAACAGGACTTGGAATTAAAGTACTCTTGCATTTCCTAATGCTGGCACAAGATAATGAAAACCTCAGCATTGTAAAGAGGCACACGGAAATTAAGGTCCAAACCACAGGTGACCTTCATGCTTGACAGCAAAGAGAGATGGGAGCAGCAAAGGGACATTTGATTGAGTTGACATACATGCTGGCATGCCATTGTTTACCATCTTCCAGTTCACTGGTGGACAGTCAGCAATAGAAAGGGCTGCTAACAGGCCACTGCTAAGAGCAAAAGGGCCAAGTAAACAGGTCTTTATATAATTGTTGTCCATGTAACTTTAAAAAATCCCAACCTACCTTATCTCAAGTAGCGAGAGGGAAAGAGAGAGAGAAGCAGAAAGCATTTAGAAAACTACAAGCCAAGCAAAATAAGGTGGAAGGAAAGATTTATTACTCTAGCTCTACCATTATTTTCCACTTTTGCTTCTCCCCTAGCTATCTTGTCTGGGGAAAACGATGCTACTGTGTAATTCATACTGCCTTCTAAGTGGGCAAACATACATCATTATTGGAAGGGAAGGGGACTACAACAACATCAACAAAGTTTTTTTATAATGCCCACCAAAGGACAGAACATCAGACATATACAATCAAGAACAAAACAGTAAAGCATAGCACCAATGGCATCACTAGGGAACTGTAGAGGGTGTAGACCGCACCAGGTGACACCCCAGAAAGTGACACCTAGTTGGTCCCTGCGCCCATCGCAGGGTGAGGAGTGGCAACTGCACCCCTCATAACTTTGCCATGGCAGTGGGATCTTCCTCTGCACCCTTCTAGACCTCACTGCCATGGCACTGCCCTCCTCAAGAGAACAACGCCACAGCAGTGAAGAAGTGGACTGAATGCAGCCTTCCCGACTTTGCTGCTGTGGCGCTGCTGTCCCCATGAGAATGAAGCCACAGCAGCGGCCAAGCATGGCCCTCCCAACCTTGCTGCCATAGCACCAATTTCGGCATGAGGAGAACACTATGGCAGCAGAGAGGGTTGAGCACAGCCCTCCTGACCTCGCTACTGCAGTGCCGCTCTCCTCATGAGGCGAATGATGCTGCAGCAGTGAAGGAGAGGACAAGCACAACATTCTCCCTTGGTGCCGCAGCACTACTCCTCATGAGGAGAATAACACTGCAGTAACAAAGGAGAGGGCCGAGTGTGGCATTCCTGAACTTACTGTTGTGGTGCTGCTCTCCTCATGAGAAGAATGATGCTGCAGTTGTAAAGGAGAGGGCTGAGTGCAGCCCTCTCAAGCTTGGTGCAGCGACACTGTTCTCTTCATGAGTAGCAGTAGCAGACAAGATGCAGTGCACCCTTTTTGCTACTGCCCCCAGAAGCCCCACATCCCACCAGGAACCCCATCCCCCAGAAGCCCCACCCCTGCGCCAGGTGACATTTTGGGTAGGGACGCCACTGCATAGCACTATAATATACTAAAATACTAAAATAATATACTAATGTACTAAACATAAAATACTAATCAGTTGCTCATCATGATGATGAAACAGGAGGAGTAGTGGTGGTGCCTCCTCTGGAGTGTGCTGACTTCAGGTCTTGATACAGGTATATCATTTTCATAATGCCCACCTGTCCTGATTTCACAGGGACTGTCCTAATTAATCATCTGTCACCTTACATTTTCAGCTGCTTTTAAAATGTCCCAGATGCTGCCTCTTTCACTCTTTTTGATCAGCTTATTCAATTGCTGAAAACAATTTAATACATTTGCAAATTGAATTCAAAGTGCAAAAGTAGTAATTAGCTCAGGAGGGGAAAAAGAAGAGAAG
The DNA here is from genome assembly GCF_019175285.1 of Sceloporus undulatus. Taxonomy (NCBI): domain Eukaryota; kingdom Metazoa; phylum Chordata; class Lepidosauria; order Squamata; family Phrynosomatidae; genus Sceloporus; species Sceloporus undulatus. The sequence goes on along the minus strand of NC_056522.1, from coordinate 34,041,265 downwards.
GAGCAGAATCTTGCCCTTCCTTGCAGACTCAGACAAAAGCAGTTTGCCTGTTCTTTGCCATCAATAGCTTTTGTCATCTGGACCACACTCTGATGTTGCTTGACCACATGTGCCCTATCTCTGAAATATTGGAAGGTATGCATTTTCAATAGCTGCCTTGTATTCCTGTCATTTTTAATTTCTCTTAAAAAGCAATGCTGTACATTGGTTTCGTTATGGTTAGCTTTCTCTTTGAATATTTCTCTATTACAATATCGCTGCACCTATAAGAGGTCTCCACAGTATAATGCAATACAAAGTTAATCAGGGCTTTACTTAAATTTTAGATGCTACAGAACATGGAAAAGTTCGGGGGGGGGGGGTGTTTGGCTGACAACTCCCAGAATCCTCCAGCCAGTCTAGCCATGGGCAGTTATAGTTTCCTTCCCATCAAATACACCCACACAATGTGTGTGTGTGTGTGTATTCAAAAATGCAACTATTGTTTAGAAAACATTTAATTCCCCTTTTTACATAGGGAAATTTTAAATGAATGCCTGTAAAAATACATACGGTATGTATGCTAAGGACACCTCATACTATCAAAAATATGACAGATTAAAATTCTATTTGATATGGTCTTGTTAACTGACTCTCACTCTGACTCTCACACTCTGATTATAATGGTCTGTATGTGACTTCATTGGTCTCTGTGTTCCAAATAAGCATTCAAATACAGTTGGCCCTGTATTTTCTGTTTTCACGGGGGATCCATTCCACACATGAAAATGGAGACTCATGCTTATTCAAGCCCCATAGGCTTGAATGGAGCCTGCCCCTATGTGCATGGTAAGGGTGCGCACAACAGGCACATGCACCATTGCAAATAGCGGAGGTCACCCCTCCGCGTATATTCAAAGGCCTAGATCTCAGATCCACACATTATGAGGGGCGACTGTACCTTTTAAACGGAAGCTACGGCGGGTTACAGACGGGCAGGAGAAGACGTCTTGGAGGTGTATTCAGCTGAATGCGGAGCCTCCAGACGGCCCGCCCCGGGGGCGTGCTTCAGGTGTTGGAGCTTCCACACGGGGGGCAGTGAAGACGCCTCACCTGGGTCCGTTTCGAACCTGGAGTTTCCAAACCGCCGCCTCAGAGGACGCTGCAAAAAGAGAGGCAGCTTCCTCACGGGCGGCCCAAACCGCGGCTTTTTTTTCTTTTGCCGCATGAGAGGTGCGCAGCTTCGCAGCTGCAGCGCTAAGCAGCGGCGGCAGAAAGCCTGTCTGCGCATTTAAAGCACCCAAGCCCCTTTAAACTTTTTCCCTGTGACTTTAAAGCTAGGCAGGAGTGGTGTGAGGTAGCAATGTCCAAACTCTGTCCACAGGGCAAGGTGGCTGGGGATTCTGGGAGATGAAGTCCAAACGCCTGGGAGGACAGAGTTTGGAGATTGCTGGTTTGGGGACCAGTGAGCCAGGCATGGTGGGAGGAGAGAACAGGAAGGGTAGAATAGAGTAGATAGGGCTGGGAGGGAACACATGCCCTGGGAGGCGAAATGATGTCTTTATGGGACATCATGGGACCTAGTGCCTTGTCAGTGCTCCCTGCCCCTTGATCCCAGGCCCTCTCTAGTTGCCCTTTGCCTTTGGGGGCAAGTTTAGAGGGCATCAAAAGGTCCTGGGCACATTCAAGCTCCGGGGTCTCTCTTTTTTTTCTTTGCCGGCTGGCGAATGCGCAGCTGCGCAGGGCTAAGCAGTGGCGGCAGAAAGCCTATGGGCACATTTAAAGTGCCCAAGCCCCTTTAAAACAATGGTGGTCTCCTGCCAGCTGGTGATCAGCTGGTGTTGGCATCCTTGTCCGCTTGCACTTTGCCAGTGTCAGCAGCATCATAGATGCCTCCTCTCCTTTGGTCCCCGCGCTCCTGCTGAATCTGCAATGCGCAGCCACAGCTGTCTCCGCTGCCACCGCTGTCCCCCTGCCATCTCCCCTCACCTCCTTTGTACATATGTCAATATTTACAGTTTTAGCGTTTTTTATTGTTAGGTGAAAATGGCAGAGGAATGTGTGTAGGGGTGCACTTTAAAGTCCAAACTTTCCAAGCAGCGCATGCGTACATGTTGCTCTAGGGTTAGGGTTACGAGGCTTAAAATGCACCGCAGCTGTGCCTCAGCTTCCACAGCTGCATGGCAGCAGACGTTGCAATTAAAGCCTGACTGCAAACTGCGCATGTTCCAAGACCCCAACTCACTATGCGACGGAGCTTTTAAATGGGCAACTTAAAGTAGCGGCGTAGCAATTCTGGTGTACCGGTGCAGCAGCTCTCATGGCTTCTTCCACTTCTCGATATGTGTCAGCATTCAGGTAGGACTGCTCCAGTTTCTGCAGTTACTCCAGTTTCTGGGACCATATAGCTATAATGTCAGCCGTCTCAGTATGAGACCAAGACGTCCCCCTGCCTTTTTTCGGGGTGCTGGTGCATGGCCACACAGCTGTGCCAGGAGCAGCCGAACTGTGCCCTTTCCCAGGTGAAAATGGCGCAGGAATGTGTGTAGGGGGTCACTTTAAATCCCAAACTTTCCCTTTTCACTTTCTACAACCAAAACATCCGCCGGCAAAAGTTACAACTTCCCGCGGTTCTAGCAACGCATGTGCACAAGTGGCTCTAGGGTTAGGGTTATGAGGCTTAAAATGCGCCGCAGCTGTGCCTCAGCTTCCACAGCTCCATGGCAGCGGACGTTGCAATTAAAGCTTGGCTGCAAACCACGCATGTCCCGGGACCCCGACCCATTATGGGACGCAGCTGACACGGAGCTTTTAAACCGGCAACTTATATTTGCGGCGTAGCAATTCTGACGTATCGGTGCAGCAGCTTACAGACGGAGCTGCGCAGGTACGTATCAAACAGAAAAGAAGCGGAAAAAAGCAGCACCTTTTAATGCCGCTTCTTCCCGCTTGAGGCGTGCGGGGGGCGTGTTCATGACGGCATTCAGGTAAAGCCCGTCTGAAGGCTCTACCTTCATGATGTCATGAGTACATCCCTTTTTGCCCGTCTGTAACCCACCTACGAGAATGTTAGCATTCATTATATGACTTTGCTGGTGTAGCTGTATAACTAAAAATTCCTATTAACACTTGCAGTGGTTCTTGTGAAGCATCTCAATTGTGGAATTAAGTCTTACCTGAGATAAATAATATTACTAACCAGCATCTTACAAAGATTCCAGAACTGGCTCTCCTGGCTTGTTCAAGGAGACAATGCAAAGACATCTCACAGACTTAATTAATAGCTGCCAGATTGTTCATTGCTTTATTTTGGCAAGACGTTAAGGGATCTGGTATACTAAGGCCTGGCAAACAGCTTTGACTGAAAAATTAACTAATAAACTTTGAATAAAAGAAAGACAGTTTTACTATGATTTGTAATTGTTTTGTTGAATATATAGAGGAAAAGCTTCAAATCCTTTTGGCTGACTGTGTGAGATAACATTTTCTTTTCTTTTTTAAAGATTTTTTTTTTTTATTAACACATAACTTTGAATAATATATAACAACATATATGGAAAACTACACCTACTAACTACACAAGCTAACACACTACACAAAATTTAAAAAATAACAAAGCAAAAGAATACAAACAACTCCGAATTTACTGACTGTTGTAATTATAAAATTTTATATATGGTAAACATCTATATGGTATTCTATTCTACTATTCTTCAAATCCTAAAATTGCTATTTTCTCATACAATCAATTTCTCATACAATCAATTATCAATTCCCACTCTATTTTAAAATTATTAACAGACCTCTCTCTAATCAAATTTGTCAATTTATCCCATTTCATCAAAGTTATACAGTTCACCCTGTAAAGGGATGATCATATCTTTACATTTCTGTGAGTAAAGAATTATAGCAGCTGTAACCATATTTTGGACAACTCTCCCATGTTTCTGCCCCAATCTATTAATCCATCAACCCCAATAAGAAAAGTTCTAGCTTCCACTGGAATTTGAATTTCAGGATATCTTCCCTAACAGAGTGTATCTGAGTCCAATATTTTCTCACCTTAGCATAAGTCCACCACTTATGATAAAAAGTTCCCTTTTTAAAATTACATTTCCAACATATGTTGGAATGTAAGGTATCACTTTCAATATATTTTATTTTGGGATTATGGTTCTGTTCTGTAGCACGTGCAGGAGATCAGAAACTATATAATCATACAACACCAATTTTTTTAAAAAAGCATATCTATGACAGAACTCCAAATAGCTGTGCACTGACATACATCAGAATAGAATGGGTACAGAAGCCAAAGATTATCCACTCAGTCAATAGTCAGTAAGTTTATAGAAATATCTTGAGTAAAGGCTGAACTGTACCATGTCTTTTCTGGATGGAGAAAATAGCCTTCATGTACTGCTGTTCCCCAACTGTTAGAGCTCTATACACAGAACCTCCTCCTCCATTAATCAATAGCAATGAATGACAAGCTGTACAGTATTGTCATTTCTCAACAGGGCTTTAAAGCTGTTCAGAGGCATCCCACTAACTTACTGCCATTAGCTACAGTTGTAAAACTGTGAACCACTTCCCAAAGTTGGCAAGACTTTGCACAAGTGCACAATTCCATGATGCCAGGTGCTCATCTATAAATATTTAATGGTACCTTTTTGTTTTGCCGCAACCACCCAAAAGACACAGATGGAAGGAACTGAAACTCAATTATAAATAAATGTTTTATATACAAAGAGAGATCGAGCATGCAAGGTTTCCATTAATACTTTAAAAAATAAATGCAAAGCATGCAACACCTTCTCTACAGTTCCATTTTCAGTCCCGTTCATGAATCTGAGGTTACAAGATAGGAGAATGTGTGGCAATTAAGACAGTTTTTCCAAATCATATGGCATGATAAAAATTGCAGATATGTTTTTGTTGTTGTTAACTGCCTTTGACTCCCTATCCTCCTGCTTAGTTCCTGTAAATTTATACCCATGAATAGAGTCCATCAATCTAGCATGCGGTCTTCCTATCTTTCTACTTCTCTCCAACTTTCTTAGTATTATTGTCTTTTCCAGTAACTCATGACTTCCCATGATGGAGCCAAAGTACAACAGCCTCAGTTTAATAATCTTGGCTTCCTGGGAGATTTCAAGTTTGATCTGTTCTAGGACTCATTCATTTGTCTTTTTGGCTGTCTCAGTAGTCTTCTCCAGCACCACATCTCAAATGATTTGATTTTCTTTTTATCTGATTTCTTAATTGTCCAGCTCTTGCATCCATTCATGGTAATATGGAATACAATGGCTTGTATGATTCTAATTTTTGTGCTTAGTTGTATATCTTTACTCTTTAGGATATTTTCTAGTCCTTTCATAGCTGACCTCCCCATTCTCAGTCTTCTTCTGACTTCTTGATTGCAGTCCTTCTTCTGATCAATGTTTGATCCAAGATCTTTTACTGTTTCTATTTTCTCATTGTCTAGGTTGAATTTGTGTAGATCCTCTGGGGTTATTATTATAAAGGAGCTGTTCCAGAATTCAGATTGTTCCTGGGCACCTGGGAACTTCTGGTATGACCTTGTTGCCATCAATTGGTCTTTCCTTCCCATCCCTGTTATTAAGGAATAAGGACACTCCCTAACTCAAAGGAAGAGAATGAATACTTCAAAAATTATGTTGCTTTGAGACACATTATAAAAGCTTGAAGAATTAAAGTCAGAGGGAAATCCATTATTCTTTCTAAAATGATGAGATGGGAACCCAACTGAACAGTCAAATCATTATTCAGTTTCAAAATAAACATTTAAGAGGTACAATCAAACGAACACATAAGCCATAAATCATACTTTATCCACTCGGCAATTCTGCTTAAATATCATCTTACAAGTCACTGAGTGTATATAGTGTATTGTTAAAGAAAATGAGTATTAAAATGGCAAATATGATTCAGTATGAGCAAAGGTAAAAGTGATGCATAATGGGACAAAATAAATAAATAAATCCCCACCTCACATATACACTGATGGGATTTGAGCTGGCAATAACTGAGCAAGAATTGCATCTTGGGATAGTAGTAGATTCCTCAAAGAAAGTACTGTTTTAGCCTAGGATATGGCTGTCGTGAAAAAAGGCAAATTCTACACTGGGCATAATCAGAATTGGAATTGAAAAGAAATCTTCCAATATCATACTTTGTGTTGTTGTGTGCCTTCAAATAGTTTCTGGCATATGACAATCTATGGTGAAGCTATCATAGGGATTTATTGGCAACATTTGTTCAGAGGAGGTTTGCTTTTGCCTTCCTCTAGGGATGGGGGAATGTGACTTGCCCAAGGTTACCATGTGGGTTTCCATGGCTGAGCAGGGATTTGAACACTGTTCTCCAGGGTCATAGTCCAAAGCTCAAACCATTACACCATGTTGGCTCTCAATAGTACAGTATACTGTCCTTCTAAAAATCCATGGTGTGACCACCCCATTTTTGGCTATGGTTACTGCACCTAAAAGCAGGTATTATAAAGCTGGTGAAGTTTGAAAAAATAGTAGCTAAAGTAACAAATGTATTGGAGTGACTTTCCTGTAAGGAGAGTTTACAGAGTTTGAGGTTATTTAGCTTAGATTAGTGTTTCTCGGGCTATCTGGTGCAGGGGGCCAGCATTTTTTTAATTAATTTTTTTACCATTGTGCCAGAGACCATATTTGTGTATTGGATAAATTATTCCTTTATTTTTTGTAAATTCACCAGCAACCAATGGCTCAGGTACCACCACCACTCTACAGAGCACTTTTTGGTTCGGTAAGTCCACAGACCACAATTTTATGCAGCATATATAAAAGGCAAATAAGGAAAGGCAAAAAAGAGTGAAAATGCTTCTTCACTATGGGTGTCAATTTCAGGGTTCCTCTGGGCCCTGAAGTTATTCAGGCCAAAAAACTAAGACACAGGAATAGCTCCTGTCATTAAGTGTAATGCATTAGGTGTCAACCACAGTTGTTTATAACTTAATCTTCCTTCAAACACACACATGTGCATACACACAATTTTCCTATTTGGCAATTTTCTTATTTCCTAACTGGCAATGGACTGTTGCAAATAAAGGTGAAATGGGAGAATTATTCCTTCTCAACTACTTAGGGAGATGAGATGAGAAACATTTAATCTAGCCTACTTTTTTCTAGAGAGCCAGTATGGTATAGGGGTTTGAGTGTTAGACTAGGACACTGGGACCAGGATTTAAATGCCTGCTTAGCCATGAAAACTTACAGGGTGACCTTAGGCAAGTCACACTATGTCAGCTCAGAGGAAGGGAAAGGCACCCTCCCAAATAAATTCTGCCAAGAAAACTACATGATAGGAAAGTCTTAGGGTCACCTAATGTCTTGGAGGCATACAGCAACAAGCTTGCTTCAAAACAGAAAGTAAATGCAAAGCAGAGCAGAGGGTGGCCTCTCATACCACAACAACTGGCAAGGAAGAAGGAAGCCAACTAAGTAAGCCTATAAACTCCTTTAGAGTCTTTGCAACATTAATCCTTGGAAATTGTATCAAACTGCTGCTCTACTACTTGTTCTAGTGATTTGCACACAGTTGTTGCCTCTTGCTGGGATGCTGAGCCCAGCAAAACTGGAGAATCTGCACCCTCACATCTGTCCTAGAGATGACCCATGAAAATTGCAGCTCAGGGCAAGGCACTGAGATCTGGCAGTTCTTCACATGGCAAGTTTTATAGTTAAATTGTGGAATTTATTGTCATATGATATAGTGATGGTTGCAAGCCTAGATGATTTTAAAAGGAGATTGAATAAATTTATGGAGGATTGTTGATGCTATTGTTTGTTGTTGTTGTTGTTGTTGCTGTTAACTATCCTCGAGTTGACCTTGACTCATGGCAACCCTGTGAATGAGACATCTTCAAGACCCCCTATTCTCTACGATTCTGCGCACATCCTGCAGTCATGTGTAATCCTTAATTTTCACTCTTAGTCCTTTAGTATACCACTATATATGCATTATTAGATGAGTATCAATCCTATATCAATGGAAAGAACTAGACCTGAGAATGTAAGTCAGGGAGGAAATTAATTTCCTCTAGTGTTGTTGATATACAAATGAGAAGGAAACATCAATAAAAATTAATCTTGATTTCTTTGGATGGCCTAACAAAACAAGATCTAGTATGTGTAATTAAATGAAGTGCTGACTCAATAAGCAGTCTCATTAACACTACTTATTTGATTGCAAATATGAAGTCTCCCTGAGTTAAATCATTTGGAAAAAGCACACAGTAGGGCATTGTCGAAAGGTATCTGAATAATCAATAGTTCGTTAGTCTACTACCTGCTACATGTATGGTACCCTATAGCTCTATGCTTCAAGGGAAGGGAAAAGCCAGAGGTAAGATATAAGGGTTGCCACTGCTTTCCCACGGCATCTACCACCTGAATTTATTGCTTCATATATTTTGTGTGTATATTTTGGCAATTTCAGGATATGAGGTGGATAACAGGGTTCCAGCTCAATGAGAGAACCCCCTGGGTGACCTTGGGCAAGTCACATGCTCTCAGCCTCAGGGGAATGCAATGGCAAACCTCCTCTGAACAACTCTTGCCAAGAAAACCCCATGATAGGTTTGTCTCTGGGTCTCTATGAGTCAGAAATGACTTGAAGGCATACAACAACAATGACTGTACACTGGTTAAGAAATAACACCTTTTACATTTAATTAGATATATGCCTATATAAAAGGACATGTGTGAGCTAAAGTACTGGTAGCAACTATAAAGTTTTTTTTAAAAAGATAATGTGATTCAATAGACATGGCAAAGTATAGCCTTTTTGTAAAAGAGCAAAGGATTAGTGAATAAGGAAAGCTGGGCAATGAGTCATAATTTGTAGCAGTCACTGACTCTTAGTCCTGTCTCAGTGGACTGAGATTTTACCTTTTACATCAACAGGTGAGGTAGCCAGTGTGATGACAACTGGCCAGAACAGAAGAGGTGAGTAAGGCCTGTTACAAACGGGCCTTTGCGGTGCCCCATCACATGCTAGGGGTTGGCCGAGGACCTAGGGTCCATACCGGCCTCACCCCTAGCACGTGACGAGAGCATAAAGATGGCGGTGTCCTATACACACGGGCGCCGCCATCTTTACATGCTGGACGCTTAGCGTCCGCACGTCGCGCCCCGGATGTGATGCCGCGAATGCGTGAGTAGCACCTCATGGCATCCCATCCGGGGCGCAAGAAGAAGCGTTTTGGCGTTTCTTCTTTGCTGCATCCGGGAACCGCGTGGTTTGGCTGCTGCAGTTCCCGGACACAGCAACTGGCGGTGGTGGCAGAGCGCCGCTTTTTGGCGGTTTGTAACCCACCTAAGAATCTCATCTGACTCACCTGACTTAAGATCACCAGATAACAATTATAGGTCGAAAAGTATACACAAAGCTTTGTGAGATCTCTAAAAAGAGAGAGAAAGGAGGCCAGTCAAATTGACTGAGGCATAAGATAAAGGCTGCTTTGCTATAAGCAGTTCCCAGAATGGATGGAATAATTGTCTTTACTATGTTTTGATTAAGAATGATGATATAAAATTATAACAGATGCAGTTTAACTCTCCAGAACAATAGTTAGGCAGAATTAATGACATCTACTGAGAATGCCAGTGTGAGCCATATAATGTCCTCCACAGATGAATACACGTGTTGGTATTGCGTAAAATCTTGCTTCCTTACCAGTACAGTGTACTAGCCATGTGCCTTACATGTTTGAGAGATGTTCCTTATAAGTGATAAGATGCTAATAATAAACTAATAAACAGGACAGAAAGCTACAGGTTTATTTTCCCATTAGAAATTTCCTTAAATTTCAATCCTTAAGGAAACTCAAGGAAAATATTGATATCAATCTCCCTATGTGAACAATACTGTTTTTCATGAGTTGGAAGGACAGGTAACCAGAGGGTGACTCTAGATAACTTTTTAGCTGATCAAAACCTCAAGCAGATCAAAACCTGTTTGAAATTTAGAAGTGAGAGAGCACTAATGCATGACAGCAACCAGATTTTTAATTGGTTCATTAATTCTCGGGTGAGTGGGAGTGGGAAAATCGGGGTTCTGGTTTACACAAAGAATCTCTGGCACGTTACAGACCGCTCCTTTGGGGCGGCCTGTATCCAGCCCTTTCCCCGCTGTATCGGGGCCTCAGCTGCCACAACGGCAGCCTCCGAGGCCCCGATCCGCTGCTTTCCAGGCCACTTCCCCACAGCCTGGAAAGGGGTGTCCTTGGGGCTTCATGCCCCAAGGACACCCGATGGCGGCGGGGAGGAGGAGAAAGGGGCCGCTTGGCCCCTTTCTCCCTTGCGTCCCTGGCGCAGCTGTCTAAAGGCTGCACCAGGAACGCAAACCTCAGAAGGAGCTCCGTTTTGGAGCTCCTTCTCGCACCGCCGAAAGGGCGCTCTAGACATCCGCGCCTCCTCGTTTGTAGGTGGCGCGGTGGTGACGTCGTAATGCCGTCCCCCATGTGGAACGGGCACCGCCATTTTGTACAGACTGGGTCCATACTAGGGTTAGGGGCGTCAAGAAGTGACGCCCCTTTCTAACTCTATTACGGACCCAGTCCGTACTATTAGGCCCGTCTATAACGGGCCAAAGTGGATCTAGGATCCTCTGTTCTTTATATTCATTGCTTTTTTGCTCAAACAAAAGAACACACTTCAGAACATCTGACCAGGGCCAGATTTTATAAAATATTTTATAATATTTTATAAAATATTATAAAAGCAAATTAAATATTTGTCAGTTTATCACTTATTGTTCCTATTTTATTCTAACTATATCTGCCCTACCCAATCACTGTCATTCCTATTTTTCTTTAACTTTCATTCACTACTGTCCAGTTCTCTCAACAGACTTCTAACCATCTATAATGCTGCTGTCACGCTAAAGCAGGATTTTCCCTTAACAGTCAAAAGGTTACCTTGATAGACAGTGAGAACGCTACCCAGTTCTAATAGGGTTGTCCAATGAAATCGACTGACAGTATGCCCAGGACAAACAAGACATATTAGTTAGAACACATCATTAACTTAGAAAATTCATCAGGTCAACATGATATAATGAGCAGTGGCATAGATACATTTTTAAAAGGATTATAGATGATATAGGTCTACCAATGCCTACTAATGGTTGTGATAGGATTGGAAACTACATTTGGAATTTCTATTATCTCTTATTACCACGTTGGGGGGGGGTGTGTGCTAATAGCAATTCCTTCATGTGAATTTCCCATCGAGTTGGCTGCTGTTGAAGAAAAAGTACTGAATTAGTTGGACCCACTCCATCAAGTCCTGTCCTCATCTATGATTAGTCAGAGTTTGGAAAAGTTACTTTTTTATTACAACTCCAGGATCCTCCAACCAGCAACACTACCAGCCATTACGATTGCTTGAGTAAAAACTAGAGGGGGCTCCTGTATCTACACAAGGGTTGTGTAGAAGAGGCAATCTCAGCAGGTGTTTCTTATTACCCAGCTGCATGCCAAGCAACACCTGCTGGAACTCTCTTTTCTACACCATCATTAAAGGTACAGGTGTCTCCTTCAGTTTTCAATATGGCAATCTTATATAGCCACGCTAACTAAAAAGTAACTTTTCCCAGCTCTGATAATGATGTTTCTCTTAAGAAAAATGCCATCATATTTGAAATGGTGTCATCATTAGCCAAAAAAGATAAAAACATAAGCAAGGTGAAAATGGCAAGAAGACTGTTATCCATGAGAAAGGAGACTTAACTGAGGAGCCAGAAAGAAGAGGCCGCAATGGAGAATCAAAATCTGTCTAAAATTGTAGAAACTCTCACTACATGTGTTTAATCATCACTACATAGAAAGATGGAAATGTTTTGTGATATCTTCCTGCCCACTGATCACTGGAAAAAGAGCTTTTCTCCGTAGAAATACAAGTAGATCTTCCCTATCTCCTTTCATGTAAAACTGGAGTCATGCCCACCCATTTTTTCCCCAATGTGCTTGGCTCATGTTCTTTCTATGTCATCTCTATCCTTTTATGCATCTGTGCTCTCTTTACTGTCCCATTGTTCTTCGCCACAGATGTTCATTCTCCAAATATCTCTGACACAGAAAATATATAAATAGATTGGGAGGCTATGACTGACCTAAGGATCATCTAGTGTACTTTATGCTTGAATGGGCTTTGAACTAACTCATATGCCTCATCCCTCATTCGACTCTGTTTTATAGATATTATGAATAGGAATATTGCCATCAGCTACAGAAGAATATTCAAAATATTTCAAAGAATATTTGAAATAATATTCAGGAGATCTTCAAAATATTACTGGCATTTCTATCATAATCTGAAGCCAAGAGAAAATTATTTTGTCCAAATTATAACATTTGACATTATTGAATAATTTAAGGTTAATTGTTGCAGTCCTTTACAAAATGGATACAATACTTAACTTTGGAGGGGGGTTAGAAAACCTGAAGTTCTACATGCAAGATGTTGTTCTGTGCCTTCAAGTCATTTCCGATTTATGGCTACACTAAGGGGAACCTATCATGTTTTTTTCCCAGGAAGATTTGTTCAAAGAGGGGTTTGCCATTGCTTTTCTTTGAGGCTGAGAGAGTGGGACTGGCTCAAGATCACCCAATGGGTCTTCACAGCTGTGGGGATTTGAACCCTGGTCTCCCAGAGTCCTAGCCCAACATTGAAATTACTATACCAGGTTAGTTCTTATTACATGTAAAATACTTATATTATCTTAAATTCTATTTTCCCCTAACAAACATGAGGGTATTCCATACTTGTCAACCAGCCACCACGTTGTACCTCCTTTTCACTATGTTTTAAAATGCAAAATATCACTAAAACATATATAAAAAAACCTGAGGCACCAATTTCCCCATTCTCTTATATTTCACTTCTTCAAACAGGTTACTGTGACTCAACACAAGAAACAGAGGGAAAAGACAGATGGCTACCCACCTGGGCTTCTGCCGGCCACATTGTTTCCAGTTGTCTCACTGGAATTCACAAGAGAAAAATTTTCCATTTCTGTCATGCTTCTCCAAGTTTCATGCAACTGCATTACAGTGAAGACTTCATGTTCTGACTTGTGTAAAATGGAATAGCAGATGATTTCTGTGAGAGTACAGATTCATTGCAGGTGCTCAGCTGGTATCTGCACCCATAAAGCAGGTGTAGCTTTAATCTCCTCAACCAATTCCCTATAACCTTCAGAGAATAACTGTTGTTGTATCAGAAGTAACAAATAAAAAGAAATATGAATCTAATCTATAGTGAAAAGCCATTTGTTTCAGATATGTCCCTTCAAGTCCAGAGATGGGCAGGGTGACCAGGTATCATAACCACAATGGGTACAAGGCACTATAAATTGTAGGACATTACAAAATAAAAGCTAAAAACACTAATATAAATATAAATTCCTTTCATATGGTTTATTTACAGCTATATTATACACTGTATTTTATTATGTACTCAACCATATATTTCTGATGAACTTACCTTAATTAAAAATGTCTTCTTGACTTGAAATATACTTACAGAACTCTGAGCAAGACGAAGGCTTAAAATTGCACTTTACAATCCATACATGGTAATAGGGAATACAATGGCTTGCATTCATTCTATGCTTGTACACAAAACCTGTCTAACACCATTGTCCTTTTAAGACAAAACTTATCACTGCATCAAAATGTTTTGAATTTCCCTTACATTTCACTCATTCACACTCACTCACACATGCATTTGTGTATGTGTCTGTCAACAAAGGTCTCACTCCGGGCATCTCATGATGTGAGCTGGATTCTACAAAAGCTTATGCTACAACACACCAGTTAGTCTCTAAGGTGTTACTGGACACTACATGCCTTTCTATGTAAGGGTAGGGTGAGCAAATGTTCAGCTAGAATTTCAATTAAGCCATCTGTCTACTGGGAGCAAAAGAAGAGGAAAGGATGCAACATTAAAGGGGAGAATATAGTTAGCAACCAAAATGAAGTCAACACTACAGAATATATATAATTTTTTGGCCATACAAATGAGGAACCTTACAATGATGTAACTATGGAACAGTCTGTAATTGGTCTGTTAATGGTTTCCAATAACAAGACATGGTGCTTCCTGAGTCAAGGAAAAGGTAGTATCCCCCCACATTCTATGAACAGAAGCCAATCAGACTGGTAACTGAGCAGAGTGTAGAACGTTTACTCTTTAGACTAAAACCCTCAGAGCTCAGTTCCATTAAAATAATATAAAACCCAAAGATCTGCAACTAAATCTTACTTCAATACTAGTATTGTTCACCACAATGGAGGGTCAAAGAATAGTTTAAGGGATGCATTGCATGCTAGCTACAGCGTTCAGGTCTCTCCTTCCACAGTGGGGAACAGCTAAGTGTTTGCTCCTGCTTGTTTGTTCCCAACTTATGGTGACTGTATGGTGAACCTATCACAGAGTTTTCTGGGGCTCACCAAGGTCTCCTAGTAGATTTCCATGGCCAAGTGGTAATCAAACCCTGATCTTCAGAGTTGTAGTCCAATGCTCAAACCACATCACCATGCTGACTCTCTCTATTCTACTCAGCAAATGCCACCTGAGGACACTGTTTTACTGTGCCTAATGGCAGGGCTTTGGACTCTTCATCATTATCTACAACTTCTACATAAAGACAAGGTCATGTAGGGAATGGTGTAGTTAAAATATACTCCTGCTGCTCTTACTTATATCAGATTGTGTCCTTTGGGCTAGCAAAGTCAACTGAGGTAAATCACAGCTTCTATGTATGTAAGAATAAACTGCCAGGAAAAGAGGTGATGAGGAGAGAATGCTTTAAATACAGGTTTTCTTCTGTTGTGTCAGTGCAGCTAAGAGTCTTCTTTGAGCCTACCATATGTAAGGCATGCAATTAAGTACTCCTATAAAATATTAATCCAATGTTTCCCTCTAGTGGAGGCAATGCTGTTGTACAGTTTAAGTTATCTTACACATGCTGCATGATGACAATATGGCAATCTCCTTACCCATGACTTTCAGAATTTATGCTGTCCAAGCCAGCTCTATCCCTTGCATTTGATTCATGGCAATACTACAGCTTTCCCTTTTTGAGGAAAAGTTGTAGTAAATACAGAAACTATTGGAATGCCTGCATAATAATATACTTGTGAGCCCAGAGGAGTTGCTTCCAATCTAGGTACTCAGATGACTCTGCAAAAGAGCTAAGAAAATGTAACATTTCCAGGCTCTGTGCTACAGTTATGTCAACAGTTGATAATATTTGTCTGGTATATTTTATTGACTTTTCAAAAATCTTTAGCATCATTGGATAAGAAGTTACAAGAACTTGGTCTCTTAGGCTTGGAGAGAAAAGGAGACACAGAATAAAGATGTTTGCCCTCCACGTACATAACAACTCTACAGATTCAAGGCTCTGCATCAGCTTCTTGCAATGATCTGGGTACATTTCATGAGTCAGTTTCATCCTCTAAAAGTTCTAATAAAATCCTTCTGTTCCAAGACAATATTGGAAACAAGCTATTACAATAAGCTCCTCTCTCTCTCTCTCTCTCTCTCTCTCTCTCTCTCTCTCTCTCTCTGAATAGACAGGAATAAGTTCCATGATGTTAAGAGGGGAGAAGAGTTCAGGGGAACTTCTTCATTGGGTGAATCCATTTTGTCAGCAGCCAGCAGATGTAGAGGTTTGAATGTTGAACTAGACTAGGGTTTGAATTCCCGCTTGGCCATGGAAATCCAATGGGTGGCCTTGGTTCTAGTTGACCACTCTAGTCATGATAAAACAGTGGCACACTATGAGTCCTGTGATCATACATTTTGCAGGCAACACTCAGACCATAAGAATAAGAAGATCAAAAGTCTATCTAGTCCAGCATTCTGTTCACACAGTGGCCAACCAGTTGTCAGTAAGATGTGGGTGTCATGCTAACCTCCCATTAGTGTCCCTCACCAACAAATATGCAGAAACACACTACCTCTGCTTTGTTATTTGTTGTTGTATGCCTTCACAAGTCATAAATCATAAAATCATAGAGTTGTAAGATATCACAAGGACTATCCAGTCCAACCTCTGCTATGCAAGAACTCACAATCAAAGCACCCCCAACAGATGGCCATCCAGCCTCTGTTTAAAGACCCCCAAAGAAAGAGACTCCACCACTCTCCATGTCAAACAGCTCTTACTGTCAGGAAGTTCCTCCTAATGTTGAGCTCAAATTTCTTTTCCTGTAGCTTGCATCGACTGTTCCAGGTCCTATTCTCTGGAGCAGAAGAAAACAAGCTTGCTCCATCCTTAATATGGCATTCCTTCAAATATTTAAACAAGGCTAATGTTTGACATATGGAGACCCTAAGTGACCCTATTATGGGGTTCTCTAAGGCTGAGAGTGCCTACAGTCACACAGTGTTTTTCAATGGCTGAGCGGGGATTGAAACCATAGTTTCCAGAGTCATACTCCAATGCTTAAACCAGTACGCCACACTTCCTCTGCTCCCAGAAGGAATATTCCTCATAACTGGTGGCCACTGATAACTTCATCAATTTGTCAGGTCCCCTTCTGAAGACATTCAAGTAGGAAACCATCACTACATTTCACAGCAAGAAATTCCACAGCATATCTGGTGATAGTGAATTCTGTAGTTTAGTTTGTTCCCTGTACTTTACCCCAGCAACAGCTGGGCAACAGTTTGAGAAGAGACCCTTGGGAGACTGTTGACTTCTCAGAGCAACACAGTATATAATACAGCATGAAATTGCAAAACAAGGAACATACATAAAACATGAAAAGTGGTGTGCACTGGAGAAAGAAAAATCTTGCTGCAGTTTATAACTAATAGGTGATAAGGAATAAATCCCACACAAATCTACCAATTTTGTCATGAGTGTAGTATCCATCTTGGACATTCCTGATCTCCTACTGCAATCAGAGATTGCTGTCAGGATAATGTATAATATAAGTAGTGCCTGTTTACTACAACGGATGAGATGTCCTTTTCTCCCTCTCTGCACATTTTCTTTCTACTCATGTCCATGTCCAATGCTCAACAACAGATGATGGTGCAAGTTTGACAAGCTGCTTTTTAAGGCCTGCTGAAAATGTACAAGTCTATGCTTATGAAATAATTGTGAAACCAATTGCCTGGTTTGACAGCATAGTAATGAGTTCTATGCCAATTGAATCCTAATCATTTGGAAGCCTAGGCTGTCCTCTAGTCTGCCAAATAAGAGACAAAGAGTATGCAACAAAATGAGAGCGACAAAAGGGACTATACAGACAAGCAATTGAAAATAATTTATTTGGGAACTGATACAGCTTTTAGATGGCAACCACTTTAACTATATGCATAACAGGGGCCAGACAACACTTAAGTAAATAATTCTATAACTTCACTAGTATGAAATATGGGTATAAATAAAGGTTAATAATAATAATTATTATTATTATTATTATTATTATTAATCATTTTACAGTCTTCTTTTAAAAAATGGCTCAAATCCTGTTGGACAGTTATAAATGTGTAACCTAGAAACGCGCTCATGATTATTTTGTATCCACAATCCCTACATAGCCCCTAGTTTAGGGGATACATAGAGGCCATGAAAGTCCCCCAAGCCCCACTTACCAGGCAGCAATCGGTGGGGTCTGTCTCCCTGTCATTTGGGAAGCACCTGGTTAATGGACCCACTCAACCACTCCCCTCAAGCAAGCAATCTGCAGTGCAAGGGGGAATTGCAACAGAGTCTCTGCTGCCTATTGCACCAGAGATAGTTCATAGGAGAGGAGAGGATTGTCAGTTAGTTGCTTCCTGATCAACAGGGGAACAGACCCCATTGATCACAGAGGCTGCTGACCCGTGAGGACTGGGGGATCAGGACTGGGAGGATCAGTTACTGCACAGCACTGTAACTGCACTACTTATGTATTTTGTAACTTCCCAATAGGATTCCAAGTCAATATGTTGTGGAGAAAACTTTTTTATGATATTTTGGAGGCAGTGGTCAGGATCTAATGGTGCTTTCAGAGCAGTAGATCCTACTGCTTCAGCCATAAGTCTCCCTTGTAGTCTGTAACCTGCTTTGGGGAGCTGGGAGGCCCTCTGGAGCCAGATGTCGGTGTCATAGAACAGAGTAGGAAGAAAGTCCCAGTCCTTCTGGTATAACTAGATCTTTGCAGACCTTGGAACTTGCAAGTTACTTTGGGGGCCCAATGCCAGAAATCAGATTACATATTCAAAGTAAGGGAACTTGTGGACAAAAAGTTGCTACACTAGTATAATAAGTAACATTTCCAGTTACTTTTAGAAATTAAATACTATAGGATATTTTAAGGTATTTTTAATAGGACTTTTTCAAGTTTTATGCCATTCTTATTAATCCTAAACTGGCTTTTTAAGTAAGGTCCAAAACACACTGCAGAAATAATCCAGTTTGAGACTGCTTTAACTGCTCTAGCTCAGTGCTAGGGAATCCTGGGAATTGTAGTTTATTGTGGCACCAGAGCTCTCTGATAGAGAAGGCTAAATGTCTCACAAAACTACAGTTTCAAGAATTCACTAGCAATGAGTCAGGACAGTTAAAGCAGTCTCAAACCAGATTATTTCTGCAGTGTGTTTTGGACCTAAGAGAAGGGGCATTGTAGTTTGCTGTGGCACCACAACTCTCTGACAGGGAATGCTAAATGTCTCACAAAACTACAGTTTCCAGAATTCCATAGCATTGAGTCATGGCTGTTAAAGTGGTGCCAGCCTAGATTATTTCTACAGACCGGACTCAGATAGGGTTTTAAAAGCACGCCTTTACCCTACTTTTTAGTAAGACAATATTTTTATTGTTTTAGATTGTGTGTGTGTGAGAGAGGGGGGGGAGAGGGAGAGGGAGGGAGAGAGAGATTATTGTTCAGTTTTATACACACACACACACACACACACACACACAGAGAGAGAGAGAGAGAGAGAGAGAGAGAGCTCTGATGGGATTCAGAGTCGTCATATCTCAAAGAAATATATATCAGAGAATTATTGTATGCTGCTTTGATTGTCTTGACAAAAGGCAGGATAGAAATTATTATTATTATTATTATTAATTTAGAAGTCATCCATATAGAGCACAAGTGGCAGGGAGGTTGTTGGACTGCAGCTCCCTTCACTCCTCAACATTGGTTAGGTTGACTAGGACTGCTGGGAGTCTTATTTGGAGGAACACACAATTTGCACCCTTAGTATAGAATAAGAGTTAGAGAGGAGTTTCCTCCCCATATTCCATGTCTAGACCCAACTAAATCAATGGTATTGAGAAATTAACACTTCTTATCATAGAATCATAGAGCTAGAAGAGACCACAAGGGCCATCCAGTCCAACCCCTGCCATGCAGGAACTCTCAATTAAAGCGTCCCCAACAGATGGCCATCTAGCCTCTGTTTAAAGACCTCCACGGAGGGAGACTCCACCAGTCTCTGACATATGTAAACTCAATGGATTTCCCTGGTCTACTTTAGTTGGAATTAACAATTTAATTAATGCCAAAATAGTTAACAGATGCACAGAAGTACAACACACAAATCTTTAGATGCCAGCCACTATTATTTTTAAAAAATCCCCCCGAAAAAACCCCATCAAGGTCAGCAAATTGTAAGCCTTCTTTTACTGATAACAATAGTTTAAGAAATTAATTGTTACAACTCCAGTAGGTTTGTTTTAACTTTCATTCCATAGAGATATATAAGCATGACATTAAGTGCACCTTTCTTCCTCTTGACTTTGCCACTCCAGCAATTTTCAAAAGTTAAAATGTCATATTTACATAAAATTTACATAAAGATGAGTTTGTGTTGAAACAAGAACCTTACGTTTATTTTTGCAACATGCTCACCAGCTAATTTGGTCTATAGCAAACAGATTGCGATTTAGATTTCATTCTCTTGAGGCTATAAAGGGAAACTGACAATGAAAGGAGACTTATTGTATCCTTTGTTGTTTTCTAGATAGCATAGATTATTTGTATTTACACTTACATTCCTACAAGAAATATGCAAGTCTCAATTTAGGGTAGTTGTAATACAATGATATTTTTAAAAATTTATAGGAAAGAACGGACCAGACCTCTTTCTGTCCAAGTTCTAGAAAGCCGGGATGGTCACAGAAGATCCTGTGTATTGCGTTACTCCAAAACAGAAGAGTTCAACCTATATAAGCTAATCCATAGATGTAGAAAAAGAAAGACCAAAATGTATTGGTAGTGAAAGCCAGGGTGATGTAGTGGTTAGAGTGCTGAACTGGGGTTCAACAAAGCCTAGTTTAAGTAACCACTAAACTATGAAAACCAGGGGCGGGTGGGGGGGAGAAAGATAGCCATGGATGCTGTCTTGAGCCCACTGGAGGGAATACACTGAGTTCCTTGAAGAAAAAGGAGAATATAACTGCTAATTTGAAAAATGATCATAGAATTATAGAATCATAGAGTTGGAAGAGACCTCAAGGGCCATCCATTCCAACCTCCTGCCATGCTGAAATACTCTGTCAAAGCACCCCTGACAGATGGCCATTCAGCTGCCTTTTAAAAACTTCCAAAGGAGCCTCCACCATACTCTGGGAGAGTGTGTTCAACTGTCGAACGGCTCTTACTGTCAGGAAGTTCTTCCTAAGGTTGAGGTGGAATCTCTTTTCCCCTAGTTTGTATCCATTCCTCCATGTCTTAGTCTCTGGAGCAACAGAAAACAAGTTTGCTCCATCCTCAATATAACATTTCAAATATTTAAACAGGACTATCATATCACCTCTTAACCTTCTCTTCCCCAAGCTAAACATACTCAGCTCCCTAAGGCGCTCCTCATAGGATATGGTTTCCAGACTTTTGAACCATTTTGGTTGATCTCCTCTGGACACACTCCAGCTTGAAAGCATCCTTTTTGAATTGTGGTGCCCAGAACTGGATGCAATATTCCAGCTGAGACCTGACCAAAACAGAATAGAGTGGCACTACTGCATGATAACGAATGTATTTCTTAATTTCATGTATATATTCATTCCACTTATATACCAATATTTTCTTTTTTCTTTTCAGAAAGATCAGGGATATGTCCAGTATCATTCAGGAACTGATTAGGTCTTCCTCACTTTTTTTGCATTAGACTTGCTACAATGCACGTATTTCTAAAGCTTTCACTAGGCAAATCTTTGCTTGTGCTAATGAGCACAGCAGGATGTTTTAGACATTGTGACAAGCTGTAGTTTAGTAATATATAAATAAGCAGTCAAGGAGCCTTGGGCCTTAGATTTCATCTTTCCCTCATCCATGGAAGTTCCCTTCCTCCTTTCTTGGTTTGATGCAAACTGTGCTTGGTGCTTGCTTTATTAGGCCAGGACAGAAAATCAGGGTTAAATCTGAATTTCTCACCTGAGGTTAATGCAATTTAACAATTCTGATGAAGGAAAAAGAAAAGCCTGTTCAAGTGTGCACAGGAAAGAGGAACACATGAGAACCCCAAAGTCCTTGAAGCCTTATTTACACAGGCCAACTCAGTGATGTATGAAGCATGTCAGAATCTGAATTTCAGGCAATAATGCAAGCCATGGTTTGGAAAACAGTGAAAGAGCCACAATCGTCAATGCTTCTATATCCATACGACTTAATAAAAAAAATTATCTTTCAATCAAACCATAATTTGGTGTTCTTTCTGAACCTGTGACCTATTGTTTGAGAAAGACCTCCAACCTGGATTTCAAAATAAGAGTAAGTGATCATGAAGGCAAAGTGGTAAGAGGAAGGGGGAGCAGTGAAGTTTCCATCCTGTACCTATCAATCAAATCATGATTTGGTAGACTGCCTGATTTTAACCAGGGTGAAGAAATTGGAAAAATTACTTTTTCAGCTCCCATAATTCCTCAGCCAGCATGTCCACTGACCACAGCAGAATGTATAGATAAACTGCAAGTTCATGATTCTTTTTATATTATGTAGGAGAAGATATAAAATGCACAGCATCTTTAGAAAAATCTAACATGGAGATAAAACTAGCTTTTCACTGTGCTGAACTCTTCAGAATGACATTTTTTTTCCTGATGAGACAGCGGTAGACAGAGCTGACTAACCAGCGGCTCCCTCCCCACCACTCTTGCCAATTGAAGATCCAAAGCACTTAGCAACCCAACAGATGGTTCATTATCCAAATTCTGTTAGTTTTTGGGTAGCACTGGGATAGGCAGGAGTGAGTGAGAATGCCAATTCCAAACACAAAGAATGACAACAAAGGGTAACTAGGTTGGCACACACTCTCTTTTGTGCCTTTCAGCTTTTATGACAGGGGTGGGGAGGCACTGAACCTCTACATAGATTCTCTTTTCCAGGCCAAATCCTCCCTTTAGGTACAGATGCTATATTCTTGGTGAACAAAAAGGATGGTGCTGAATCAAAATTACTTTTTGTTCTATTCTCCTCTTTTTTTAACCTTATTAAAAGAAAACAAATTGTCCTAACAATGAAGAGAGGTAGAAAAAAGACAATCTCATTTTAACAAACTCATTAAAACCAGGTTGAGTCTCCCTTATCCGAAAGGCTTGGTACCAGAAGTGTTTGGGATATATTGGAGATGGGACTAACCACAAAATTAATTTATATTTCATATGCACACCACACACATAGCCTGAAAGTAATTTTATACAATATATCTTTAAAATAATGTTATGCATGAAACAATGTTTGCGTATAGTGGACCATCAGAAAGCATAGGTGTCACTATTTCAGACACCCATTAGAAAGTTTTGGATTTTGGAGTATTTTGGATTTTGGACTTTCCGCTAAGGGAGACCCAACCTGTAGTAAACATAAAAAAATAATACAAATAATCATAAGTAACGTAGTCCCCATGAACAGTTTGGTAAAACACAATTTGACAGCACCACTGAAACTAAGCTGAGCTTGGACCTTGTTAATAACCTGGACTGGGAACCAGATAATCAAATCCTCAGTCATATTAAATACTGTAACCTGGATCCAAGTGTCAGTTCCCATTCTATAAACCCATTGAATCAATTAGTAAACAAGTCTAATTTGTTAGTCCCAATCAGAGTACTCATTGCATCAATGTACCTTCTATAGCTGTTGATTTAACAAGTTCCCATTGATTCAATTAATGTACTCTAACAGCCAGTGTGGTATAGTGGTTTGGGCATTGAGTATGATTCTGGAAACCAAGGTTCAAATCCCTGCTTGTTGATGGAAACCCTCTGTCTGATCTTGGGCAAGTCACATGCTCTCATCCTCAGAAAGTCCCATGATAGGGTTTTCTTAGGGTCCCCATAAGTCAGAAACAACTTGAAGGTGATAAACATCAACAAAAACACAAACAGCTTGGATTCAGGCTATGCTCTCTTTCTCTCCATAACTTGATTTGGGTCAGAAAACATCACCAGTATTCAACCAAAGAGATTGTTTTCAACATTAGGTATACTCCCAAACCTGGTGCCTCACAAATATGTTGGACTACATCTCTTGTTCAAGTCTCTCAAAACCAAATTACTGTAGTCTCCTGTCTCTCTGTATACTCAGAATTTACTAGCCAGTTGCCTTTGAGCAAATTCATTCTATTTTCAATAAACATAGGAAGATCAGCCACAGATTCAGAACTGTATTGATTCACAGCTCTACTCTTTTACTGCACTCCATCAGCCACTGAGGAAGACAACCTCAAAGCAGCTCATTTAAGTGGCAGCAGAATTCTTGGAAGGCCAACAGGAGGCCAGTTGGTGGTGTCATCAACAGGGCAATAGCTTGGAAGGGATGTGTGAAAGAGAAGCTGAAAGATGGCTGTTCAGATATTGCTGGACATTCTGCCAAATGTCAATACAGCAGTTGTAGCCTAACCACATCTGGAGGCCCACAAGTTCCAAAGCTCTATTCTATGCACTTTAAGAGCACTTTTGCAAACACCTCATGGCAGAACTCTTAAGGAAGAGAGGCCAAAGATTGAGATATCTTTCTGAGTATTGTTGTGGATAAGGGATCATAGATGAGACAACAGCCTATGAGATTATCCTTGTTATAGCCTTAGAGCTGCAGGAATGCCCAATGGAGTTCTTCCCACTTCTCTCTGGTGACAATTGCATTAAACTGCATTAAACTTTTATTAATGTAAAACAATTTGATAGACAGACAAGATAAATAGACAGCTAGACAGGCAAAGAGACAAGTACTCAATGAACTTTAATGAGACCAAGTAATCTTGGAATTCATCATAAAGAAGCACACTTACCACTTCCAGTAAATTATGAATGCACATTTATAAAGCAGAGTTAAGCAAAATCTACAGCAGGGACACCATAGTACCTTCTCCCTGCCCAAGTGTAGCAAGATCCTTTTCCTTGCACAAATTTCCAAATAGGGAGAATGCTTATCTCAAATATTTCCTGGTCCTTTTCCCTACACTTTGTTCATCTACAGCACACTAAATACCAAGAACACACTGTTTTGCATTCAAAGAGCAAACAATCCCACGTATGCAAGAAACCCACTTTTAGTGGCTGCTGTTTGTTTTAAGGTGTATAAGCTTGTGAATTAGTGAAATAATTTCAGACTTGGATCAATTGCAAATTGACTTTGCAAAATACAGAGAGAGTGAGGCAGTTTCTATTTCCTGATGAAAATATTTCCACAGATCCCATTATCGTGCATATCCAATCTTAATAATGTACTGAGAAGCAAGATTGCAAATTACCTATCTCTCCTCCTGTTAGCAGAAATATATGCCTTCTACACTTCAGAAATAAACGATATGACCTCTACACTTCAGCAGTTGCTAAACAGAACCAACAAAGTATAAGCCTATGGTCTCCTTTTTTGCACATATTAGTATTTTTAGGTTTTCTAAGTTAAAAATATGATAGCTACATTTTCAAAATATATTTTGTCCACCATTCAAGAAATAATGGAAAATAATAATAATAATAATAATAATAAAATTTATTTTTACCCCGCCCTTCCAAATAGATCAGGGCGGCTTACAAAAGTGCATCAAGTGCACGCAGATACAATTAAAAACAGTAAACAACAGTCACAGAAAACTAAAAACAGGAATAAAAGCCCCGTCGCCCCTCCTCATGGCCACGGAAGAGGAGGGGAGGCCCACAGGATCTTAGTCGGGGAATGCCTGCTTAAATAGGAAGGTCTTAAGATCCTTCCTAAATTGGGCCAGGGTGGTAGATGAGCGGAGCTCAATGGGCAGCGTGTTCCAAAGGGCTGGGGCAGCTATAGAAAAAGCCCTTCTAGACGTAGAAGCGCGCTTAGCCCCAGGCGCCTTCAGCAGTTGCTGCCCAGATGTTCTGAGGGTGCGAGGCGGATTGTACGGGGAGAGGCGGTCCTTTAGGAATCCTGGGCCCAAGCCATTTAGGGCTTTATAGGTGATAACCAACGCCTTATATTGAGCTCGGAAGCGAACGGGCAGCCAATGTAGATCTTTAAGTACAGGTGTTATGTGGCTGGTCCTGGATACGCCAGTGACCAGCCGGGCTGCCATATTCTGTACCATTTGCAGCTTCCGAGTTTGGTATAAGGGTTGCCCCATGTAGAGTGCGTTGCAGAAATCCAATCTCGAAGTTACCAGAGCATGTACCACAGTTTCTAGGTCCCTCCGGTCCAGATATGGGCGCAGCTGGCGAATCAGCCGAAGCTGGTAACAAGTGCTCTTGACCGTCGCATTCACCTGAGCAGTCAGATGAAGCGACGAGTCAAGAAGCACTCCCAAACTGCGCACGGAGTCCTTCACAGGGAGCGTGACCCCGTTCAGGACAGGTGGAACCACCGCCATTCCTGGACCGGGGGAACCTATCACTAGTACCTCCGTTTTCTCTGGATTCAGCTTGAGTCGGTTTTTCCTCATCCAGTCCATTACTGACTCCAGACAGGCCACGAGAGGAGAGACGCCATCCCCGGTCACTGCATCAGTCGGAGACATAGAGAAAATAATCTGGGTGTCATCAGCGTACTGATAACCCCGCGCCCCATGTCTCCGGATGATCTCTCCCAGCGGTTTCATGTAAATGTTAAATAGCATGGGAGACAGAATGGCTCCTTGAGGGACCCCAGTTTTAAGGGCCCGCTCGCTGGAGCACACGTCCCCCAGCTGCACCATCTGGGACCTCCCAGAGAGGTAGGACCGGAACCACTGGAGCACAGTGCCCCCGATTCCCACCTCAGCCAGGCGTCCCAGAAGGATACCATGGTCTATGGTATCGAAAGCCGCTGAGATGTCCAAGAGCACCAACAGGGACACGCTTCCCCGGTCAGCGCTCAGACGGAGATCATCGACCAAGGCGACCATGGCCGTCTCAACCCCGTGACCCGCCCGGAAGCCAGTTTGAAATGGATCCAGATAATCCGTTTCATCCAAGACCGCCTGAAGCTGGAGCGCAAAAATACATTTTTCTTAATAATAACAACAATAACAGTTTCAACTACACAATAACAGTTTGCTTTATCTGTTATCTGGCACTTTCATATGGAATCTTTTCCAGTAATTAGTATATTATAGTGCCCTTTGACTACAACAGTTAATTTTTGATCCACTGTCAATAAAACTGACAAGACAGGCTCACACTGAAGGAAACACGCTCACACTGAAGGGAAATCAGTTTTCCACATTCTGTTGCTGAAAGAGTATCCTCTTTTCTCTAGTATGTGGAATCAAATAATCTTTAAATAAATAAACCTTGCTGTGAAAATCATACTGTAGGCCCTAAAATTTAATTTGCTGTCTGGTAGAGGAAGATGTAGGTTATATTAAGGTCCTGTTTTCAAACTCTACTGCAAATTCACTCTGTGTGTTTCTTGACAGAGAGGATGGGCTCCAGTTATCTCCCCACAGATATTTACAGACAGAAGCTGACTTTCCCATCCAGTCCTCTCCAGATCAGCTCCAAAAAGTGCTCCCTCAGAAGTTGGGGACCCTAGTGAAGGAAAAGGGGAGATTACACAAAAATGGGTGGAGGCTCCTTTTGTGAGTGACACTGCCACACCTCCATAGTGATAGCTGACAGAATATGGACTCAATACTCAGTTTTTACATTGTGGCGGGTGGGGATCCCACACACCACATTCATATACTGTAGTTAGATCTCCTTAGAATTCCATAACATTGAGTCAACAAACCAGCATAGAGGATATGATAAAACCTCAAGATTTGGCTTCGAATCTTAACACTTCAAGGAGCAAGCACCTGCCCCTTTAGCCAATTGCTAAAGGACTGAGACCTGCTGTGTTTTCCATCAGTGAAAGCAATATGGGGGTGAGAGGACATGGGGAAGGGCCTTTTGTAGAATGCTTTCCCCTTGGAGGTCCAATTGATATCAATGTTCCCTTCATTAGCCTTTGAGTCCTTACTAATTTATCCCAAAATGTACAGGGTTTTAAACTGTTTAAACTTCTAAAACCCATTTTAATCTGTTAAGGAGTTTAACATACATTTGGCCTATTTAAATTGTTTTTGTTTTAAATTTAGATTGCTTTAAAACTTTTTAAATTGATTTTATCTCTATGCCCCCCTCCAATAAGGCAGCATACCAGTTCTTTTTATTACATACATATATAGATAAATTTGCCAGTTATACCAGGATGTTTTTCATATAAAGCAGGATCCAATGGCAAATAGCAAACATTGACTTACCTAATGAGAAACCTATGTAGTCCTACATCAAAGCTTCTGTAAAAAAAAAGAAAGAAAAGAAAAATATATTTCAAGGTTGGTCTACTATATTTAAAAAACATGATAAAAATGACTTAAAGTAAATGGAGGGGGGCATATTTTGTATAATTGTGATGCAGAAAGACCATACATTAAGTAATAATTCAAGAGTGGGAAGGTGGACATTCCTCTGAGAAGAACCTATTCTGCACTTTCTCATTTTACAACAAATTTTTCACACTAAGACTTTTTTGCAAGAACAAAAAATATTGCACACAGTGATTTTGTGGGGGGGGGAAAACCCAAAATTTTGCACTAAATACAAATTATTTTTTCACAAAATGGTCCAAATTGTCCCTCCCCAAAAAAACTAATCTTGTAATATAGTGGATTGTCCTGAGGATAAGAGTTTTTATGAGTATTACTGAGATCCCTATATGTAACAAAAAAGCTACATTTTTGCCACACTTAAATTACAGTTACCATTAACCACAATTTTTCACTTTGAATGAAACAATAATAAATCACATTTCAGCAAAACCTGGTTCTCCTCCCAATGACACAAGAGAAGGGAGAAGTATAAAATCCCAAGTCTAGCTGTGGCTTGTAACTGTTTGCTCACATTATGCTAAGCTATAGTTAGTGTGAAATATAAATGCAAGTAATGAAAGTAAATGATTTACAAGTAATGATTTATATTGGAAAAAAGAACTTTAAAGTCCCATTAATAGTGTTGTTGTTGTTGCTGCTGCTGCTGCTGTTGTCGCTGCTGATGTTGGTTTTTAGTTAGTTCTTTTATATCCTGCTTTTTCTCCAGTAATGGAACGCAAGGTAGTTTAAGGATGTACGGTAAGAACATTATGTAAAAAGTTAATGTTAAAATACAATTAAACAATCCATAGAATTAATCCCCTTTAAAAACAGATTGGTTAAAAGATAAAGAGGGGGGGGGATCAGAAAAACATAAATAAATGTGATATTCATTTTTGCCTAAAGCAAGGGTAAGAATCATATGGTTTTCCAGATATTATTGGACTGTAACTGCTAGCATTTTTCACCTATGAAGGGCTTCAAGACTCTCACCCTAATCTAAAAATAAATTGGAGACCAAGGGAATTATGTAGTAATGTCTTCTGCCCCAAAAGGGCTATAGTTTCATCTGTACTGCACAGTGCCCTCCAGTTTTCAGTATAAAAAACTGGTTCTGAAAGGGATTCTGTGGAACAGCCTTTAAATGAATATAGGGAAAGAGCACATTGCTATAGACCTCAGTGCCTGTACAGAATTATTTCAGTACCCCACCCCCACCCCCCACCCCAGTTATCTGGTTCCTGGCCCTAGAAGGTAGTTTTGTCTACTGAGTGTATATCAGACATTACTTCAAAGGCTTTCCATTTCTTCTTTGACTGCCAAAGCACCCACCTCCACATTGGTATTCAACATATAACCATATCCAAATCTTCATACTTAGAAAAATTGGGAAAGAGCTTGAATGCATGCAATGTAAAAACGCTGCACAGCTCAACTGCTAGCAGAAATTCATTCAATGAAACATGACAGATCACAAAATTGCAAATAAAAAGATACAATTTTTTCCCTTGCCAAGAGGGCAATAATATACACATCTGAAAGCCAAACACATGCAGCAAAATGGCTGTTAGGTTGCATTTACAATATGGCCAATGAAAATGGCAAATGAACCCCAACTGTGTCATGGCTGCCCTGAAATTATTCACAAACAGTTCTATTTCATCTATTTCAAGTAAAGAAAATCCAAATTATTCCAACTGACCTATCATTATGGTCATTATCATTATAGTCCTAAGTGTTGTTGTTGTTATTGACTGCCTTTCACTCATAGCAACCCCATGAATAAGACACCTCCAAGACACCCTGTCCTCATATGCGCTGCTCAGGTCCTGCCGGCACAGGGCCGTGGCTGCCTTGGTTGTGTCTATCCATTTGGTATGCATTTGGTCTTCCTCTCTTTCTACTGCCTCCACCTTTCTTAGCATTGTTGTCTTTTCTAATGAATCCTGCCTTCTCATGATGTGGCCAGTGTACAACAGCCTCAACTTAATCATCTTGGCTTCCAGAGAGTGTTCCAGCATGGTCTATTCTAGGACCCATTTTGGGTCTTTTGCGCTATCCATGCATTCTTTTTCAGCACCACACCTCAAATGAATTGATTCTCTTTTTTCACTGTCCAACTCTCACATGCGTACATGGTAAGAGCTTGGACAATCCTAGCTATATCTAGCATCATCTTCATCTTCTTTAGGATGGAGAGACAAATAGCATGGGTAGCTATTTTGTATATGCACTGATTCTGACAGCAACATGTTGTGTGTGAACAGTATGACACTACTCTGGTTAAAGGGCAAACTGGATTTAAAGGTCTTTATTTATGGAACCCCATTATGGAATATCTTCTCCTTACAGGCCTGATGGGTACCAACATTGATGTCATTCTTTTGCCAAGTAAAAATGTCGTTGCTAAAGTCCTAGGTGGCTCTTGGGTTTTTTATAGAAATCTGCACATGGACATGTACATAATTTTAAAGTATTTTAACTGGTTTTAAGTGGCCTCTTTTAGCTAGTTAAATGGAATGTTTTTAGCCTTTAAAATCATTTTAGTGTTTACCTTATATAATTTGGTGAAACTGATTTTACTGTATGCCACCTAGATATCTTTAGGTACAGAATGGGATATAAACATTTCAATCAATCCCACAATCTTTGGGGATTTAGGAAATATGCATAGTTCTTCCTTCCAATTTATTCTCAGAACAGAGGAAATTACATTGAGAAAAGGTGATCAAACTGAGTAGGAATATATTTACTGTATTTCTAGTCCATGTATTCTTCGAGGAATCCAAGATAACATACATTCTGCCCGCCCCTATTTTTATCTTTACAGGAACCCTGTGAGTTGGGTAAGTCTAACTAGGCCAAAGTCACTCAGTCTACAACTACAGTATACTGACTTTGTAACAGAATGGAGAATGAGGACTTGCTTCAAACCTAATGCAAGGCAAGACACTTCATTTAGCCAAGCTCTTCCCATTCTAGTTTGTGAAAGATTTCCATAATGTCATTTTAATAGGCAAATAATCTAGTATTTCAGAGTGGGAGCAAACTTCTGGCATTCATGAAGCCAATGGGATTTTTGCCATTCATTCCACTGCAGCCAGAAATTTACTTGATGATTGCATTTGTTTTGGAAGGAGCAATAGCTCTTCCACAAACTAATCAACCTTTGATGCAAATGAAATTCCACAGTGTAGTTTCTTGAATAGACCTACCCATGATTATTGCTTCCCTACCTATTAAATCATCTCCTCATCCAACTGTAAATTTGCACATTTTGAGCAATGCAAAGTCCAATTTCTAATGGATCCAAAGTAGGCAAACACTCAAAAACACAATGAACTGGGCCCAGATTGGCACTGCATCTGCACTGCAGAAATAATGCAGTTTGACATTGATTTATCTGCATGGCTCAGTGCTGTGGAATCCTGGCATTTGTAGTTTGTTGTGACACCAGACCTGTCTGATAGAGAAGACTAAATATCTCACAAAACTACAAATTCCAGAATTCCATGGCACTGAGCCATGGCAGTTACAACAGTGTAAAACTGCATTATTTCTGCAGTGCAGATGCAGCCTTAGTCACACTTGGAATACTTGGAATACACTTGAAATAATTTTCAGGTCTCAAGGAACCCCTACAAAAAAAAATTATTGTATCTACAGCACAAAAAAAGCCTTTTCCCCCCCCATCATGATTTCTTGTGGAATCCCTAGCAACCTTTCACAGAATCCTAGGGTTCCAGGGAATCCTGTTCTGGAATGCATAGGTTAGACCAGGGGTAGGCAACCTTTTTGAGCCGGGGGCCGGGTTGCTGTCCCTCAGACAACTGGGGGGCTGAAGCCAAAAATAAATAATTAAATAAAAATTTTTATTTAAAAAAATTAATTAATTAAATAAACCGGGACAAATGTAGGACAAAATTTTCAAATGGAGGACACTTTTGTTAAAAATGGAGGACACGCAAAAAATTTTGCTGATTTTTTAAAAAATATTAAGATAAATGCATGTTTCTGAGGCTTCTATAGACAATTGCCCCACCATGCCCCTCACGTGAGATGCCAAAGGCCCCGGCGGCAATCAGCGGCAGGACCGGGCTGGGGCCAGTCCCAAGGCCTCACCGGGCCGCATCTGGTCCGCGGGCCGCAGGTTGCCTACCCCTGGGTTAGACTGTAAGATGCACTTCCATGGGTGGAAGGGTCTTGGATCCAGTGGAGGAATTCACTAAACGGTAGGAAGCAATCAGTTTCCATCAACTGCCCCTCTTCTTACATTAGTGAAAATAAACTGGATTGAAAAGGTATGTGTATTACCCAAGTCCCTGAAGATTGTGAAGTTTATTTATTAGTTATTTATTAACTATTTACATCCTGCATTAGCAGTCCCCCCAGGAATGAGCAAAACACAGCTATGAGGATTCTCCCCTCTGGGAAGCTGTTTTTTCTGATTCTCAATCCCTTAAGACTTACAAATCATTTTATAGCCTTATCTATATCATATAGTGCCACTCCATGAAGCCTTCAACAGTAATTCAACTTTTAAATTAGTTGCAGCACACCCTCCCACTGTTTCAACATCAAAACTGCCCATTTTTCAAAATTTCCTTGGATTTCCACCATTCCAGGGTTTGGCGATAGATTTTAGTTGTGGGATTTTTGTTGGTTGGTTTGGCAACTTGGCCACAAAAACTGGCCTCTGGATCCATTGAGCCCACACCTGACTTATAGGATCTTAGGATCTATTCTCTCAATCTCTTTTTTTAACCTCAGTAATACTGAATGTGACTATGATATAACCACAATAATGCACTTGTTATCAAGGGTACTAATGTGTAGAAGAGAGTCAACATGGTCTAGTGGTTTGATTGTTGGATTAGGACTCTGGGAGAACAGAGTTTGAATACCCATTTTGACCATGGCAACCTACTGGATGACCTTGGACAAGTAATACTCTCTCAGCCTCAAAAGAAGACAATGGCAACCCCCTTTGAACATATCTTGCCAAGAAAAACACCTGATAGGTTTGCCTTAGGGTCGGTATAGTCTTGAAGACTTACAAAACCAATGTGTAGTAATGATGCAGTATTTTTGATTTGTAATTAGCTGCACACACATATTTTAGGGATGGAGCAAATTCATGGATCTGACAGTATGTCTGGACCTCAGAAGTATAACCAGTCATAACAAAGAGATGGAGTTTGGAGAAAGATCAGGAAAAGAAGAGAAGTCACTCTCACTGTGTGAGTTAGGCAAAAAGAGCACAGCAGCCCTAATAACTGATTTGTGAGAACTTGTTTTAAATAAAGTATACTGTTTAGATAGCATTGGAGATTGTTCCTTAAATATACAACAGGGCACAGAGAGCTATGCCCCCAAAGAACAAAAATAGACAGATGGAGGGTAGCTGTATGATCAAAAGCAGGGAGCATGATTGCAACATGTGAGAGAATCTGCTACTGACATTCAACAGATGTTTTATGTAAGGCAGCCAAAATATTCATGCCATTTCCAAGGCTGGTCAACCTGTTAGTTTATTCAAGTATCTCTGACAGGTAATGCTGACTTTTAACTTTAAAATTCAAAGTCACTTGTTCACTCATGGACAGAGTCCCTACAGCTAGAATATTTCAGCACCACAGACAGCTCTTTCAAACACAGGCAGGCTTGAGAATGAAATCCTTTGCTGTACTTCAGAGATCATCAGCTCTTTGGAGATGGGGGAAGAACTGTGGAATAGTTTGGTGACAGTAGTAAAACTGACTTTCATAAACAGCTCAATCCTGCCAGGGAGAAGCAACCCAGCATGATTTCAATACCCTCAATTATTATGAAATATATACTTCATATAGCTATTTGGATTCACAGAGGGGAAGAAACCAAAAGACAGAAAACATCAGAGAAGTACCTTCAGAAATTGGCATTTGAAAGAAGGGAGAAGAAAGTGCCAGCTTGTTTTTACCCTTTCTTTGCTTTCAAGCTTGAGCTGCTGCACAATTCCTAAGAGGATAAAGAATGGCTGTTTGGTTAGATATCAGAGAATGAAGACATTGCAGATGAGATACTAGTCAGAATTAGAAGCAGGGTGAAAAGCACATCACTCCAGGTACAACAATCCTTGAGTTAGCAGGATGCTACAAAGTCCAGGCATTTATTTCCCATCTTTTGCAAAACATTATGCTGATGCAGTGAAGCACATGGCTCTGCTACAAATCCAGCACAGAAACCAAGCAGACAGCAAGGAGGAAACAGTGGGCTGCTAAAGGACCTAGAGAGCTCTCCTTCTTTCCTTCCTTTGCCAACTCTCAGGAGACTAGAAAGAGTTTTGGCAGTCTAGTAACTTATTTACACAGCTATTGTATTTCTTCTCCCTTTGTTCCACTTGCAGAACATCAGTGTAGAAGTGTGGCCAGGCTGAGAAACAGATTTTTAGATGATATAGAAAGCACCGTGGCATAGTAGAAAGTGTTGGACTGCAATTCTGGAGACCAAGGTTTGATTCCCTACCAGCCATGAAACCTACTGGGTGTCCTTGGGCAAGTCAAATGTTTTCAGACTCAGGGAAAGGCAACTGCAAACCTCTTCTGAACAAATCTTGCAAGAAAACCCCATGATAGGTTCACCTTAGGGTCTCCATAAGTTGAAAACAACTTGAGAAGAGAGAGAGAAGCCTGTAGGGGAAAGTCAAGGAAGCAAGTCCCATCACACTGAGTATTAGTGCCATTTTGGATGAAGGCCTCTAACTTTAAATATATATTCTGAATGAAGTCTGCTTTTCAAGCATAATGCTATACTTGCACAGGATGCAGAGCAATCCCAAATGTTTCTACTCAGAACTAACCCCCCACTTAGTTGACTGGGATTTTTTCTGAGTTTAAACATGCATTACAATGGATCCCTCCTCTGGATCTGACAAGCTCTACCCACACAATGTCAGTTCTGCGAGTAGAACAGAGGAAAAAACAGTTGGAAAAATGACAAAAGGCATGTTAAGGTTACTTCAAACACCTCCAAAATTGTTTCAGGTTTGAAACAGCCTTTTGAGAAAGAAAGTGGAAGGTTGATAGTTTCCAGTTTCTGAACAAGTCTATTATTTCTATTATGCCCCATTTTAGTTTCTGGTTATGAAGCTTGCCTTTTTTCAGCCAAAAAAAGGAGGGGTTTCTAGTTCAGGATCTGCAGGGGATGATGGGCCAAATCCCATAGGCCACATTTTGCCCAGTTCTAAGAATTACACTTCCCTTCTCCTTCATGCCTGCATATTCACTGTAACTGCTATGTACTTCATATTAAGAGACTCTTTTATTAAGATGATGAGCAAGCAGGTTTAAGTGGCAAGGTATCCATATGCCTGGAATAACTACAGAAGGTAAATTATCTAAGGGCCAGAACAGACAGGCCAAAATAAAGCTGCTTCAGGTCACTTTGGAGGTATGCTGTTTAAATGATGCATGCGTCCAAAGAGGCCAGAAGCCACACCAAAGCCACGCTCCAGTCCTAAAAAAAACAAAAAAAACCCTGTAATTATTTCTTGAAATTGCTGTTTTAACACTTATGTATTTTAAATGTTTTATATTTAGATTTGAAGTTACAACAGTAAACCTAAACTTACTTCGGTAGACCATGGATTGCTCTAAAAGAACTAACTGTGCCATACCCAATGTATACTCAAGACAGTAGGTCACTGTTAGAACAGAATGTGGAGAAATGGAATGGTTTCCAAATGGTAAGAGAGTCAGACAAGGTTTTGTCACTCTGTCTGTTTAATGTATATGTGGAAACTCCACAAAGAAAGCAGAAAGTGTGAAAATTGGGGAAAGGAACATCAGTAATTTAAGTTATGCAAATAACACTATATTACTTGAGAAAAATTCAAGGGCTTGGAAGGATTATTGAGCAGAGTCAAGAAAGAAAAGGCAGAGACAACAGCAGAATTACAGATGAACAATAAGAAAGCAAAAATAGTGAGCACAGTTTATGTACCTAATTCTATTGTGGGTGATGAAGATATTAATATAAAGATTTTCTATTATTTATCTCAGTCGTGAATCAAAACAGAGATTGTACCCAAGACAACAGAAGAAACACTTCTTGCATACTCACTTTGAAGGTCAGCTATGAAATAACAAGAGAAGGTCCTCATGATATCTTATTAAGTACCAAAGTCAGAATCATTCAAGTCAGAGTATTTCCAGTTTCTACATATGATTATGAAAGCTAGAGAGTGAAGAAAGCATTTGAAATGTGGCACTGGAAGAGATTTCTGTCCATGGAATTCTAGAAAAATAAATAAATGGATCTAGGAGCAAATCATGCCAGAACTCTCCTTAGCAGCCAATGACTAAACTGGGGCAACTGTATGTTGGCAATATCATGAGGCAACATGATTTGTTAGAAAAGCCAATAATCAATGGTAAAGCAGAAAGCAATAGGAAAAGAGGCATACTGCACTACAAGTGCTTTGATTCAGTCAAGGAAGTCATGTCTCTAAGGATGAAGACCATAGATTGGCTGCTCATAGCAGGGTATATTGGAGGTCTTGAATTCACAAGGCTGTCAAAAATCAAAGCTGGTAAGTAACAAAAGCAACATACTCGTCTGTCAAATTCTTGATGCCCTAAACTTTGCAACATTTGCACTGCTGAAAAAGACATTGATGATTAGGCATAGTTTCATTCATGATTTTTCAAAAATATAACTACCAGTAACCTTCACTCCACAATTCCCGAACGTTTAGCCCCTGATAAAACGTACCCCTATGTATCTGGTTGGCAATTAGTAATGTAAACATAACTACACCCACCTACCCACCAAACTTGTTTTAAGCCTTAAAAGGAAGGGTTTTTTAAAGGGTCATCCAAAGACTTAGGGGAAATTATGTTTAAATAGAACATAAAGGCCAGCAGAGGCTTTTGGTGAGCATGAACTGCAGTTCAGCAGAAAGTAAATCTTCTTCAAGATATCAAAAGGGTGAAAAGTGTCTGGAATTTGCAACCTTCTAAGGTACAAGGGAGGACACAAATGGCCCCCAGATCCTTGGAAGTTACCCAACATTTCTTGTCAATAATAAATTGCTATTTTCCATCTATTTTCAGTGTATACATTTCTCTTTGCAAAATAAATTGTCAAATACTGACTGCCATTGCAGACTCACTGACAGAGAAGAGCTGTCAGGAGAAGGCAAAATTACACTCAGTGCTACATGCTCTGGTTACTATGATCCTGCAATGACACCCACCCCACACTCATCACTTCCCTCACTTCATTCCTCCCATCTGTCCTAGGATGCTGTTTGAGCTAAAAAAATGCTTCAGTGAAAAGTCTGATAAAGCTTTTCTCCCCCATCATTCCTTCTCCTGGCCTGACTTGCACCCTATCCAGGCTGATTTTGTGCTTTTAAAAAAAGAAAATCAGAGCAAAACATTTTATTCTCAATGAAATATGGGCTCTGAAACTTCAACAAACCCAACTCTACACAAAGAAACTTCAACAAACCCAACTCTACACAAAGAAACTTCAACAAACCCAACTCTACACA
>NC_056522.1:33991123-34003932 GCF_019175285.1 Sceloporus undulatus | reverse complement strand
CCCATCCCCTTTCTGGATGGGAATTTTTCCCCCTCTGGAAAAAAAAAGATCAACACCAACCAGTTGTAGTAGTGGTTGGAAACATCGCTTTTTTGGATTCCAACTCCCAAAAAAC
Organism: Sceloporus undulatus; assembly: GCF_019175285.1. Lineage (NCBI taxonomy): Eukaryota > Metazoa > Chordata > Lepidosauria > Squamata > Phrynosomatidae > Sceloporus > Sceloporus undulatus. The sequence goes on along the minus strand of NC_056522.1, from coordinate 34,003,817 downwards.
CCTTTTGGGGATTCCAGGTGCAAGAATGCAAGAATGTAGCTTTTCCAAGTCCTGACTTGTAAATATCAGTTTCCACTTCTGTGTCCATTCTTGGTTAAATCAGCCTCCTAGCCATTCCGTAGAAGAAGCACATCAAAATCCTCCTGGCTATGGACTGGGCAATTCCTCACTGAGAGCTGCCCAACCTCCAAATGAATACAGCTGGTTGTCACAGAGATTTCCCTTGTCTTCACACGGATAGGAAAGAGGTAAAATTGGCCAAAATTGGCTTCTGGAAGACCCAGAGGTCTCCTTCATTTGAAAGCTGCTGTGGTGAGTTAGGAGCCTAATATTTTTTAATGAGCTAAAGGTTTGTATATTGAACTCTAAAAATATCTGAATTATTTCTGAGCCTCTCTTTATTCAGTTCTTTAATAAATGCACTGAGTTGGAAATTGATTAGTTCTCTATGCATCTAAAAGTTGGCTTTACCCAGTCAGAAGATTGTGGGTTGCTAAAGGATGCTTCCAAAAACAATTTATTTCTAAATATGTGCACAAGCCGAAGATCTTAGATACCTAAGACAAAACAGATATTTTTAAAAATGTCTTACTTATAGGGATGGAATGAATATTATGAGAAATGCACATGTGTTTCTGGAGAGGTTTACACAATGATTTTTGTACACAAAAATATAATTTTCATGCAAAAGTCCCACATACATTTCTATGCAGAATGATGTTCCAAAACACTTGAGGATCAGGGATATCATTAGGTGGGTGCAGGAATTGCAGACTGCACTGAGTGACACCCAAGAAGTGCCTTCTACTCCACTGAACATTATCATATTTTATCATATTACTTCATGAAAATTCCAGACTACAATAGATTTAGTTTAATCATTTTGGCTTCTAGTGAGAGTCCAGGGTTGATTTGCTCTAAAAACCATCCATTTGTATTTATAGCAGTTCATGATATCCATTGAACTTTCCTTCAGCACCACATTTCAAATGAAATGATCTACTTCATTATCCAACTTTCACATCCAAAAGTGCAGCCTTCCAGCACTCCTCACTATTATGCCCAGCACTCCTCACTATTATGCTGGCTAATGCTAATGAGAGTTGCAATCTGACATCTAGAGGGCTTCATCTTGCCAAACGATGCCGTGAGCATCATACTTCATCAAATTCCAGAGATTCAACCTGGGATCTTCTGCATGCACTCTATGTATTTATCACTGGGCCACAATCCTAGTCTAGAAGGCCCTTCGTTTTGACAGAAGAGATGCAAAAACAACTATCTATGACTGTAATCCTAGGTAATCGTTACCTGGGAGTAAGCTTCACTGATCTCAGCAGGACTTAGTCAATAATTCTTCAAATGGCCTGCTGCATTTATGATAGCTATACCTATATTCTCAGTGCAAAGATTTTGTTTCTACCTTACACCATTGATGGCAATACCTCTAGGAAGGCAATAAACAAAAAAAATACTTCTCAACCCTCTTGGGTAGCCATGATTCATTATTTTAACTGTAAAGGTGTGAAGGAGTCATAACTCAAGGGGAACAGAGGGCAAACTCCATGGGATTTTTTTAGATAATTGAAATTGACTCATAATTCACCAGTAGCCATGGGAAATTCTCCTCCTTGTCTAGCCTTCGTAGTATAGTTGGTCATGAACTGATCTTTAACACAAAAATTCCATCTGTACAAAGTTCATGTGTAATTATTTCTTGACAGGCATTGTTTGCCACAAAGCAAAGGAGTTAAAAAACAATAAAACCAGCTTTGGGGGTTTTTTCCTCTAAGGAAATAAAAATAAGGAAGTACAGTATAGATGTGAGTTAGACAGTAAGTAACAGAGATTTCAGACTGTAGCTACAAGCCACATAATTAGTTCTCTACACTCTACATGCCTTATGCCATCCCAAAAGCATTATACTTTTGGGATGACAACCTTTTCCTACCACAAATTGTTCCCAAAACTCAGGACAGAGTCAGATGATTTTGCACTGATTGTTTTTCTCCCACCCACAAACTACAAGCAATTTGGTTGAAACAGCAACAATAATCCTCTTTCTCAAAAAAAAAAATCACCTTCTTCACCCAAAAAATTACCAAAATTAACAAAATTCTCCCCACACCCCTCACATATTTTGGTACTTATGAGCTGGATGGAAAATTCGAAGGCTTTCATGGCCGGCATCCATAGGTTTTTTTGTTGTTTTTTTGGGGGCTATGTGGCCATGTCTAGCAGAGTTTCTTCTCTGATGTTTCGCCAGCATCTGTGGCTGGCAATCATGCCAGCCACAGATGCTGGCGAAACATCAGGAAGAAACTCTGCTAGAACATGGCCACATAGCCCAAAAAACCCACAAAAAACTATGTATGGAAAATTGTTTCTTGTCATGTTCCTTCAAGTTGCTCCCCATTTATGATGATCATAAGGTGAACATATTACAGGATATTCTTGGTCAGATTTATCCAGGGGGGTATGCAATTGCCATTCCCTAAGTGTGATTTGCCCAAATCATGCAGTGGGTTTCCATGGCTCAGTAGGGATTTGAACCCTAGTTTCCCAGATTCCTGATCAAGTGTTCAAGCTACTGCACCAAGCTGGCTCCAGGAAAATCTGAAGAAGGCCCTTGATTTTCACCTCTAATAAACAGGTTTTCCAGGGGCATTGTACTATTCCAACCTTCTTGGCCAAATGAAGTGATAGACCCAAAGACAACATGACAGGAAGCAAAACATCTCCCTAAGCACTCTTAATTCTCTTTAACATTGTGTCTTCCTCTAGCTCAATGTCCTTTCTGTATACACAGAGTGCATGTCAACCCTTCTCTGGATTATTGCAACGCAAAGACTTGCAATTTCTTTGCAATTAAATACTTCTCAGGACATTTCATTCTCCATACCTTTTCCCTCTTAGATTTTTTTTTTCATGATATGTGAGCCAAGCTGGTTATAAATCATCTGTACTTGTGCTGCTTTTCAATTTATAACATCTGAGAGATGTGAGCAGTGCAAAGATTAATAACGGGTACTGGAGAAACACAAACTGATAATTTATAGGTAGTGGGAGGGCAAGTTCAAATGTTACCTTTCCCACAGGAGCACCAAGAAAATAATTCGATTTGGTGCTCCACGCAGAAATGGTAATACTGCACAATTTCTAAAGGTAGTCATCCTTCCAACCAAGTGAATCATCCACAAATGAGCAGGTCCTTGTTGGAAGACCAAAATGGGATAATGTTTTAATGGGCATCAGTTGCAAAATTCAACCAGTCCAAGGGCTAAGCTGATCTAGTGATAGGGCAATCATAGCAAACATTGGCAAAATTGCTCTTCAGTTGGAATAATTAAACAAATGCAACTGAGAGTCTGGAAGAGAATTTCATTTAAATGGGTCCATTGTTAAGCCACTCTAATGATTCCATCTCTTCCATAATTCATCGCTTCTCTCTTTTTTTGAAACAACAGGCAACAAAAACAAAAGTACTTTGGTAAACATTTTCATACTTTATGACTTTTTCTTATAATATCTCATCAAAAACAATGGAGGTAGCACCACACTGTGCAGACATGTTACTACTTAATGCTATGAATCACAGCACAGTGGAATGTACTTCTTTATTATGAGAATGGTAACAAGATTCTCCAAGTCTCAAATTAGTCTCTTGTAGCAAATCCAACCCCAACCAGACTCAGGAGAAAGCCTCCTCCATGGCTGTGCCCAGACTGCAGAACTCCCTTCCAGAGGGGATCAAGTCGGCCCCTTTCCTGCTCTCTTTTCACTATCAGATGAACGCATTTTTATTTGGGCAGACTTTTGATCTGTGGATTTTATTTATGTTGTTTGCATACCAGACACACCCTGCGCTGTATATGGGGCTTCAAAAGTTACCTGCCTCTCACAAGCCTCCATGAGCTAAGCAATTTTCCTGTTCTCTTCCTTTTCTTTTAATAGAAAAGGACCTAAAATGCCTCAGGGAAAAATATGGGAGAAGTGCCCCTATGTCCCCTAGAGGGCACTGGGGGCAATTTTGTCAACTTTGGGGATACTGGAGCCTAGAAAAATAGCCCTGGGCACCACAGGCAGCCCATGGGCTTTGCCCTGCCCATGCCTACTTTAAAGCATTTAATGACTTTAGTGGTTTTGGACCATGTTACTGTAATTGCCTTCTTTAATGAGCAGCACTTAAGGGGCTACTCTCTAGTCCACCAAATGAGAGCTGCAAATTTGGCAAATGGAAAGGATAGGGCCTCCTCCTCCTCCTTCTTGTCCCACATATTTGGAATGTTTTCCAAATCAACTGGAATGATGAGTATTTTAATCATATAGACAAGCCATCTGCTTCCCCAAAGTCAGTTGACACATTACTCATGAGCAAGCTAGTGCATGGCAGTTCAGGTGTGACTGATTCCACCAAGGAAGAAAAGGGGGTGAAAGCCCAATGCCAGATCTTCTTGATCACATTGAAAAGGCTGATGTTCATTTAAAAAAAAATCTTAAACAGACCTTCTTTACCATTTATCTTTAAATTGTACTTTGAGAAGAGACCCTTTTTATTTTAAGCCTGTAATGTGGGTTTTTCCCTCAAGTCAATTCCTTCAAATCTATGTGCCCATTAGGCTTCTAGATTTAATTTATTTCATTTCTAAATGCTTCATTTGTGAGTCCTGAAAGAACTGCAAGTTTCTGGCAGTGCTTTTTTAATGATTAGTTCATCAAACGGAATGACTGATGTTCTCAACCATGGTCACATTCCAGAACTCCTTACAGGCAGCAGGAAGCTCCAGGTATACAGCTGAACATAAAAATTCCATAGATTTGAAAACATCCATAATTTGGTAAGGGAAGAAGGGATTCATTTCTAACTTAGATATCAAAGTCAGAACTATCCAAACAGGTGATCAAAACTACCAAAGTTGGCATCAAATTACATCTATCTGATAGGAATATATGTGATTCCTGGTCTAGCAAGAAGAACTGCATTTGGAATCCAGGGGGCTTTTAAACCTTCTGTTACTGTAGATCTCGGACCAGAAACCCAGATCTTTTGGGGGTGGGGGATTTCATACAAGGTTGACAAGAGAAGGCATGAACAAGCAGAATCCAGGTACTACAGTATTTGGTCCTCATTCATAAACTGTTCAAAGATATAGGCCAAAAACAGACACGGCCCTGAAGGAGCAGCTCTGCATCACCCCTGTATCGGGGCCGTGGCTCCAATCAGATGTTTTTCCAGCCCCAAAGGAAGTGACAAAATGCTGTTCCTTTATGGGACAGAAAAAGCCACCCTTGACACTGCTGCTGTGGCTCTTCCACATTTCTTTGACGCAACATGCGTAAACGCTGTGCTGTAGAAATGCCATGATGCCCCCCCGCCATGTGGGCAAGCAGGTGGGCAGGCACCATGACACCACTTTGGGGGCGGAATTGAGGTGGGTGGCATGTGGTCACCATGCCCCCTTCCCACCCTGAAGCCGCTGTTTCTTGCCGGTCTATACAGCCCCACAGTCATGTTAGTCTGTAGAATCAGAATGTACAGAGATCTTGTAGCACCTTTGAGACTAACTGAAAGAAAGAAGCTGGCAGCATGAGCTTTCATAGACTACAATCTACTTCTTCAGATGCTCTACTAAAGGCATCTGAGGAAGTAGACTATAGTCTACGAAAAACTATGGAAAAAATAGGTTTTTTGGACTACAGTTCCCTGAATCTCCTATGGTTAGTGAGCAATGCTATAGGGTTTGTTCAAGCTCTTAGGAAGTCTCTCTGAATTCCTATCTGTATTCTTATTGGTGTTCATATCAATTAGAATCTACAAAGGTTACTTTTGGGGAGACTACCGTTCCCAGACCTCCCCAGGCAATGATCATGCTGTTGGCGGAATGTGGGAACTCTAGATGAAAAAAAACCCCAATACCTTCTGAAAGCTCTGCTTCTTCCCTTACCATAATGTTGGTGCTTTCAAATCTGTGGGGATCCATATTTCAGGAGTATACCTGGAGCGTCTTGCTGCCTGTAAGAATTTCTGGAATGTGACCTTGCTTTTAGTATAGTATTTACCATTTGAATTAAAAAAAAACTTTCTATGAACAGAGAAAAAGGGGGGGGGGGACAGAATGAGCATAGGCCACAAAAGAATATGGAATCCATGGCAATTAAAAAATTGTAGGTTCAAAATGCTGCAGCCACCTGTGGGAGGGAATCCCAGAATCTGGAAGCAACTACTGGGAAAACTCTCTCGCATGTCCTCATCGGATGGTGATAGGACTGAGATAAAGCACTCCCCTGAGGATCCTAAAACTCTGGCTCATATTGGGACATAAGGACTATCAGATCATCTGGACCCAAGCCATATAGGTCTTTATTGGTCATAAAGCACTTTGAACTGTGCCCAACAACAACGTTTATTGATTAGCCCGTAGGCCGTCTCAAAATAACACAAAAAAGTGTAGAACACACTATAAAATTCTACAGAAATTTAATAGAAATTACAAAGGACCTAATAATACAATAAAATATATAAAATATGAGTAAAACACCATATAAATGCCACAGTACAATATAAGTACAATACCCAAAAGTAAAACAGAGTTATAAAACTGATTATAAAAATCTATGTGAAAGGTTCAAAATACAGAAATGAATAAGTTAAAATGAAAGTGTTACAGAACTGTGCTCAGAAATGAACTGGTAGCCAGTGTAGCTAATTCGACAGGATAGTTATATATTTCCTGTAATCTGCCCATCAGTGATCTGGCTGCTGCAATATCTAAGTGGTTTCTAAAGGCAGGCCCACATGAAGTGTGTTACAGTAAGCCAAATGGGATGTAATCAAGGTATGGACCACCATGGCCAGTTCTGACATCACCAGGAACATGTGCCACCAGTACACTAGGTGTAACAAACACACTCCTGGCCACTGCCAACACTTTGGCTTCCAGGATGATGGCTGACTCCTAGAACATTCAAATGTTGCTTCTTCTTATGTCCATACAATGTTTTATTAGAGATTAGAAAACATACTTTTAGATTAAAACTCCCAGAATCCCCCAGACAACTTGACCAGTGGCCATACCAGCTGTGGGATTTGGGGAGTTGTAGTCCAAAAAAAGCAATTTCTCCAGGATCTGAGGTTTATAGGTTACTTTATAAGCACCATGAAAAGCAGCATTTTGTACTAGCTGATGCTAAGGAACAACATTTAATAGCAATCTCATATAATTCATATTACAAGGATTTGTATGCCATGGCATAAATGAGGTAGCAAGGTCCATGCCATCCAGGAGTTGTGGACTTGACAAATTATACGTAAGTAACAAGAAGCACTGCTTGGCACAGCTGACTAAAGCCAGGTAGTGGAGAATGGATTGCAATCCAATATTAAAAGACTACAACTTCTGCATACACAGGTAAACCCACCTTCCCTAGACACCAAAGTCTGCCAAAGAGCATTAAGTCCTGTGCACAATAGCAGAGAAGTAAAAAATTCAGATATTTGAGAGATCTCCACAGTTACTTTTTCGTGAATGGAGTCTATTACCTTTCCTTTGGCATTGTGAAGGTGATCATTCCTCAACACTTTCCCTGTAGGGTTATCTAATCAAATATTACCTATCCTTCCCTGTATGAATTTTCCACACAAAAGTGTCATTTTCAAGGGGACAATAATGGGAAAAAAAACCCTCATATTTCATACAGTTGGAGAGAAAATCATTATCAGATCAGTGCAGATAAACAGTTTGGATCCCATTCTAATCATTCAGATGATGAACATCCCAAAGGCAGACATCTCTTCACCTCTGTGGCAGGAGAAAGTAATTATCAAATGGAAGGATATTTTAAAAAGTCTTCAAAAACAAGCAGTGAGAAATGATAATGCCATGTAACGTTTATCAATTTGTAGGTGTTCTTGTAGGCGATGAGGTGACACAGGACACCCAAGTTCAATGCAACACAAGGATAAAAAAAGAAATCTGGGGTGAACTTCAGCAATAGAGATCAGGCTCACCTCCACATTCCACAGAAACTGTACATGGTGCTCACGCAGCGAGGTAAAGCAGGAGGTGTGAGTCCATCCATTTGAATGACAAGTGCAGGGACACCGAAAAGAACAAGATACTTCACGTAAAAAAATAGGACTTGTGCCAATGCGAGGCCACCTGAAAAATAATGCAAGAGAAAAAGCTTCATTGCAGTATATGTTTTAATATTTATTTGTTTTTCTCCTGAATAAGAGCACGATCATCATCATCTTTATTTATACCCTTGCTTTCCCCAAAACTGGGACGTATGTCGCTTATAGATATAATACTACTCCCTCTTAAATGTACTTTCTTTAAAAACTTTCAATTTGAGAAGCCTGTTGGGCTAAAAATGTCTTTACCTGCTGACACCACAGCAGGATGTAGTTTGTAGAACAGGAAAGCAGCCCATAGTATTTACATTTATATTTAAGATAACTAGAAGTAATTATTTTGGTTGCTTTTGTGAAGCTGGAAATTTAAAAAGCTGTGAATATAACAAACTGCTGGGAGAGGGGCCTAGAATTAGAAATGAATTAATTACTTTTTTAAAAAGTATTTTTTCTAAGATTGCTGCTACACTGCAGAATTAATGCAGTTTGACATTGCTTTAACTATCATGGTTCCATCCTATGGAATCTTTGAATTTGTAGTTTGTTGTGGCACCAGAGCTCTTTGATAGAGAAGGCTAAATATCCATGAAAGTGCAAATCTAAAAGTTCCACAGCACTGAACTATGGCTGTTAAAGCAGTGTTAAAGTGCATTAATTCTGTGGTGTAGATACAGCCTAAGTTACTGCTAAACCTCTCTGTGCTACTGCTATCAAGAAGGCACTATCTTGCACTACCACTGTTTGTGTACTTCTGTTTGTGGCAAAATACAGAGAAGGATCTTCTCATAACCATACTGCCATCAGCTTAGCATAAAATGTGAAGTGTATGATGAAACAGATTAAATATGCCTTTGAAATCTCCTATATAAAACCATAATAAGCACCACTATTTAACAATCCCTTTGGTTCATTCATTCTAGGTTATGCAGCACCATGTGTATAAGAAAACACGAGAAATGTTGCACTTCCAGAATCTCAGCTGGGACCTCCAGATTAGATTGGTATAATAAGCAAATATTGATTTTCAGCTCAGTGCAAATCAAGACCAATTGATCAGATAAATATTAACCCCCAAAGGACTATAAATCTTCATGTGCCCTAAATATAAAATCAATACAGGGCATGTTCTGTGTTATTACAGGCATAGCTTTACTTGTCCATCCAAAATTTTCTTGGCATATATATGTGGGGGGATTGTCTTTTTTGGAGGTCATGTAATTGCCTTTCATTTAATAGAAACATTGCATCTTTTCAGGGTACAAGCTTTACTTGTAGTGTTATGATAGCCTTTTTCAATGTATTCTTTTACCTCAAGAGACCATTCGCACCACAGAGGTTTAGCATTATATTCCATTTTAACTAGCATAGCAACACCCTATGATATGGGGTTTAGGGAAGGGCATTTTGAATTTTCCAGACAGAGAGCTCTGTTCCACAGGAGTTAACTATGGCATTTGTAACATAATACCTAAAGGCTACAGATCATGTCTGATCTTGGAAGCTAAGCAGAGTCATCTCTGGTAAGTACTTTGATGGAAACTGCCAATGAATACCAGGTGCTATAGGCTATGTTTCAGAGGAAGGAACTGGCAAAATGACCCCAAGTATTCCCTGCCTAAGAAAACCCTATGAAAAATTCATGGGGTTGCCATAAATCAACAGGTGACTTGAATGCACTTATACACACATAGTGCTATAATTGTTCAGTATAAATAGGCCCCAGAATGGGCAATGTGTGTCCCATAGACTGCATGTGCCTCCATGACACCAATGTGGTTCCCCATGTCTAGGGTTGCCATAAGTGAGGACCTCCATACCGGGACAAATGTAGGACAAAATTTTCAAATGTAGGACACTTTTTTGTGTCCTACATTTGAAAAGGAGCCTCGCTGAGGGGAGGCTTTCCTTCCCCACCTGGGCCCCGTTCTCGCCGTCGGAGCCCAAGCGGGGAAGGAATCCTCCCCTCATGGAGGCTTCCCTTCCCCACCTGGGCCCCGTTCTCGCCGCGGCGGGGGATCCCAAGCGGAGAAGGGAATCCTCCCCTCAGCCCGGGGGTGGGGGAAATCCCGGGGGTGGGGGCAAACCAGGGCGGGACTGTGCGGACCTGCCCCAAACTGGGAAAATCCCACCCCCAGGCGGGATATGGCAAACCTACCCATGTCCACTAGACCCCCCCACACCTTTTGACCGTATCCAAAAATGACAAAAGTGTGCCCTTCAGAGGCCTTGGGAGTACCTGATTTACTGGAGGGGAGTAAAGACAATTACTCCCCTCCAGCCTGTTTCAAGCCAGTACAGCATTTAGGCCAATACAGCATATAGTTACTTCCTTTTTCAAAAAAGCCCTTTTTAAAGGAAAGTTGGGCAGGATACAGACCGCCCCTTTGGGGCAGCCTGCACCCGCTCCTTTCCCCGACGGATCGGGGCCTCAGCAGCCACAGCAGCAGCCCCAGAGGCCCTGATCTGCTGCTTTTCCAGGCCTCGGGGAAGCAGCAAAACGCTGCTTCCCCGTGGCCTGGAAAGGGGTGTCCTGGGGCTTCATGCCCCAAGGACACCCCGACAGTGGCGGGGGAAAGGGAGAAAGGGGCCACTTGGCCCTTTATCTCTGTATTGCTGGTGCGGCCATTTAAAGGCCACGCAAGCGATATACGCGGGAGAAGGAGCTCCAAAACGGAGCTCCTTCTGGTGCCTCTGAAAGGGCGCCACAAGCGCCCTTCAGCAGCGCCAAGATGTAGTGGCTGCACTGCGCCGTTTGGACACGCCGCGGCCATTACATCAAAATGGTGGTGCTCGTGTGTACAGGGTGCCGCCATTTTGACGCCCCCCATCACATGCTAGCACGGCCAACTTCTAGCATGTGACGGGGCAGCACAAAGGCCTGTTTAAATTGGGCCTTAATTCCTTTTCTTGTTTTCTTGGGTGCGGTAAAGGTTTCCCAAGGCCTGAGGGAGGGCAAAAATGGACATCAGAGATTTTCAGCCCTATCATACATAAAACGAGTAAAGGCAGGGCAAAATGTGTTCTATTTCTGGTAGAGCACAGGAGTGTGTCTTGGGCATTTAGGTCCTGATGTAATACCCACATGTTTTTGAAATGATTGCAGAATATAGCTCTAGAAAGTTGAGCAAGACTGTATGCCCTACTATGGCATCAACTGACCTACACAAAAAAATTGATGCAAATATTCTGGTGCAACAGATGAAACTGCAACAGGGGAAGGGAACTGCTTTTTGGTTGTCCTAGCTAATACAAAAGTTCTAATCATGTGCTCACCCACCAATACTTCCTAAGAAAAAGTGGGTCAAGTGAAGGCTAGTGATCATTTCCTTAAGGTGCACCTATTACCGATGTAAACCCACCCACCCCCAGTCTGCCCCAAAATAAAGACCAAAGAGAACTGATAGCCACTCTCCAAAATTGGAGAGTTTCGAATAACTGTCTTCCCATCAGTTGTTTTTAGTTCCCGAACAGGAAAGGACAATGAAGGAAGGGATTGTAGGTTTGACCCTGTATGACTAAAGGTTGCATCCACAATGCAGAAATAATCCAGTTGGACACCACTTTAACTGTCAGGGCTCAGTGCTATGGGATCCTGGGATTTGTAATTTGTTGTGGCACCAGAACTGTCTGACAGAGAAGACTAAATGCCTCACAAAACTACAGTTTCCAAAATTTCATAGCATTGAGCCATGACAGTTAAAGTAGTGACAAACTGGATTATTTCTGTAGTGCAGATGCACTCTAAGACTCTTCGGGTGCATTTGTCATTCAGCTGCCAAACAATCCCCAACCTGACTACCAATGCTTAAGCTGCAATGGGGAGAGGGCAGGGATCTCCATATAACTATCTGAATGATCCCCATCCACTTCTGCATCTTCAAAATAGGGAGGAAAGCATATTCACATTTAAGGGACCTAATCTGAGACCTCAGAGAACTACTCTCCTGATGCCAAAAATTGATAAATAAACTGAGACGGAAGTTTGAAGTGGTGTCTTTTTTTTCTTTCTCTCTCTCTCAATTTCTCTTGAGACAATTCCATCTGATTCATTTGCCAAAAGTTACTTATTGGCAAAAGCTGGGCTAATGAAATACAATACTCCAACTATCTTCTATTACTCATAAGACATCCCAAAAAAAAAAAAAAAAAAACCCACACACACAACACAATTGTAGTATAGAAAGGGTTAATCTGGGATTGAGACAGAAGGTGAATAATACCTCAGAAAATGCTCTGAATGTCAATGCACATTTATATATATCTCACACTTACAATAAAACCACAATCAACACAGTTTACAAGGAAATCAGAACTCACCTAATTAATATCTCTAGGTTATTTAAGATTTCTTATTAGATTATCATAAAACTAATTTAAACAATCTATAATAACATAGATCAGGGGTCAGCAACCCCCGGCCCGCGGGCCGGATGCGGCCCATGGAGACGGCAGGACCGGCCCCAGCCGGTGGTGGTGGTGATGATAGTGATGATGATGATGATGATGATGATGATGATGATGATGATGATGATGATGATGATATGAGTCAGCTTGAGAGGC
>NC_056522.1:33649095-33659653 GCF_019175285.1 Sceloporus undulatus | reverse complement strand
GGGGCTATGTTCACTACTAGATAGGATCAGCAGCTTTTGACAGTCTGCCACTCCTAAGATGCCGCATTCAAACATTCCAACACATCATACAACAAAATAAAGGTTGTATGTACATATCATCAATGTGCATGTAACTAATTACTAACTTAAATTACTTAATCTAAACTCTTTAACTCATCATGACAGAACCCCGAATGAATAAATGAATGAAGGGGATTTCTGACACTGTCATGGTAGTGGTTGGCATGGTCCAGGATTTCAGTGTTTTCAAAAAGTATTTTATGCCCAGGATGGCTTGTGGAATGTTCTGCTACTGCTGATTTTTCTAGATGGCCCAGTCTGCAATGTCTTTCATGTTCCTTGATTCTTGTTTGCACACTGCATTTGATGGTCCCTATGTAGACTTGTCCGCAGCTGCATGGTATGTGGTAAACTCCTGCAGTTGTGAGAGTCTCTCTGGTCCTTGGCTGAGCGAAGCATTTGCTGGATTTTCTTCGTCGGTTTGTAAACCATTTGAAGATTGTGCTTCCTTACCACTTTGCCTATTCTGTCTGTGACTCCTTTGATGTATGGTAAAAATACCTTCCCTTTTGGTGGCTGCTTGTCTTCACTTCTCTGGGTTTTCCTCAGCCTGATGTCTGAGCTGGAATAACCATTAGCCTGTAGAGCCTGGTCCAGGTGTTTCAGTTCATCTTCCAAGAAGTGGGGTTCACAAATGCGTTTTGCCTGGTCTACCAGTGTTTTGATTGTGCTTCTTTTTTGTCCTGGGTGATGGTTGGAGTTCTTGTGCAGGTATTTGTCTGTATGTGTGGGTTTTCAGTATACTGTGTGACCTAAACATTGGTTCAGTTTGCAGATGTCCAGGACATCCAAGAATGGCAGTGTTCCTTCCTTTTCTTTTTCCATAGTGAATTGGATGTTGGGATGGATGTTGTTCAGATGGTTCAGGAACACAGCCAGATCTTCTTCTCCATGGCTCTAAATGGTGAAAGTGTCATCCATGTATTGAAACCAAGTTGTGGGCTTTTTCGGTGCTGTTACCAGGGCTTGCTTTTCAAAGTGTTCCATGTAAACGTTTGCTATCACAGGGCTTAGAGGGCTTCCCATTGCTACCCCATCTGGTTTGTACAAATTGGTTTGTACAGGAACAAAACCTGGGACTTTCAAATACTTTTTTCTCATTTGGACAGATTCTGTGAAAAATAGTCTTAACATCACAATCTCCTATCCACCTTGACCAAATTACTATATAAAAAACATACGGTGCACCTTTACACAGGGGATCCATTCTGGACCCCCCCCCTCCACATAGGGGAAATACCATGAATGCTCAAGCCCCATTTAAAACAATGGGGCTCATGCATGCCGTGCGGTGCAGCACACACGTGCCACTGCCTCTTCCGGTGCGCAGCTTTCAGCTTACACGGGTGCACTGTACACACATTCTCTATAAGGGAAAGAGTTTCCCTTAATAAAATAATAGTCCAGAGCTTCAATAAGTTGCTTTTTTTGGACTACACCTTCCAGAAGCTCACAGCCAGCATGATTACCAGGCTAGTCGGCTTCTGTATATAAGTAGTCATTATGCTTTTGATACAAAGACTGTACATAGAAGGAGATGTATTCAGACTAGTGAAAGGCTTCTTCCACTACAGTACAACTGGATTATATTACACCACCATCATCATAGCCATTTATTGTCTGTATTTGTATCCCACTTTGCCCCAAAAAACTGGGACTCAAGGCAGCTTATAATAATTACAATATAATTTTAAAAAACAGAAAATATTAACATTAAATTGTTAATTATCAGTAACATTTAAAACAATTTAAAACAGCACCTTGATAAAAAATATATCCAGTTTTTTAGAAGCTGGTTGAAATAAAGTCTCTGCCTTCTGACAGAAAGCTAATGAGGTCATCGTTCCAACTTGTCTAGGAAGGGAATTTTAGGAGCAGCAACCAAAAAGGGCCTATCTTTTTCCTCCCAGGGGTGCACCTGAAGGTTGTAGGACTGAAAAAAAGGGCCTCTTCTGAGGTAGGCTCATATGGGAAGTATGGGAAATATAGGAAATATTATAACTAAAGAAGAAGCAAGCAGCAGCAGCAGCAGATAAACTCAAGCGAGCTATATCAAAGGGAAAAAATAAGGACGTTTGTGTAAAGTCTTAAGCACAGACATACACATTTAAAAAAGCTCATCTATATTTATCCTAGATTCCTGTACATATTCAGAGAGGCTTACTCCCATGTAAGCAGGTAAGGGATTAGAGCCTCAGAGTAATTCCTTACACAATCACTTTTCTATCATTACTCCTGAATAGCCGTCTGTTATATGATCTCCCTTATACACCTGATATGCTATTGCTATTGTGGAAGTGACCACAAGGGCCATCCAATTGGGTTGGACTAGATAGCCTTTGTGGTCTCTTCCAACTCTATGAATTTATGTCATTAACAGGATGTTAGCCATAGAACGTAACATCTAAAGAGGGTATAGGTAGGATTATGAGCAAGTCCAATGTTGTATATGGATAAATGTGGCCCAGCCACACATTTGTATGTTATATTCTAAGTAGGAGGACAGTTGCACGGCGTGTACAGATCCATCGTATAACATATGTTACAAAAAACAACAGATTTGTGACTAGAAATATATTTTGGCTTCTTCATCGTTCAATTTAAGGACAAAAAAATACCCTCTATGGTTTTCTCCCACGTGGAGAAGAAAATAGATTCAAGTACAGTACTTGAGAGGAATTTGTATTTTATAAAGTATTTTCAAGAATTATGCTGTGCTGTAACCATGGTTTTACTGTGCAAAACCCAATTTTATTGTGTAGAAAATATGTTTCCAAAACAGAAAGATTCCTCAAAAGGAAACATGTTTTCTGTGCAAGAAGTATTATTTGAACTTAAAATAATTTGTATTATTACACAAACGCTGCCATGTGTGGACCCTCTTGCCTCTGCTTATTCTTCTCAAGAGAGACTTCCCAAGTGTTGGGACATTCATTAATCAGCCATGAAAATGAATAGCAAACAATATTGTTAATGCATAGAGTGTATGAAAATGTTCAGATGTAACATTTTGGAAATAGTTATTCACTTTGCAGAAGCCTGGAATTGGCTGCAGCAGGTGATGTGCAAGGTCACAGTGTGTGCCAGAGAGCACCTAGCAAAATGTCAATATACTGTGTCATCTTTGCAAGGGGGAAGATATTCCAAGATGCACAGGAAATTGTACAGGAAGGTGTTGAGCTAAATTGCCACATGGCAAATGTGTATATAAGCTCAGATGTCCGTTTGTACAGTTTGTTAGGTTTGTAGTTGGTGGATGGTGTTGGTGATTGTTCTCGCGTGTGTCTTTGGCAACAAATAAACAAAGTGCCTCTACGGAGATAAGCCAGGAGTTGGTGTGCCTTTCTTCTAGCAGCTGTTTTCCTGGCATGCTCTGGCAGCTTAACAGTTGTTTATCTTCAACACAAAGCTTCCAAGTTTACTCTACGTGCTCATGTTTGCATCAACAAATATTATTTCAATCTCCATTTGTAGTATCTTAAACACAAATAAATTTATAGAGAAGAATTAGAAGGACTAGGAAAGAAAGTACATTGGTTGGAATATCAACAGATTAAATCCAAATTTAAGGAAGATATGATAAAAGAAAAATTTGAAATACAATAGAATCCCATGGATAAGATCATTTGGGATAAAGATACAGGCAAAGTATCAAAAATATATAAAAGATTGATACAAAGAGAATTAGAAACAGAGACAGTAGCCGATGCAATGGTGAAATGGGCACAGGAATTAGGTCATGTCATCTTATTTGAGATTTGGGAGAGGGCTTGGGAACAAACCGGCAAATTTACAACATCTCAAGTTCTTAAAGAAAATTATCTTAAAGTTACCAATCGCTGGTATTATATGCCTTTAAGAATAGCAAAAATGTATAATTTACAGGATAAAAATTGTTGGAAGTGCCATGTAAAAATTGGGTTATATCACCATGTCTGGTGGTCATGCCCAGAAATAAAAAAAAATACTGGGCGGAAATACATAAAGCAATGGAACAGATCTTGAATATAAAATTCCCAAGAACCCTTGCATTTTACTTGCTTAATATGACATTTGATTTACGATCAGATATTGAAAAGAGTCACTGGAGAATGATGTTGTACCTAATAACGGCAGCTCAAATTGTTTTGGCCAAATACTGGAAATCAGAAAAAATACCAAAAATAGAGGAATGGTTTGCAAAAATATTAGAATTAAAAGAAATGGATACAATAATGATTTGGAAAAACAAAAACAAAAAACTAGATTACTGGGGGAAATGAATAGGAACCTGTGTTAAAGTATTTGAATGATATGTGGGGGATAAAGATATTTGTGTGTTAAAGTGAGAAGATAAGACCAGGAAAGAGATGAATAAGACAAAATTATGAAAATATTATGTAAAATCTCACTATATACTATATTATTTATGTATTATTATTTGGTAAGGATAAATCCTACAAAGAAAAATGTGCAATCTGGAAACCATGATAGCAATGTACAGACAAAAGATAAGAGAAATCTTTATGTAATGAATGAAAATAAATAAAAATTATTTGCAAAAAAATTTATTATGACACAAGTGTCTGTGGATCAAACCCACTAAAATTTATTATAATAAATGCAGGGCTGAAAATGTATCTTGTACATAATGTGTATTTTTAATATTTCTATGAAGAGCTGTTCACTGAAATTATCTTACAGTAAGAACAATATTGTAACTATATTTCTAGGGAAGAAATTTTTTCTCTTTCTTTTATGTGTCCATTGTTAAAGTAATTTGTGGCAGTGACTGTGTTTATAATCAATGTCAGATGGAAGCTATTCCATTCAATGACAATCCAAATCTCTCAGGTATCCTTTGTCAGGAAATGACATTGGTGTGGCCACTAGGGGGAGCCGTTTTGCAGAGCTCCAGTGGCAGCTAATGTCTCAGCATTCAAACAGGGCATCATCGGAATGTTGATGCAACTGTCAACTGTCAGTTCTCAACTGTCACTGAGAGTGGGCTGTGTCTGTTACTGAGAGGCAGTGAGATGGTTGTGTGTTAATGTCCCTGCCTCAGAGGTTGTGTTATTGTTGGTTGGTGTAAATAGTGTGTATTAGAGACGGATGTCCAATATACTGTGTATATCTATGTTGTAAATACTGCAAAGGAAGATTAAAGCCCTCGTTTAGAGTGAAGACTTGTAAGAGTCGTTATTAGTTGAAGACATCTTCACAGATTCCTTCTTCTTAGCGTCCTGTCGACATGGTTGAACTCTGCAGGTGGTCATGGTGGACACTGTGCGTCACTAGCATAGGTCCCAACAAGGGTTATGGGCGCAGCACACGGGCCACAACATCCTTAGGATTGTAGATCAGTGATACAACAACACAGTTTGCTAGCAAATTTGAAAAGCATGCCAAGATACCACAATGAAAAAATTCAGCCCTAGCGACATTTAACAAAGGTGTAACTTCTGGAGTTCTGATAATATCCCAGTGAATTTCCTGCAGTAACAATATGGTTATGACATTTAACTTTAATAACATAAACTTAGTAACAAACAGAAACAATACAGAAATTCATTCAGTGACAGACATTTATTTTAGAGCATAGAACCATTATTTTTAGTTTGAGGTTTGTTGGGTGGGCTTTTCTACCTGCATCAGTCTTCCAAAGCAGACAAATTATGGAGGTAAAGGTCAATAAAGGCTAAACTAAAGATACTCTGTAATTAATAGAACTCACAATCAAATACGGGAAATAGAGAATTTGCAAAAATTTACTATCTCATTATAGTCTACAAAACACAAATCTGAGACCTGCCACTAAGGAATACTAAGAATAGTTAGAATCACAGAACTGGAAGAGACCATAAGGGCCATCCAATCCAGCCCCTGCAATGCAGGAATACACAGTGACAGCACCTCAGACAGATGGCCATCCAGCTTCTGTTTAAAAACCTCCACTACTCTCCAAGGGACTGTGTTCCACTGTCCAACAGCTCTTACTGTCAGGAATGTTGAGGTGGAATCTATTTTCCTGCACCTTGCATCCACTGTTCCATGTCCTAGTCTCTGAAGCTGCAGAAAACAAGCTTGCTACAGCCTCAATATGACACCCCTTCAAATGTTTAAACAGGGCTGTCCTATCACTTCCTAACCTTCTCTTCTCCAGGCTAAACATACATAAACATTGTTGTTGATGATGATGATGATTTCTGCTCCCCCCCCCCCAATTGAATTCAAAGCAGCTTACAGTTTTAAAGAATACACATTTTCTAATTTTTACAAGGTCTAATGTACTAAATGTGAAGAATCTAGTAATCCTATACACATTTCACCATGCCTCACTTATAATATACAGGTTGAGTCTTCCATATCTGAAATGCTTGGACAGAATGTGTTTTGGATTTCAGATTTATTTATTTATTTATTTATTTATTTCGGATTTTGGAATATCTGTATTTGCACATACATATATAATAAGGCATCTTGAAGATAGGACCCAAGTTTTGCACATAGCCTGAATGTAATTTTATGCAATATTTTAAATAATTTTGTGCACAGAATAAAGTTTGCATACATTAAACCTTCAGAAAATAAAGGTGTCACTATCTCAGCCAGCCATGAAAAAAGTTTTGGTTTTTGGAATATTTCAGATGTCAGAATTCCAGACAATGAAGACTCAACCTGTACTGCCAACCCTTGCATGGGAGCAGAAGCAGAAGCCACACGAAGCAGTGAGTGCTTTAAAAATGTATGTATCTGGACAGTATGAAAAAACACCATAGTAGTGCCTAAAGGTAACTGTTGAGTGTAACTGCTTTTGCAGTGATATGGGTGAATTCGCTGCTCCAAGTTTTAATGGGCTCAAACAGGGATATTAAAAACCCAAGTTTTTTTTAAAAATGTGGTTGGAATATCACCAGATTAAATCCAAATTTAAGGAAGATAAATTTGGAAGATTTTGTTTAAACGAAGGTGTGTTTATTTGTTTGTTTTTTTGCATTAATATGTAGGACTGCACCATTATAGGCCTAAATCAGACAACTAAGTTGCAAAATTAAAAAGGACATGTTGCATGTGAAAACTCTTGGAGATAATGTATGTAATTGATCTACATTAGTACCTGAGGTTGAAATAGTTTGTAGCAAAGAGCCAACATAAGACAATATAGGAGACACTGAGTCAGGACTAATACATACTTTGTACAGCCCTCAAAACCAATCTGCTGAGCTGGAACTGGATGTAGTTCTAGGCCTCCGCAGGACTTCTTTCAGTGCTGAACAATGCCACATAGCACTGCTATAAATAAGCTTTATTGGCAGTAAGTGATGCTGCATTGTATACAGCCGACCAACATCCTGGCCCTTTTACTGATAGTGTGTAGCATTCCCTGAGAGTCAATGGTAGAAATGATAATGGTAATCTACTATCCCTCAGCCAAATTCAGTTCCCATCACTGGCTAAACAGAGCTCCTGGATTCTATGCATCCCCTCTATGGTGAGGCCAATGAACACCCAAGGGTTATACAGTACAGAAGCAACCAAAGAAAATCAAAGTGCACAAGTGTGTTCTGTCTTTTCCCTTGCCTGCAACAGCTATGAGAACTATACAAGCAGGTTAACAACGTAGGACATTCACTCCCCAAATCTGCTCTAAGCTGTTAGTTAACCCTGCATACCCTGCATTATTTTGGGGTACAAATATTTTGTTATAAAAGCAGTTACAAAGAGCCCATAAGCATGAACCTCAAAAGACTGGTCACAGACCTGAGGGCATTGCAAAGTACCCCTGCAACTTTATGGCTGTGAATATTGCTGCTTCCCCACCCCTTGCAGTGTGCATTTCCTCTTGAAGGTCACAAAGATTTGTCAGCTTAAAGCATTAAGTCGTTTTTTCTGCAAGCCCCCACTGTACTTTCCCACACCTGTTCTTATCCCAAACGCCCTGGGGTTGTCCCAGGGGAAAAAATCCATCCAACTGCCTCAAGACTCTATAAAAAGCCTGTCTTGGCACTCACACATTGGCTCAATCTGAAATCAGGCAAGAATGCTGCCAGATTTCATACTGACCCATCAACACAGGCTGAATGTCTCCGCATGTTTCAGGCAGTCTTGTTGAACGACTGTCACTTCCATTATCTGATTGGAGCTCTGCTGCTGGACTGGTAAAGTATTGCCTTACCCTCTGCGTTGCCACATGCTTCTGTTAATCCTTGTGTGTGAATATTATTACGTGAATGGTGATTTCCCCCTAAATTGCTCTTTGTGCTTTGAGAGTTCTAGTTCCTAGACTAGGCAAAATCCCATCTATCATTATCATACCCCTCTTGCTGTTCCCAACTAAGCTAAATTAATTTCCCCATTGAATACAATTTGTGGATGCCCTATCAGGACCCTTTGCAATTTTGGTAATACGCCCTTTATATCTTTTCCTAGCCTAAAGTCCCAACTTAGTGCAGAAAGTATCAAACAAGGTCACTAATACAAATCAACCCTTCCTACATCACCGGACAACTGTTACCATTTCACCATGATGATAGCAAAGGCCCAACTCACTACAATAGTCATTGTTTGTAAATCTTCAATGGTATCTAAGCACCTGATGTAAGACCAAAATACCTTTAGCCATGCATAGCATCTGAGAAAAATTATCCCCACAATAGCATTGGTGCTACAGTAAACTGCATATCTGTCTGTGTTTAATCTGTGGACCTGAGTCTGTGATCTCTTTAATCTGTGAACTTGAGTCTGAAAGACCCTTGCCGTTCTTGGTTGACCATCCAGGGAGGAGATGCAACTTATAATAAATGCATCCTTTCAGGAGGGAATATTTCCATCTACCCTAAAACAAGCAATAGTGAAGTCGCTCTTGAAGAAACCCTCCCTAGATCCCCTGTTGAGGAATAACTATAGACTGGTCTCCTTACTACCATTCTTGGGCAAGGTGATTGAGAGGGTGGTCGCCTTCCAACTCCAAGCTGTCTTGGATGAAGCCGATTATCTGGACCCATCTCAAACTGGCTTTAGAGCAGGGTATGGAGTTGAGATGGCCATGGTCGCCTTAGTCAATGATCTCCGTCTGGGCATTGACAAGGGAAGTGTGACCCTGTTGGTGCTCTGGGACATCTCAATGGCCTTTGATACCATTGACCATGGTATCCTTCTGGAACACCTGAGAGTTAGGTATCGGGGGCACTGCGCTCCAGTGGCTCCGGTCCTATCTCTCGGGAAGATTCCAGATGGTGAGGCTAGGGGGACAGTTGCTCTCATAAAAGAGAGCTGACATCTGACATCCCTCAGGGCACCATCCTGTCCACCATGCTGTTTTAACATTTACATGAAGCCACTGGGACAGATCATCCGGAAACATGGAGCACAGTGTTATCAGTATGCTGATGACACCAAGATCTATCTCTCCATGAATCTGACTGACACAGTGACTAAGGAAGGCATCTCTCCTCTGGATCCCTGCCTGGGGTCAGTAATGGGCTGGATGAGGGAAAACAAACTCAGGTTGAATCCAGAGAAAACAGAGATACTTGTGATATGCACCCCAAGTCCAGGCAGGGAGATTTCCCATCCAGTCCTGGATGGGGTCACACTTCCCTTAAAGGACAAAGTTCGCAGTTTGGGCGTACTCCTGGACTCATCCCTACAGTTATCATCTCAAGTAGATGCGATGGCCAGGAGTGCTTGGTACCAGCTTCGGCTGATATGCCAACTGCGTCCCTGCCTGGACCGAAAGGACCTTGAAACTGTAGTACACGCACTGGTAACCGCTCGCTTAGATTTCTGTAACACGCTCTACATGGGGCTACCTTTGTACCAAGTCTGGAAGTTTCAATTAGTCCAAAATGCAGCAGCCAGGTTGGTCACTGGAACCTCAAGGTCAGACCACATAACACCTGTACTAAAATCTTTAGACTGGCTGCCAATTAGCTTCTGGGCCGAATACAAAGTGTTGGTGATTACCTTTAAAGCTCTACATGGCTTGGGCCCGAGTTACTTGAGGGAACGCCTCTCCCAACATAATCCACCCCGCACTCTCCAAACATCTGGCAAGAACGTATTTGAGCATCCCAAGGTGAGGTTAACATCTACTCACCAAAGAGCATTCTTGGCTATGGCCCCAACGCTTTGGAATAATCTTCCAGAAGAGCTGCGACTCATTTCTACCTTGGATGTCTTCAAAAAGGCGTTGAAAACTTACCTCATCCAGCAAGCATACCCTCCTGAGCTTTTATAGACCTGAGAAAAATGCTACCTCCCGATTAGGAGTCTACCTCAAGTTGCCAATGAGATTTTATATTGTATTAATTGTTTTTAGATAATACATGGTTTCATATTGTGATTTTATATAACTGTTATTAGAATTATTGTTGATTTGCATAATTTGCCTGTAATCCTGCTTAGATCCGTCGGGAGAGGCGGGACAATATAAATAAAACTCTATTATTATTATTATTATTATTATTATTATTATTATTATTATTATTATTATTAT
>NC_056522.1:33636217-33649085 GCF_019175285.1 Sceloporus undulatus | reverse complement strand
ATCATCCTCTGATGGCTATTCCATGATGAGGCTACATTCTCCACAAAAACTATTGGTAGGTCCCAAACATGACCTGTAATTTGCAGGTTGACTAAGATTTCCTAACCATTACATCTAATTTGCTGTGTCCTTATTCATAAGGGTGGAAAGTGGCTTCTAGGCTGGCTTGCCTTGTGCTCGCTCAACAATAACTCAGCTGAAACAGTAATTCATAGTTTTCTTCCTGGACTCTGTAAAGTTTACAATACTTCTTGATGCTGGTGCTCAAACGTCCAGCACTGCTGCTGAAGCTGACAAAAAGGAACTGAGGAAACTCAGCAGGAGCCCTGTTAGAGGAGTATGGTGTACCTTAAGCTGTAGAAGTTTCCACAAGCAGGAGAGCTACAAAAGAAGGCCTCAGGCCCAAAGGCCCATGTTTCCCCTGCCCTCACGTCATCCTTTACAGATGACATAGTCAATAACCCCAGGCTAGGATTGGCCAGTCCAGATGTTGATCCAGCAGTCCGAGACCAATCACAGCCTAAATGGGGCCTCAGAGCAGAGCAAAAAACTGGTAGGAATAAACTCTTCTAAAACATGACCACATAGCCCGAAAAACCCACAAATATCTATAAAAATTGTCATTTCTTGAAAACTCCACAACAACAGCTGGGACAACACATTTCCCCACATATCCCTTACCTGCCACCATGCCTGTGATGTCAGATGGGGGCACTTAGTCACATGGATGTAGCCAGGTGCCCTGTTTCTTCCCTTATGGGCCACAATGGGAGCCTTGGTGGCAGGTGAGGGGCATGGGGTGGCGACAGCTCCATGGCACATTGGTGGATGGGCATGTAAAAACCTTCCCATCACCACAACAGCCCGTGGACTAACTCAGGTTGGAATGAGGGACAAGATACCACAGGCTTGGCCCACGGTACCCTGTCCGTCTGCTCCGACCCATAGATTCAAAAAGCTTATGAGTAGTGGAGAATAGTTGTGTCATGGAAAGTAAGTTGTCAGAAAAGAAAAGGAAAATGATGCTCCTTGTGGAAGGTATATAATTGTTAATTACACCATCAGAAGTGGATCAGAGGAATGTGTCATTTAAAGAGTCCCATCTTGGACCACATTTTAGTAAAGGAAACAGTCACAACAGATAAATGAAATGGATGTGTCTTAATTTAAAATCAAAAGACACACAGTAAGTACTGTATCTTCAATTTACCTCTCATTTTCAGACTAAAAAGGCCATGGTTATCCTTGGACCTCCATGCCTAATGATACTCTTGTCCAATACTGAAGAAATCGCCACATGACAAGCTTCTAGGCCAGGGGTAGGCAATCTTTTTGAGCCGGAGGCCGGGTTGCTGTCCCTCAGACAACTGGGGGGGCTGAAGCCAAAAAATAAATAATTAAATAATTTTAAAAAATTAAATAAACAAATAAACCGGGACAAATGTGGGACAAAATTTTCAAATGGAGGACACTTATAAAAAATGGAGGACACGCGAAAAAAATTGCTGATTTTTTAAAAAAGGTTAAGATAAATGCACGTTTCTGAGGCTTCTATAGATAATTGCCCCACCATGCCCCTCGTGCGAGAGGCCAAAGGCCCTGCCGGCAATCGGCGGCAGGACCGGGCTGGGGCCGGTCCCAAGGTCTCGCCAGGCTGCATCCGGCCCGCGGGCCGCAGGTTGCCTACCCCTGTTCTAGGCCATGACTACCAGCACAAGGACATCAAGAAACAAGGTCGTGGTTAGAACCACTCTGACAGAAAGCAGTATCATAACCAGGCTATCAGAATTAGACTTAAGAACTAGATGTTAATAGCTATTAGATGAGACCAACATTGTTATTCCTATGAGAAAAAGCAGAAGAGTATTAATGCTAATTCAGTGTTGCCACCTATCTCTTGTAGGAAAAATGGTGTAAATTCTATACATATTAAATATTAATTTGCAACCAAAATCATTCCTCAGCCCACACACTCTGTACCATTATGCTGTCTCTGCAAATGCAAAGTGCTTTTGCATTTTTGTAGCTTTAGCTAGTAAAGCTAGCTAAAGCTTTACTAGATTTTCCTGGAAGTAAACCTGTGCAAATGATTAAAGTGACATGATCCCAGCAATTGGAAAATAATATTCAGGTATATTTTCTCATTAAAACTGCTAAAATTATGTAAAGTTTTAAAGGTTTAAAACTTAAAGAGCTTCAGATGTAAAACTAACATCTGAAAACCTCTGCATTTGAACAAATTGTTGGAAACAAAAAATACACTGTTTGTGAAAAACTTAAAAACTCAAGGGGGTATTTTATTTGTTTCTCATCTAACACAATTGTTAAGCAAATATTTTCTAAACAAGAAAAATAGTTCACCATTGTTGCATATGTTTTTAGTTACATAAGGTTGCATAGTCAATTATTCTAAATCCCAAATGTACATTTGCAACAAAATTTGTGTTGAATGTCTAAAATATCACTTGATGCTCTTCACTTTTAATATGAGACAGAAATTTCAAAAGTTCAGCTCTGAACAGACATGCAGTGCTTTTTAGCTTTTTATGGTTTGCTGGTTTCTGTTTTCTCTGCCATTAAAATTCTAGGCTGTGCAGGCAACTCTCCTTCATGAATTAGACGTAACCATGGATGTTCTTCTTTATGTATTCCTGCATTAAGGCAAATTTCATTTGTAATATATTATACAGTATTTCAAAATCATCTTATTTTGAAATAGTTCACAAATATGCCTAAGTGTGCTCTAAATGTTTTAAGACAATATGTTCAAAGTGCTAATATTAAAACTAAACAAGATACCAGATTCAACTTGCATTAACTATCAGTTCATACAAATAGCTTACTTTAATTATGTAGCATCAAAGGTTAAAAACATGGATTCATTTTCATTCCTAGGAAAAATAGACCCAATTTTGGCTTTCATGAAAAAGAAGTCTGCCCTAACAATGATCACATCAGCTGGGCACTAATGTACCCCAATATTTAGTGCAAACTGAGAGCAGATGTATTGTCATAACAGGTGTTATTCTGTGCCTTCAAGTCATTCCCAACTTATGAAGATTCTAAGGTGAACTGATCACACAGCTTCCATGGCAAGATTTCTTCAGAGGAGGGTTACCTTCCTCTGAGGCTGAAAAAGTATAGCATACACAAGCTCACTCAGAGAGTTTCCATGGCTGAGCGGGAATTTGAACCTTTGTCTCCCAGAATCCTAGTCCAAAACTCAAACCACTGTCAAAACAGGCCGAATAATAAAATAAGTAACATAAAGAGCATGGGAGGTAACTATTCACACACCTCAAGCTTTTCTTTTGTTTTTTCACAAAATTAATCTTGAAAAACAGACAAAACTGAGCAACATTTAAAAAAACAAAAAGTAAACTTGAACTATAGAAGAAATTATTTCCCAGGATCCCAGGATTAATTTCCCAGAAACCATCCTTAGGTACAAACTGGCTTTGAAAATAAATTCACAAACCTAGAATAGGTTACTAGGCCACAATGATAGCTTTTATTCATTGTGATATGTCAGTAGCCTAAAATAAAGACAATCAACTATGTGCCTATTTACAAATGCTTCCCTGCCTATCTAGCAGACAATTTTGACTTAGTACAGGAGGCCATCTGTATCAGTGGTTCCCAACCTCTTCTATGCCCCACACATCTAGGAAATGTTTGATTAATGTTTGCACCCTCTACAAAAGTAATACCATATTTAAAGATGAAGAAGCTAATTTCTAACTTTAAACCACAAACTGACCACATAACAATACTGCAGGCGAACAAATTGAACTTTTTAACAAAGCTCATAACTCAGTGCATAAAATGCAAATCTAAATTGAGCAATTCGATTCTAATTTATTCAGAAAAAAATTGAGTGATGATTTATGTCTTGTCACCCAAGGACACAAGCCACTCTTTTGGTGCCTTGCCTGAAATTCCATCGGCAGGCACCCATACTGTGAACTCCTGATCTGTATATTCCTAGTTCAGTGCTACTTTAAGTTACACAAATGACAGGGTGGACTGGTTTCCTGGGTCAAAGCCTGTGGTAATCATTTTAGAGGTTGTTTACACCTGAAAGACTGTGTAATATAACTGAAGATCAAGCTAAGTTTACATACACACATAGAAACATGCATGTATATTATGCACACAAATACACAGACACAGAGAGTATGGATCACTCTTAAAGGAATGGGTGTGCCACAAGATTTGATTGTTCTAAAGCACTTAGGACAAGAGGCCATCATTAGAACAGAATCCAGAAAAACAGAATGGTTTCCAACTGACAAGATAATAAGGCAAGGCTGCATTTTATTATCATGCCTGTTTAACTTCTATGCTACAGTAAATCTATTATACATAGATTAAAATCACAGAAAGGAGGCATGAAAATTGGAAGAAGGAACACCAACCATTTAAGATATAAAAATGACACCATACTATAGTCATCCTTCTGTATTCACAGATTCTCTATCCATAGATTCAACCATCCATGGCTTGAAAATATTAAAGTACCGTATATATCAGTTCCAAAAAGGAAATTTGATTTTTCTATTTTACATAAGGGAAACCATTTTACTATGTCATTGTATTTAATGGGACTTGAACATTCACTGATTTTATTATCCACTGGGAACCAAACCTCAGTGGATACTAAGGGCCCACTAAAGTAACAAAAAAATAGCAAAGACTATGAGTGACTCTTCAAATTCAACCTAGACAGAGGAAATAGAAATAATAAAAGAGTTCTCATATGTAGGATCAAATATTGATCAGAGTGGAGATTGCAGTCAAGAAATCATAAAGAATGAGGAAGGCAGCTATGAAAGAACTAGAAAAGTTCCTAAAATTTCAAGATATACAGCTGAGAACCAAAGTTAGAATTGTACAGTGGGCATTCCCTTATCTGTTCCAGATCCCCCTGTGTAAGAGGAATACAGCATATGCTCATGTTCCATTGAAAACAATGAGGCACGTACTCACGGGTGCACGCACCATATATTTTACTGTCGCACGGCTTCAGCGTAAGCTCGAAGCCACATATAGCGCACCCGCATATGGCATGGGTGCATTATATAAGCCATGTATCCTTACTACCATGTATAGATGCAAGAACTGGACAATTAAAAAAGCAGTTAGGAAGAAAATCAATTCATTAGAGATGTGGTGCTGGAGAAAAGCACACATCTCTAATGGGCAGCCAAGAAGTCCTATGAGCCTGGAAGCCACATCAAAGCCATGCTCAAGTTTTTAGGACTGGAGCGTGGCTTTGGCATGGCTTCCAGACTTTTAGGACGCATGCATCATTTAAACAGCATACCTCCAAAGTGACCTGAAGCAGCTTTATTTTGGCCTGTCTGTACAGGGCCAATAAAATAAAATAAAATAAAACCTTGATTTTCCATTTTTTATAAGTGACACCATTTTGCTATGTCATTATATTTAATGGGGCTTGAGCATCCACGGACTTTGTTATCCATGGGGGATCTTGGAACCAAACTCCAGCGTATAACAAGGGTCCACTGTATTAATATTAAGCAGTTACAATGTTCAGCATGTGGCAAAACAATTTTTTTCTCCAAACACCAAGGAAGAGGCTAAGTTTATTACTGGGGAAAGTCAAAACATTCTGGCTACCATCTTGTAGGATAGTCTAAGGATGAAAGCTTATTTCTTGCTTGGAAATCTAATGAAGAACAGATAATCCTTCTTATTCTTCTGTTTGTGTAAGAGATGACTGGGGGAAGAATGGGTTTTTAGTTGTTAAACAAGGAGCCTGCACCACCCAAAACAGCGCCAGGTTGTATCTGCTGCTACCTCTAATGCTAAATTGCACATCATTTTAGTAAGGAAACAATGTACTGTAACTACTGAAACTGTATCCAAGTTTCCCATACTACCTGTACAGGCGAGAGCACTGTGACACTCAGTAAAATTACATTGGTCTCAACAACAAACAAGAGTCCCATGCAGTCTTACATGACACAAAGTCTTTGTTTAACAGTTAAAAAAAACAAAACAGACACGCAAATGCTAGCAACTTTCTACAGAACAATAGATGCTAACAATAATGTAACAACATTTTGATTACTGTTATTTTTGTTATTTTATTACTGTATAAACTCATGTATAAGTCTAGAAATTTTAGTCAAAAATTGACCCCAAAACCCCTGAGTTGCTTTATCCACAAGTCAATATAAGTAGGATACTTTTATTTTAAAAAAAGGAACTATGCCATGGTGAAAGGCAAGAGTATATACCAGTGATGGCGAACCTATGGCACGCATGCCAGAGGTGGCACTCAGAGCCGTCTCTGTGGGCACACATGCTGTCGTCCTAGCACAGAGTTTGCCAGAGTTTCTTACTAGAAAACCAGAGGGACATGGCACTTTGCAATAAATAAGCGGGGCCTGGATTGCAGTTTGGGCACTCAGTCTGTAAAAGGTTCACCATCACTGGTATATACCATCCTGAAAGCACTGACTCCCTTCTATTCTCTCATCCATCCAGCCTTTAGGGTGAGCACACACAGGTATCCCTGTTGGAATTTTATAAATTTTTTGACATTGTTTTCCTTTGCTTCATCCTTTAGATCCTTTGTCCCTGCCCTAAAGTTTTACCATAGATTTTTCCACAGGTCATATAAAAATCTACAATTTTGTCCCCAGTACTTGCCCTTGACTTTACATGACGTCAACCTATATACCATATATACCTTACTCCCAATATAAGGACACAAACCAGCAAAACAAGCTACTGTACTTTGAAAACAATGGCATTTTTCCAACAAATAACAAGAAAATATTTTTAAAATATCAGTACTTATGGATGTAGTAATGAGTAACGGGGGAATTTTTTTTTAGAAGTAACATTCCAACTTCTGTGAAATTGAGGGCTTTCATGGCCAGCATCCATAGTTTTTTGTGGGTTTTCAGGCTATGTGGCCATGTTCTAGAAGAGTTTGTTTCTGACATTTCGCCAGTATTTGTGGCTGATATCTTCAGAGAAAGATGCCAGCCACAGATGCTGGCGAAACATCACGAATAAACTCTCCTAGAACATGGCCACATAGCCCCAAAAACCCACAAAAAACTATTCCAGCTTCTACTTTCCCAACATCCCAGGCAGATGCACATTAACTCATCCTACTGCCCTTCTAAATCCCTCCTTGATCAACCAATTGCAAAAGAATCTACAGACCTGGCCTGTCAGTCTTTCCTGTCTTCACACCATTATCTACAATTACCTCTTTATGGGCAGAGGGAAAAAACAGGGACCTTCTTGTCCCTTTAAGGAAAAAATGCTGTCTCTGTGAATCTTTGTGGGGAAGGACTTACCTGCTGAATTTCACGAAGACTAAGGGACTGTTTCAGGAGGAAACCTAAAACCCAATGCCTAGGGCCTGGTTGTAAGTAAGAAGGCAGGCAAGAGTAGACTAAGTGGGAGCAGTATACCATTTGCCCTAATGCACCAGCATCCACTATGTGCCAAAGATTGCATCAATGACTGTTAACAAGAGTTACACAGTAAAAGAAATTTACAATGATTAGCGTCAGACATATTAGAGGATTTTGTTATTTTTAAAGGCCCACTGACCTGGCAAGGAAAGATATTACAATATCAAGTGGCTTAATTTTCAGTCTTTCCACTAACAACTGGGAATGAGAAAAATCATATAGCATTGAGCTGAATACTGAAAATTGTAGTATGCTGATTCTCATGCTACTGCAACAGTTCTATCATAAATTAATTTCTTTCACAATTAAGTGGAATTTTATATTTTCTGGACTATAAGATTTAACATTTCAGAAAATTACAGATAAATAACACTACAATTCTATACCTTCTACCCTGAAGGAAAATCCACTCAGCCCAATGAATCTTAAACATTATGCATGTTCCAGGAAATTCAATTTATCCTGCATAAATTCCTAATTGCTTCAATGCCAAACTCCTGGTTTTACATTTTGCTACCACCTTTTGAGTTACAACCTGTTTATTTACACTCATTTTGATACATGTGAAAGAAGAGGACGTAAAAAGTAAATGACATACCTTCATCTATTGAGGCTTCACTGCTGTACCCATCATACTCTGCAGACAAAGGGCTATATTTTTGTCTGGTTTCCCAAATATAGTTTTTTTTGGTGTCTGCTATCACCTGCTGGTGGTCTGGAACTTTGTGTTCTGGACAAGGCTTCATGGTATTTACCCAGTGCCTCATCTTCACTTTCGGATGATGAACCACGCTGATCTTTATTTAGGTATGAATTATCTATTTCATGGGGGGAAAATAAAAATTGATAATAGATGATGATAATAACATAAATGATGATTATAACATAAAGAAGAATGCTAAAATTATATTGGTTGAACACTTAACTGTTAATGTTTTTTTTTTCAAACAGACTACAGCCCACACTTTAACAAAGTTAGGCAATAGCTCAAACTTCAAATAAGTACACTATCATAAAAATATTTGTATTGTTTCTCTTCCTGGAAACATTACAAAACTTCTAGTAAGGAAATTATCCATCCTTTAGAATCCTGAGGTTTGTGGCATGGTGAGGCACTAAAGTTCTTTGTTTAAGCATTCTAAATCCTCTCCCTAAATTGCAAACCCCATTATTCTATAGGATGGAATCATGGCAGTTAAAGTGGAATAATCATGCTATAATTGCCCTGTGTGAATATACTCCAATTTTTAAGGGGAGGAACATGGGTATGAGAATTTTGTTCGGGTCTACTGAGACAGGAAGGTTCTTCCCTCCATACCAAGTAATGTGTGTGTGTGGGGGGGGGGGGGTTCCTAATCAAGAAGTGAACAAATTGATAGACTCTTTTGCAATTAATAAAAGGGTTTAATCAGGAATTTCTATTTCTCTAGTTGTTGCACTGATAACTATGTCAACATTGATTTCATTATCTGCAAAGTCTGGGTTAAATTCATCTATGACTACACTAATTATAAATTATGTTTAGTATCCTTCAGTTATTAAAGGTGTTGTAGATCCTGTTTTATTATTTTACATGCTTGTACTAATTTCCAGATAATGTGTTTTCAGGGCAATTTATGATTTTATGAGAGACAGCTGCAGCTCAAAACAGGCTAGGCTTTCAGATATTGTTTCTTGTAATACATCTGTTTTACAGTTTATATTCTAATCCACTAATATAGTTAACAAATGTATAGAAATATTTAGAATTCAAGAATAATGTATAAAAACAAAAACAAACAATGTAATGTAATCCAGACAAAAATCCAGCAAAATCCAAGAAAATAGAAGGGGGGAAAGGAAAAAGAACAGTTTATTTACAGCTGTTGATAGCATCAATAAGAACAGAACATATTTTAATTAATTTCAAGGAGTATAAATAACATTAATTGGAGCATATTTCAGAAGATTGGACCTAATGACTATGTAGGCAGAAGGCAGCTTGTGCACCTGATTTTTGTCTTTCCTTTCTCCCTCTTTTGTGTTCTGCTGAAAATACTCTGCAAACATATAGGGATATTTTGAAGAGTTGGGATCTGTTCATGCTAGGAAAAAACTACCTGTAATCAAGTGAATCTTTGTACCATTTGTCCATTCTATTTCCCACTTACACTGTAGTCCTCTATGACACAGTGACTATTAGGAATGACACACAACCTACTGGGCTGATTTTCAGGGGCTAATGGGGGCTATAAAGTGGGAGAAGCAAGAGAAAGATCTCTCGTACAAACTGCCTTCTCCTTAGAAAATAATACAGAATTGGAAAGAGTCTCCACTCAAATGATTGTTTTATAAATCATTATGAATGCACTCTATAAAAAGGCTAGACAAAGGAGTATGTAGTAAAAGATCCAGGAAAGGCCAAATGGATAAAGTATATGTAAGACAAAGACACCTCACCTTTTTCTGGTGTCGTCTTACTACCCACTTCTTTTGAAAAACATTCCTTAGTCTTTTCCTTTGCACTCTTTTTTGACAGAGCAGATGACACATTTTCTTCCCGCTTTGTTATAGACTGTCTGTGGCCATCATCAAGTGTTTTGCATTTCTTTCCTTTATGTACTTTTTTAGGTCTCAACTCTGATAATTTTGATTTGTGCCCTTCATTCACTTCCACATTCCTGGATGCAACAGCATGCACTTCTTTGGTATTCTTGGAATCTGCTCCTCGTGACTCTTTTTTTACTTTTACATGGAACTGATCCTCAGACAGTTCTAATACTTCACGTGACTCTTTACTTGTGTCTTTACTGAGGGATTTCTCTTGTCTGTCTGAATTGCAATTTTGACTAATATCTTTTGAAAAGGTAACTTTTTCCAAAGAGTCACTTCCTCTTTGTTTATTGCATTTTGCTGAATTAGTCATTACCTTGCAAACATCTGCATTACTAAGAGGTTTATTAGATTCAACATTTATATCACCTTGGTTTTTGTGTTTGTTATGAGTTTCTCTGCCAACATTTGTATTTTGTTTTAAAGAATCAATTTCTGTGTGTTTTTCCTCAGCGCTGCAAGATTTTTCTCTCATATGCTTCTCAGTGTCATAATTTAATGGTGCACTGTTTTCTTGAGCTACAACAAACTGATCACCCTGCATTGTAGCAGTATCATCTGTACGAAGGCTGTTGATCATGCTTGTTACCTGCTCTGTAACTGAGTCAGCTACAGTATAACTGACATCACCAACAGCACTAGTTAGATCATCAACAGCATTACTCAGCGTGTCAACCAGGGAAGACATAGAAGGAAGGTTCACATTTTGTTGAAAATGTTGTTGGAAATTTTTGAAAAATGCCATATTTTAAGTGTTTATTAACAAAACAGCATTTTAAAAATTCATTAATTTGTCAGTAATCAAACTCACTTTTAATTACTTGGTGTTACTGTATTAAGTCCTACCATTTAACAGAGGACATTACAAGTCAATCCTTTCTTGAATGTTTTATCTTAAAACGTAATAAAGAGGAGCAAATGTTTTCTACAGAAGGTCAGACTTATTTATTTTCTATGTCCTTTCCAATATTATATTAATCTTATCAACTAATTTTAACACAAGCAGACATTTGAAATATTACAAGGAAAGTGCCGGATTTTACCCTATACCTGCAAAGAAAAAGTGTAAACATATTCAAATAATATATTGTAAATAAATTGTTGCTACAAAACAATTATGTGGTATCACTCATTATTATCTCTGCTACTGAGAAACTATAAAGATTGCCTAAGTATTCTTCATTCTTCATGTTCTACTGACCACAAAATTTTATAGGTATGGGCAACAATCTCCATAGAAATAAGCATACAAGCTCACTAAAATGAATGGGTTTAATGACAGACAGATCTCTCTTAGGCTGCAGGTATGGAGTGCAAGCTGGTTCAGTTAAGATTATTATGGGTTCTGTTGTACTGCCTTTAATAAACTATAAACTGCATTCCTATTAAATAAAATAGGTCATCCCACCATTCCAAAGATTCAGTAACATGTTGTCCCTTTTCTTGCAAGAAAATGTAATGGTTGCTCCAGTGTAATGCTACATATTTGTATAACTTCCATATATGTATTCATTTTAATTGTATTTTGGAGGGAAAAAAAACTATTAATTTCTTTCCATCATATAAAACTGCAACCGTTAAAGTAATAAATAAAATTCCCACAATTATATAGTTCCAAGAAATACAGATGACTGTACCAAAAAAAAAATCTGAACTTTAGAAATATTTTCAGGACTTCCGGTTGAGAACGGCAGCTCGGAGGACGCAAGTTCAGGGAGTTCCTGGGCAGTGTCCTCTCTGTTAGCGTTTTTCCTGCTCGCTGAGAATATCGCGAATGTAGGGAAAAACCCCAGGCAAGGCATTGTCTGAGCGAAGAATCTCCGCTCCTCTTTGAGGCAACACTCACCCAGGACCCCCAGTCCCTCAGGGGACCAGGGTTGGAGGATAGCCAAGAGGTGGGGGAGTCACCGCTAACGGAGGAAAGCCTTTGGCACAAGAGCTGCCATCAACTTTTTTAAAGAAGAATTTAACTAAATAAACACAAGGAAAACGAAAGGCTAAGTGCAGCTCAAACGACCAAGATATCTTCATTAATAGTCCTCACAACAAGGAGAGATAGAGCCAAGTTTGGAGGACGCAAAAAGTGAGTGAATTGAACTTATTATTACTTTGAAATCCACTTACCTATGTTACCTTACACCTGAAAATTGGGTTTGGATAACCAAAAAGGGAAGTGGACAAGACATTCCTTAAAATATAATATTTTAAAATAAAAGGGAAAAGAAAAGAAAAGGAGAAGGACAAGGAGGACAAGGAGGAGAATCTTGTTGAAGAATATTAATTAAATATTAATGAAACAAGATAACATAGGCACTATATAAAAATAAATAAAGTAGATAAAGAAAACTTGTCCTGGATGCTAAGAACTTAAATAAGCACAGCTGGAAAGAATAAAAGTAAATCTCTATGGAGAAGATAGAAGTAGCACAGCTGCATCAAAATAATAGCTGAGGGGAAAAAAATCAGTATTTATAACAAGAATCAGCTGAGGAACAGACGGCTGAGAAAAGAAGTGCTGTATAGCGGAGAGAAAGGAGAAAAGAATCAGGCTGGAGGAGACAAAACTGGGCTAAAGCAGGAGGGAAAGAAACCCAAGCAGATTTCTTTTTTAAAAGTGGAAAGTAAGGAGGACAGAAACAGGACCGCGGATCGAAGGCTAGAAAGGGAGGTGCTGGAGAAAGAACACCGAGAGGGGACAGCAGGAACCCAAGGAGAGGAAAGTCAGAAGAGGAGCAGGAGGAGAGGAAAGCTAGAAGAGGAGTCCAAGGAGAGGAAAGTCAGAAGAGGAGAGAAAGGAGGACTGCAGCAGCACT
>NC_056522.1:33563979-33636117 GCF_019175285.1 Sceloporus undulatus | reverse complement strand
AGGAGAGGAAAGCCAGAAGTGGAGAGAAAGGAGGACTGCAGCAGCACTGCTGATCCAAGGACAGAAGGGAAGGCACCTCAGAAAAGAACACTGAAAGGAGAAAGAGGACTGCAGGAGCCCAAGGAGAGGAAAGCCAGAAGAGGAGAGAAAGGAGGACTGCAGCAGCACTGCTGATCCAAGGACAGAAGGGAAGGCACCTCAGAAAAGAACATTGGGAGGAGAAAGAGGACTGCAGGAGCTCAAGAAGAAGAAAGCCAGAAGAGGAGAGAAAGGAGGACTGCAGCAGTACTGCTGATCCAAGGCCAGAAGGGAAGGCACCTCAGAAAAGAACATTGAAAGGAGAAAGAGGACTGCAGGAGCCCAAGGAGAGGAAAGCCAGAAGAGTAGAGAAAGGAGGACTGCAGCAGCACTGCTGAACCAAGGCCAGAAAGGAAGGCACCTCAGAAAAGAACACTGAAAGGAGAAAGAGGACTGCAGGAGCCCAAGGAGAGGAAGTCAGAAGAAGAGAGAAAAGAGGACTGCAGCAACACTGCTGATCCAAGGACAGAAGGGAAGGCACCTTAGAAAAGAACATTGAAAGGAGGAAGAGTACTGCAGGAGCCCAAGGAGAGGAAGCCAGAAGAGGCGAGCAAGGAGGATTGTAGAAAGAAGACAGCGGGAGCAGAGTAAGACTAGAAGAGGAGACAAAGGCAGAACTAAAGAATTTTATAAGATGCACACAAGGAAGGCAAAAGAAATGAGTCAGCAAAGAAGGCCATCATTTGAAGGGAACCCTAGACCATCAGACCAAATGGCAATCTTAGAAGAATTGAAAACCTTGTATAATGATATGAAAGAAGACATCCAAGCACTGAAAAGAGATATGAAAGAAATGAGGAAGGAAATTAAACAAGAGATACGTCAAGAGATTAGGACTGAATTAAAGGACATTAAGGAAACTTTAGGTAAGGCAACAGAAGACATCAGACAGATGGAATTAAAGGTAGAAAAAATTGAGGAAAAAACAAACAAAGTGAACAAGAAAGTTTTAGAAATAGAGAAGAAACATGAAAAAGACCTGGATGAGCGAGCCCTCCAAGATTTGAAACAACGGGAAAACTGCATTAAGATTAGGGGATTAAAAGAAAAGGAAGATGAAGATTTATACGAATACTTAGTCCCTAGACTGGCAGAGTATGTGGGGGCTGAACAAGAGCACTTTCAATGGGAAATCAGTAAAATATTCAGAATAAATTCAAAAATAGCCAGACAGAAGAAATTACCGAGAGACGTGGTAATTTATTTTACCCGTAAAAAAATCAGAGATGAAATTATACAACTTAATTACGAACATAGCCTAGAGGTAGAAGGAAAAGAATTAATTATCTATAAGGACATTCCATTAAGAATTTTGAAGAAACGGAACGAGTACAGACCACTGATAACGCTACTGAAAAATAACGATATCATATACAGATGGGATAGACTAGAAGGCGTGATATTTAAATACAAAGCAGAGACTTTTAGAATAAACTCGATCTGGAAAATGAAAGATTTCATCAAAAAATATAGAGGAGAAATGGAAAAAAGAAACGACCCACCACAAGAAGAAAAAGATAAAGACAACAAAGACAATCAGCCAGAGGCAGAAGAAGAAGAGAGCAAGGAGGAGGAGGAAGGAGAGATCTAGAGAATAAGGTACTATTAGATCAACTAACATAAATAAATAAATAAAATTAAGGGAGTAAAATGGATAAAATGAAAGTATTATCATGGAATGTAGGGGGTATGAACTCTCCACAAAAACGGAGTAAAGTGTTTCATTACGTTAAAAAACTTAAAGCGAATGTAGTTTGCTTGCAAGAAACTCATATAAAAGAAAAAGATAATCGACTTCTTAAGAATAGGAAGTTAGGAAACGAGTACATATCAGCAAATGAGAAGAAAAAGAACGGTGTGGTGTTCTATGTCGACAGTAGACTTAAAGCGAAAACAGTGTTTAAAGACAAAGAAGGCAGGTACTTAGGCTTAGAAGTAGTGTTACAAAATGGAAAATGTTTGATGGTGGGCATTTATGCCCCATTGGATAAAAAGGAACAATTTTATACAAATTTGATTGAGGAGCTATCTAAATTTAACTATGAAAAAACATTAATTATGGGAGACTGGAATGGAGTAGTCAACCCAGAATTAGACAGAAAATCTGAAAGAAAGATTAAAAAAACACAGGGGAAACTCCCAAAAGCCTTTAAAGAACTAATTGAAGAACAAACACTACAGGATGTTTGGAGGTTTAAATATAAAGACTCTAGAGATTTTACTTTCTTTTCTGGAAGACATAACTCTTTTTCCAGGATTGATATGTTCTATGCTTCTAGAACGTTATGTAAAGATATTTTAAGAATGGATTCGGAACCAAGAACTATATCAGATCACAGCCCGCTGACACTACTAATAAAAATAATGAAAAATGAGTATGCATGGAGATTGAATGAAACTCTGCTACAGAAAGAGGAAATAGTGGAAAAAGCAAGGGAAAACATTAAGCTATTCTTTGAAGAAAACCTGAAGCCTGATATCGAGGTAACAACGGTGTGGGAAGCTTCCAAAGCTTATATGAGAGGTTTTTTTATGCAACAAAATTTCATACTAAAGAAAAAAAAGAGAGAAAAACTAAAGTTGATGTACGATATGTTGAAAAAGAAAGAAACAGAATTAACTGAAAACACAACTAAGAAAAAAATTGTGAAGGAGATTAAAACGATAAAAAAACAAATAGAACTAGAAGAAAATGAAGAAATACAGAAAAAAATTAAATATTTGAAGCAAGCGCAGTTTGAACAAGCAAACAAACCAGGCAGATGGTTGGCATACAGATTGAAAAAACAAAGAGAAAGAAATCTCATTACTGAAATAAAACTTCAGGAAAAAACACTGTCCACGGACCAAGAAAAAATAAAGAAAGAGTTCCTAGATTTCTATGAAAAGTTATATAAAGGAAGTATCATCGCAAAACAGAAGATACAGGAATTCCTGAAGAAATCAAGCATAAAACAATTTGATAACCAGCAAAGAGATATACTGAACAGGCCGATCTCCGTAGCTGAAATAACAGAGGTTATCAAGAACAGTAAGAAAGGAAAAACTCCAGGTCCGGATGGTTTTCCGCTCGAGTATTATCAGAGATTTGAAGATCAGTTAATAATACCATACAAATTAACACTGAATGAAATTGGGAAACAAAAATATCCAGGATCATGGAAGCAGGCAAACATCTCTCTTATAGCCAAAGAAGGCAGAGATCCGACAGACGTAAAAAGTTATAGGCCAATCTCTCTGCTAAATACGGATTACAAGTTATTTGCAAAAATTTTAGCAGAAAGATTTAAAAAAGTATTAGCAGAGTGGATACGAGAAGAACAAGCTGGTTTCCTGCCTAAAAGACAACTAAAAAAGAACATACGTGTAATTCTAAATGCCATAGAGTATTATGAGAGGAACAACGGGAAAAGTCTGGCACTTGTATTTATGGATCTGGAGAAGGCATTTGATAATATCAGCTGGGAAGTAATATTCACCATGATGGAAGAAGCGAAGGTAGGAACCCAATTTGAGACATGGATTCAAGAAATATACAAAGAACAAAGTGCCAGAATAATTGTAAATTATAGCAAAACAAAAGAATTTAAGATCACCAAAGGCACGAGGCAGGGATGTCCACTATCCCCACTACTGTTTATCTTTGTGTTAGAAGCATTAAATAACAGAATCAGAGAAGAAAAACAGATAGGAGGTATGAAAATTAGAAATAATGAATACAAAATGCGTATATTTGCAGATGATATTGTGTATATATTGGAAAATCCTACAGAAAGCATAGAAAAACTAACAGAAATCTTAACGGACTTTGAAAAGGTCTCAGGCCTGAAAGTAAACAAAGATAAGACATCTATGGTGACGAAAAACCTGGAGAGGAAAGATGAGATTTTATTAGCAGAAATAAGTGGATTCACGGTAAAAAAGAAAATTAAATACTTAGGAATATGGATCACAAATAAAAATGTAGATCTCTACCATAACAACTATGAAACAGTATGGAAAGAATGTAAGAAAGATCTTGAGAGGTGGAGAAATTTAAGGCTATCCCTATTGGGCAGAATCTCAGTGATTCAAATGAGTATATTGCCTAAAATGCTATTCATATTTCAAACCATACCGATATTACACACTTTCAAACCATTAAATACGTGGCAAAAAGAAATCTTGAGTTTTGTTTGGGAAAAGAAGAAAGCCAGAATAAAAGCAAAGATTGTCTGTGACGATAAAGATCGTGGAGGACTAGGCTTACCAAATTTAACGTTATACTACTATGCTGCAGTGCTGTCATGGATTGTGGAATGGTTGTTATTGGAAGATGACATATTGTTAGCACTAGAGGGGGACAATTTGAGATTCGGTTTACACGGGTACTTGTTTTATAGTAAACATAAAGTACACAAAGAATGTAAAAACCACATATTAAGAAAGGCTATGTTGAATGTTTGGGAAAAACTAAGACCAAGAATTTCTCAACAGTTACTATTAGCATGCTCGCCCCATGAAGCCTTCTTCAACAAGGAAAAAATTCCTAGGACTAAATGGATAAAATATTCTGATTTGATGAAAGAGGTAAGGGGAATGAAAGAGTTAAAATCCCAGGAAGAGCTGAAGGCAGTGGGCATCAATTGTCATTGGTATTTATATAGACAGCTGAGAGAGAGATGGAGAATGGATGAAAGATTAATGGGGATTAGTAATAAGAAATCTAAATGGGAAGAAATTATAGAAAAGGGTGAGAGAAAGATGATAACCAGGAATTACAAAATGTTATTAGAGTGGGAAACTGAAGAAGAAATAATTAGAGACAGTATGATTAAGTGGGCACAGAATGTGGGACACATTATTGACTATGTAAAATGGGAAAAAGTTTGGAAAGGAACAAAATTTACAACTAATCAAGAACTAAAAGAGAACACCTATAAAATGTTATATAGATGGCACTTAACCCCACAAAA
Organism: Sceloporus undulatus; assembly: GCF_019175285.1. Lineage (NCBI taxonomy): Eukaryota > Metazoa > Chordata > Lepidosauria > Squamata > Phrynosomatidae > Sceloporus > Sceloporus undulatus. The sequence goes on along the minus strand of NC_056522.1, from coordinate 33,631,084 downwards.
GATTGCATATATGTGTAAAAATAAGAAAAGTAACCCACTCTGTTGGAAATGTAATACAGAAATTGGTACCTTCTTCCACATGTGGTGGACATGTAAATTAGCAAAACAATACTGGGTTGAAATATACAAAACAATAACTATAGAACTAAAGATACCAATTACTTTCAAGCCAGAAACATTTCTTTTAGGTATGATAAGTGATGAACTAAACAAAACTTGTGGAAAAATGTTATTTTACTTATTTACATGTGCCAGAATAAACTATGCAAGATACTGGAAACAAAAAGAAACCCCCTCGGTAGAACAATGGGTGATGAAAGTCTTCGAGGTTGCAGAAATGGACAAGCGGGCATGCTGGACTAAAAATAAGACAGAAGAAGAGGTGGGGAAAGAGTGGCATATCTTTTATGATTTCTTAAGAAATAAGTGGAAAAATGTAATGTTTTTGTAAAATATTGTTTATGTTAAAAATAGTGGAAATAACGGGAATTTTATTTTAGAATATTGGGATGTGTTAAGAGAATGTCAAATAGCATGAAGTAAGAAAATTTCATGAGAAATGTGATGTGTAGGCTATAAAGAAGGAACAATGGGAAATACCGGACTCTTTGAAATGTATGAAATAGTAAAAAGTTAATGATTTAGTGACAAGGTATTACCTAAGAGGGAGTGAAGAAAACATGATAAGGAAAGGAAAGATAAAACAAAAAGAAAGAAAAATAGTGAATATATCTATGTATAAAGCTGCAAGTAGCTGGAAGTGCATTTTATGTTAAATGTATTTTACAAAATGTCAGAGGGACATGTAGGTATGCAAGTGTTGGTGGGAGGTGGGATGGGGGAATGGAGAAGGTGTGTAACGTAAGTATTAATGTTATGTTATGCTTTGTAATGTAATATGTCATGTGGAAAAATTTGAAAATAAAATATTAAAAAAAAAAAAAAGAAATATTTTCAAATTATAACTAAACTTTTTTCCCCTTTACATATTACACTAGGGATAAAATTTGATACTTACAAAGCTTTTCCTGTGTATTTTTTCTGGCATTGTATCGTGAATTGAGGTCAGGTAAGCCTCCAATGTTTTCAAAACACATCTTCTTGTTAATATACAGAAAAAGAATCAACAACACGACAATAAACAGCCCAACTGCTGACAGAAATCCAACTGCCTCAGGAGATACTAGAAGAAACAGAAAGAATCATTAGAATAGAAAGCATTAACTTTTTATAAAAATTAGATTATTAATCACACCCAGCCTCAATCTTATGTTGAAATACATAAACATAACATAGGTCCAAAACAGACAGGCAGACGGGGGTGGCTTCCAGGCACTCCAGGAGTGTGGGGTTTACCTGACACATGTCCCCAGAGCACCCAGAAGCTGCCATGAGGCTGTGCCAGGACCACCTATGGTGGCCCAAAAATGAGCCCACAAGGAGCGGATCTCTTCCACTCCTTCTAGGACCGCAGCAGGAGGCACCCTCGGGGCCACAGCATGTGTTCACAATGGCCCACGAGCAATTAGGCTGGGAGCAGCTTTTGGCTGCTCCTTCCTGCCCTTCTGCTTCACCCCATAAATTAAAAGCAACATCCTGGTTTGACTAACTTCATGACAGAACTGGTCACCCTCTAATCTGGAATTTCACATTTTGCATTCCAAAAATTATATCAATATCTGAAAATTTTAGCGTGAGATTCCATCTCCAGTGGTCCCGCCTCTGATATAGCACAATTCAACAGCAGCCAGCAGGAAGATTATAAAGTCCTACATGGCTTGGGCCCAAGTTACTTGAGGGAGCACCTCTCCCTACATAATCCGCCCCGCACACTCAGAACAACAGGCAAATATCTATTGGAATATCCTAGGGTGAGATTGTCTGTAACTCACCAACAAGCATTTACATCTGTTGCTCCTGCATGTTGGAATGGACTCCCTGAGGAGATTCATCTCAGCTCTTCCTTGGAAGCTTTTAAGAAAACGTTGAAGACTCACCTATTCCGCTTGGCATATCCCCCCTGATCCTTCATAGAGATAATTACCCTCCTACCCCATCATCTTCCAATGTTATGAGTACTTGTGATGATAATTTGTCATTATGAGATTGTAAAATGTGAGATTGTGAGTTTTAATTTGTTTTTATAGGATGTCTTTATATGAGTTTTTTAGTGGAATGTTTTTTACTGTATTTTATGCTGTAATATGATGTGTTGTACATCTGTATTTGTCTGTGAACCGCTTTGATCTCCCAGGAAAAGCGGTATAAAAATAAAGATTTATTATTATTATTATTATTATTATTATTATTATTATTATTATTATTAAGATTGAGCAAGAGGTAGTTCAGACTGAAGGCCAAAATAGACGGCCTGGTAAAGCCGGCTTCTCATCAGCTTGGGAGTGTGGTATTTAGATGTGCCACACCCCCAAGCCAGACAAAAGCCGCACCTGCAATTACGTGTTGACTGGCTTGAGGGTGTGGTGTTTAGATGCCACATGGCCCAGAGATGATGAAAAGCCAGCTCCAAAGGCAAAGGGGTGGCTTTTTTCCACCCCAAATAGGAGCAGATCTTTTCTGCTCCTATTTGGGGGTGGAAGCTGGCTGGATTGGGGCCGCACGTCGCAATCAGGGCCGTCTGTTTTGCCCGACTTTCACCAGCATCGTGATTCACTTTACTGTCTTGTAAACAGGTCATGTTATGACCACAATTTGGTGTTAAATGTGACTTTTTTTACATGGGAATTCATGCTTTTATTCATCAGTATTTCTTTCTCTCCACTCACTTTGTGCCAAAAAAGACAGCCCTGAAGGGGCAGCTTGAAGCTGCCCCTTCCAAACATGGATTGGGACCACGGCAACCACACACTGCAGCCCCAATCTGCCTTCAACCCAGCCCAAAAAGGAATGGAAAAGATCCGCTCCTTCTTTGGCCGGCAAAAAGATGGCTTTTGCTTCCCACTGCAGCCCCATGGCAGCTTCAAGCTGCTCCAGTGACATGCATAACATAAATGCCATGCCACTGGAGTGTCTTGAAGCCGCCCCCACCATCTGGGTGGCCACCTGGCATCTGGGCGGCTGCAAGGCATCACAACATGCAGTGTTTAAACGTCGTGCATCGATGACACCCTGAAGCAGGAGTATTTGTTCCAGGCTTTTATCAGTCTACAATGCCAGTGTAGACCAACCCTCAACTTATAAAAGCAGTTGGCAGAAATGAAACACTACAGAACAGCTGTACTCACACCATGTTGTAAAAAGACAGAGCATGAACTAACACAATAAGGAAGCAAAATGTGCATATCTGTAACTATTGGAATCAAGATGCAACATCAAATATTTATTTTAATTAATTCATGCTTAAAGGACAGGTAATTAATTAATTCAATATAGTTTAAATGATAGACAGCCCTTGTTATTTTTATCTAGGAGTTACTCAGTATATAAAACTGTTCTATTGCAACCATGAATTTATAATCAACATTGTTATTATCCTATAAAACACTAAGCTGAATTCTAAGCTAATGGACAAACAAGCTCCACTTAAAGTTTGAAAACAAATGTTATACTATCTGTACTGTCCTTCACAGAAGTGCTATACCTAAGGAGATTTTGTGAGGCAATTAATACCTTAGTAAAGAATGAAACTTTAGCTTCAGCTAGACTATTTAATAATTCATCTACTTTAACACCAAGCGCAAGTCTTTTGAAATTATCTGTCTTGTATCAATTTGCATTCACAAACCCATGTTTAGGGCTATAGACAGCCTGAAGAAGTCATGGGTTTACTCTGATACCTTTGAGAAATCTGTAACACACAGAAAAATAGCACTGAGCCCCATTTCTGTTATCCAAATAGGAGACACATTGAGTACTGCGTATTATGTGGAACTGTATTCACTCATCTGTTTAAGGTTAAGCATTTAACTTTTCATGAAGGAAATACTAACCAACATTAGTTAATTATCAGAAACTAAGTGTAACCACCAATCAAGTTAAATATAAGAAATACATCACAGTTATACAGAAGATGCATTCAATTTAAAATATCTTTGAAATTATGGCCTTATTAATGACCAGAGAGAACACTATTTACTGAGAAGTTTTAAAACAGATGTAGAACACATTTCTTAATGGCTACACCTTCATGGAAAACTATTTATAAAACTCAAAAACTTTTACTCAGCACACTGAATGGATACTGATAAACGGTGTATTTTCTAATAAGGATTAAGTAATACGATGCACATTTTCGTTTCGTCACAGAATAATGGGTGAAAGAAGGGCATCAAAATTAATATCATAAATAAAATGTCAGTATTAAAGAACTAATATCCAATCATACCAACACTAGTTATGAGTTCAACAAAATATATACCAACAAAAATAGTTTTCAAGAACATATCTTTCACTATGTTTAAAACTGTATTTTACAAAATTAAAAATAAACATGACCTTTTAGAGTAGTTTTAGAGTAGCTTTCTACATTAGAAAATCATTATTTATTTTATATTTTTCTTATCTTTTCCCACAAGTAATTCGGTTATATTGAAATACAGTCCATATACAGAGCAGAATTATTAACAACATTAAGTAAAAATGGTTACCTACAATAGCAAGAAACATTTCAAAACTTTTCTTCTCTACTTAAAGTGTTCAGTTCAGCTGCCCTGTGGTGTACGCAACCATATATTTATCTGACTGCATGCCAATGATAGCTTAATTATTCATGTTGTCAGTGCAATCGTATCTGCCTTATTTACAAAATAAATGAGTATAGACTTGATCTGAAACCTATCATATGTGCAATGAATATAACATTTAAAAGATCAATATACTGTAATGTGAAAGATTATAGTACTTTTCTAATGCTAAACTGAAGAAAAGCAAACATGGTTATTCAATGTATAGACAGCATTTATTTTACAAGAATATAACTTCAAAGGTTTAAAATAGGTACACTAGGAAGTGTAACTTGTGAAATTGCTTCTAAAAATGCTCATCAGTTGGCTATTTGCTCTATTTATCCATGCATCCATTTTGTTGTTGTTGTTCTTTAAAAACCTGCCATCTGTGCCTACATAATTCTTATCAGCACTTGTTATCCCACTGTCTCCTCTCACTTGGATACTTGTCAAGGCCGGACAGATAGTCATTATGTTGTCTCTACATATAGCTCTCAATTTGCTTTCTTGGCTTAATTAGCCCATTATCTTTTACAACAGAGTAAGAACCATTATCTGCCTTAATGTTATCCCAGATGTTGTCCCCGGCATTAAAAGGTTAGCACAGACATCTTAGCACTGAAATTGTGGCACAAGAAAGCAATCAGCAAGTGTCAGGTAGATGAGAGAAACGTATGATCCTGGGGCTACTATTACAAATACCATTGTACATCAGATAGATGAGCTTCCTAACACTTGACCTAGATTGGAAACAAACTAATAGTATGTGTGTGGGGTTTTTTTTACTATGATTTCCTGAATCAATTCAAGCATCAGATAATAACTCCCCTCCTTGCCAGCCCTCCCCAATCCACAAAGTATTCTTTCTTTTAACCATTCATTTCTTCAAACACTTTATTTTCATTTCTCCTTAAGGCTGTACAGTATTTAGATGAGCTGATGTGATGTAATGGAGCATATAAGGAGAAGGAATAGTGGAACTCTTCCCATCCTGGTAACTTTGGACCCTTTCACAATACATATACAGTGGTACCCCGGGATACGAATGCGCCGGGTTACGAATTTTTCGGGATACGAAAAAATCCCATAGGGATTTATTGCTTCGGCTTACGAAGGTTTCTTCGGGTTACGAAAAAACCGCGGCGCTATTTTCCGCCACCGGAGGGCAGCAGAGAGCTATTTTTCCATTAGCGCCTATGGGAATTCGGCTTACGAAGGTATTTCGGGTTACGAAATTAACCGCGGAACGAATTAATTTCGTAACCCGGGGTACCACTGTAGTGCTATGTTTCTATATCAACTGTCATAGTTCCTCCAGTCCCTATGGAATCCTGAGATTGGCAGTATAGGAAGGGGCATTTAGATTCCACAGCCAAAGAGCACTAGTGCCCCACTGAACTAAAAATTCCAGCATTCCTTAGAATGGAATGACACAGTGGAATCATAGCACAGTATTTGTGTAGTGTGTCAGGGCCTTGGTTATCAGGTGTGCTGACTTGCTGATATACAGCACATCTGTGCACAACATAACCTGTGAAAGACAGGTTTGGGGATTCCTGCCATTACACTAGCCCACCCATGAGTCACTTGGCCCTAACTCTGGAATATATGTTTTAAAACACAGAAGATCTTAGCCATCACATCCCTGATACTAAGCATTGTACAAATATTTAAAAATAAGACAGTCCCTGCCAGCAAGTTTATAGTATGACAAACAGAAAGGGAAAGGACATTAGTTCCTCTGAGAAAGCATGTGAGACTTATCAAACAACTTTCTGGAGAATTCCAAAGATTACACTAGATGGGATCCACATATGCAGTGTCAAATATTTGCCTCTGCTATCTTTATTCAGAACAGGGAAATTAGTGAAATAGACAAAAACTTCATTAAAATCTCTTATATATAAATGTCAAGAACATTCTATAATATTCACAAAATGATATTTTTATTGGGGCAACAAAAACGCACAATTACATGTTGCAAGTTTTTGAAGTCACACTGGCTTCTTCATCTGGCAAATAGGAGAAAAAAATTGAAGATGGTAATCATAGGCCTGCATTTTCTGTTTCTGGTTTTAGTTCAAATGGTAGGGAGGGCTATCAGCAGGCTGGCACCTCCCTCTTTGGCAATGCGGTCACTGGCAGATTTTCAAAGTCAAAGAAATTTAGTGTCCATTTGCAATTCAATGAAGATGTTTCCATGGAATCCAGCATGTCTCCTTCCTTTGTGAAGCCACAGGCTCCTATGTAGGTAAAAAACACTGAATATCTCAAGAAGTCTTTATGTTTTCATCAGGAAAACTTTAGGTGGTGTAGAGGTAAAGCATGCCAATCAGTGCCAATATTAGAAAAAATTGCTTTACCTTTGTTGGAGGCAGAAGCCTCAGATGGCAAGGTCCCAGTGCACTGGCTCTCTCTTTAAAATTCCCCTGTGACGGCTAAAATGTGGTATCTTGAAATCCAAAAAAGATCTAGGTGTAGCCGTGTTGGCCATATAGCAAGAACATTCTTATTTATATTATTCACATGAATAATATAGAAACGATGCGATCTTACATAAATTTGCCATTAGATGGCACTATAGTTCAACTATATTACAGGGACTCATGTCTGTAATACCTTGTTTCAGTTCCCATTAAAGTAGAACTACTTTTGGTAGCACAAACTTTAGACAGGATCCAGCCAAAATTAAATATCTAACTTCTATTAATTTGTACATGTCTTTAGACATGCAATCCCTTACACACATAGTTGGGAGCAAATCTCACTGAATTTAATGCAGCTTAATTTTGACTGGATGTGTAGAAGACTGCACTGCCTGCTACTTCCTACTGGGTAGATCATGCCCCTACTTACTTGCACACAATAAAAACAACATTCAATCTGTAACCAATAATGTGGTGAAACTGACAGCCTAAAAGGGCTGCCCTGGGACCAGGCAGGACCTGTTCACAGGGCCGTGGCAATTGTATGCGCCCGGCCCCAATTTGGGCCTTCGCCACGGTCCCCAACTGGCCCGAAAAGGAGTAGATTTTTCAGCTCCTTTTCTGGCCGGTTTTGGCCCATCTGTTTCAGAAAAAAAAAACATGACCAGGGCTGCTCCTGGCATCATGTGCACACTCCACCACCAACGCGACATGACAGTGGCCCTTTTCGGCTGTCTGTTCGAAGCGAATGTTACGCAGCACTAAATATGCAACAAGCTTATGTCATAGTTCCTAGATTTAGGTTAGTAATAATTTATCTTTAATGATCTATGTTTTGCATTAGAACAGTTGTTTCTATGACTACCAAACACTTTAAAGATAAATCTCTCTGTTTATCAAAATATTCACTGTAAATGCTATGTCAGAATGCAATAACAAGGGCAGTATCCAGACTCAAGAATAATTCAGTTTGACATCACTTTAACTGCCAAGGCTCAGTGCTATGGAACTCTTGGAATTGTAGTTTGTTGTGGCATCAAGAGCTATCTAACAGAAAAGGCTAATTTCTCACAAAACTACAATTCCCAGAATTCCATAGCATCGAGTCATGGAAGTTAAAGTGGTGACAAATTGGATTATTTTTGTAATGCAGACACAGCCAATGTCTAATTAAACACTAATTTTTTATTTAACTGCAGAACACTAGGGAATAGCTACATACCTGTATTAAACAGGTTCTTTCATACTCAAACATTTCTAACATATTAGCCTGACATGTTTTAGAATACCTTTAATCCCATTTGTAATTCTAAATCAAGTTACATAGCATCTATTTCTAGAAACCGCATGGGATGACTGGAAAACATTACTCCCATAGTGTCAGAACTAGCACCACAAGAAATAACCACATTACCCACTGATTTTACAAGCTCTTGTGAACAAAAATTGCTAGTGTGTGATGGGATCTCATGGTACAGGAGCAACCTGCATATTACACTACTATCACATGAGTCAAATGTCATATACATACAGTTGTTAATTCATTTACATTCTGGACCACCCAGGTTTTTGGAACATGGTGTGATCCATGTGCAAATTACATGGTTCATGGAGGGCAGTGGTGGACAAGTTAAGAGCTAATAGACGGAAGTTAAACATTATGAAGGCCCTGCAGACAGGCAGTTGGAGGGTCTAAAAATTTTGTCCATTTTGCATGGGGTAGCTACACTCCCCCAACACAGTAGCTATGTAGCCTGGAAGTACTCCTTGATTGAAAACTGTCACTACAGGGCCAGATGGCTTTGACAATAAGGTGTGCTCACAGCCAATTAAGGCTAATTTGCAAACTATAGCTGCTCCTGGACTGGGATAAAATGGCTGCAGTAATTCGTCTTCTAGTAACTTTGCAATGTTCGCAGAGCCAGGTATTATAAAATGCTCTATGTGATGCTTACCTTGAAGAAAGTCCAGAAGATATCTCATACAGAACAATAGGTGAGCATATTACACCTCTTTTGACAACTTTGTGCCAACTGCCAATAATCCCTAGGCCAATTCAAGGTGTTGGTACTAATCTATAATGTCTTGGATAACTTAAGATACATGTACTGACTTGGGTCCTGTTCAGCTGCCTTGGGTCCCATGACTTAGCTGAGATTTAAAATCAGGCAGAAAGACTTTGTGTATGGTAACCTGATGTAATATTGGCTACTTTAAATGCCAAGGCTTCTCAGTCATTGCATCTCACAGCTCAACTGTGGTGTTTCTTTCCAAGAGAAAGATACTTGTCTCCCCACACTCCAAACACATGCAAGGGGTCAGATTTAAAACATATTTATCTGTACATGCTTTCTTATTGCAACCCAAGTGCTTTACTTGTTTTGCTGCTTGTTTGTACAGTTAGTTTTCTTTTATTTACCGTATCTAAGTTTTCTAGTATTTTTCTTGTATTTTTGAGATATTTGTAATTTGTAATTCTGAACATGTTTTATGAAGGCTCTTCGGTGCCCTTGGGTTGTATGAAAAACAGGGGGATACGAATCAAATACTGTACTGTATTATTCAGTCTTTGGACTGAAAATGTTGAGTGTCTCACAATCCCAGATAAGAGTGCATTTGGATGTATCATGACATTGATAAACTCAGAATATTAAAATGAACTGTGTGAAGTTCAGTGCTCTAAAATAAATTTACTTCCAAATGTTCTGAAGTAATAAATATTTAAAGGTTGTAAGTAATGGCGTCCATTGATCAAAAGCACAGCATCTGACAGAAAAGGATTTCCTGCTCTTACCTAAACTGATTTTGGGGGAGAGCTGGGGGGCTGCAGAGGGGAGGAAAAATCTGATTGCAAAAGTGGAAGTCTGCATACATATTGTAGGATTTTATCCACAGCTGTAATATCAGCAAATTCCCAATTATTTGTTTATAACAATGATATGTGTACAAACATTATTTAGCTTTCTTACCAGTGCACAGTTTTGATTTCAGGGAACATTTATATCCATCCTTTAAAACCAAGACAATTCTCAGTATTTTCATATATCTGAACTATAAATGTAAAAGTACATATCAATTATTTTCTTTTCTTTCCTTCTGAGATATGTTACCTATGTCAAAGGTGCTTGTCATGTTCTCTACCATCCTTCGTACTCTCATGTGCTCTAACTATAACCAGCAGAAGTTCTACAAACTAGATAAAAAGGGGGAGGGGGAAGAAATTGAATTATTTTCTTTGCTTCAAAATATATATGATTTAACAACAGAGTACACAAAAACAATCCTTTTGTGCAATGAAAAATTTGACCATCAAGCAATTAACCCTAACAGTACAAAAACATTAAGAAACATTGTGGAGATACATAATGCATATTATACATTGGTGAATTTAGCATTAGCAATATACAGTTAATAACAACAACATTGAGTTAATAGTATCCTAAAGGATTCAGAATATTAAAATTACATAAACAGAAAGCAAAAAATCAAAGTGCATATATGTCTATAAATGTCTACTAAGAAACAGGTTTCACTGAATCCAACTGGACTGACTCTCATTTAAACAGATATAGGATAGCAGCCCTGAAGCTTTAATGTACACTACAGTTCTAAGCAAGTTTACTCACAAGTCACGCTGCTTACTCCCAGATAAATATGTATCAGTAAAGGCTACAAAGTAGTAAAACCCAATGACTTCAACATAACTTACTCCCATGTAAATGTGTACATGACTCTAGCCTTCAGCCAGAGGCAGGAATCATGCAAACCTAGATGCTGCTAAACTGCAATTTCCAGAATTCTTCACCATTAGTTATGCTGGTTAGGGCTGACAGGGTTTCTAGTCCAACATCTGGCAAACCAAGAAATTTTCTGTGGCCTAAATTCAGTTGCTAGTTCCAAATAGAGAAGAACCATTGAATCCACTGCTGAATGGCAAGTAAATGTTTAAGTAAATCCTACTGTACTGATTCAATGAGTCTATTCTAGCTGACACTAGCAATTAGATGCCTGCTGCTGCTGCTGCTGCTGCTGTGTCCCTTCAAGTTGTTTCTGACTCATGACAACCCTAAACTGAAGCCATCATGGGGTTTTCTTGGCAAGTCTTGTTCAGCAGGAGTTTGCCATTGCCTTCCTGTGAGGCTGAGAGAGTGATGTATGCATCAGTTATTTTTTACAATACCCTATCATACTTTTTGGTAATAGCACAATTAAGTTATTTTCCCATCAATATTTTCTGATCATCCAGTACCCTTCTCCAAAATAAGAACACTTTAGCCTGGAAAAGTGAGCACACAAGAGGGTGAATGTCAATTTTAAGGAAGGGCTTGTTTGAGAGAAGAAATATGACTGTCTGGAAATGAGTTAGTTTGTACTAAACTGGAGTACTTACATACTTGAATATCCCTGCTTCAGACAATAGTTCATCCCTATTTACCGTTATATAATGGCTACATTATAAAACCTTTAACATACAATAGGATTATAAATGGCATATGTGTACATTAAAGCCCATACCTGCATGTAAAACAATACATACACATATGGTGAGACGTGAAAGGAGAGATCACTCTATCTGTGAAGATCAACCATACTTCTTTATTTTCTATAGGGTTGATAATATTTTAAAGAAAATATAAAATTCACAATAATTTGCAACAGAAGCGGGAGAGATCAGCCAAGTTCTCCTTCAGATTAAACAGACAGGTATATGAAAAGGTCATGGCTTTCTCCCATTTCAGAATTATCACCTCAAAGACAAAAGTAGCTACTCCAGCTCAGCTAGCACATAGTCATAACAATATAGACAAAAAATGGATCTGTTGTATTATTATTATTATTATTATTATTATTATTATTATTAACCTTTATTTATGAAGCGCTGTAAATTTACTCAGCGCTGTACATACAATATTTTTAATTAGACGGTTCCCTGCCCTCAGGCTTACAATCTAAAGAGACACGATATAAAAGGAGAAGGGAAAGGAGGTGGGGCTAGTAGGCTAATACATATACATAGCAATACAGGAAATGGTTCAATAAAACAGGCATCAAAAGAACATCAAATAGCAAGTGACAATTATGCAATGCCTGGGAACGCTTCTCTGAACAGTATTCTCACAACAATATTAGATAAATGACTGTCATGCCTCCAGAGCATCTCTGATGCTCTTGAGACATATATTTAGTTGAGATTATATTAGACTTTCTATGTATCAGTTTAGGAGGGGAAATAGAGTTCTACAGCTTTAAGAAAGACAAGGATTGTGTCTCCCTCTAGCTAGTCTCAGTTGTGTAGTAAGATTTCAGCCAAGTCAGACCTGGAGAGAGTATTTTCCTTTGACAAAGATAAGTCCACAGAAGAAGAAAGATAAAGTCCACAGAAGAAGATAAAACCCACCAAGAAGAAAGAGCAAGGTATTTAAGAAGGACTATTGAGAAAAAAGGAGATCAGTTTCATGTTTTTGTGTTTATAACTAGTAAAGCTTTTGAAAACTTAAGAAATTTGTGGACAAGCCTTTTGTTCAGGCTGTGTTCCTAGGAGCCAGAGGCCTTACTACACCCAAAGTCCATAGCATCGCTCTTGGGACAAAACAATGACAACTAGCTGTTTTGAGAATATGAATCTGACAGATGCACCTTATATGATTGAGCAAGTGCTGCTTCAGTGTGATATCTACAAAATCAAAGAGAATCAATGGTAATGGAGAATGGTTATTGTTTTTCCAAAGAGACTTAAGTGTATAAACTCAATATTTTGTTCTATACCACGAGCAGGCCTTTAAAGTGCAATACATAAACAAAAAAAACCTGCTATCAATATTCTGATGGTAAGGAACATATAACTCTTGCCCTTCACAACATTTTGTCTCTGCCCCGGAAAAATCCTAAATATGCCCTTTTTACGTGCCATTCTTGGGAAGACTACTAGGGACAGTATAAGGGGCTATGATAAATGGGAGCCCTTCCCATTATCAGAGCCTTCTCCTCAGATAACAAAGGGTTAACTATCAAAGGAGGGACAATTACATTTTAATGAGGTTCAGCATCACAGGTGACAAGATAGCAATTGCCAATGAGATAGGCAGTTGGGCAAAAGCATGTGTCTTCAAGATGTTTCTGAGTAGAGGCTATAAATAAACTAGTGTCTGGCTCTCTCTTTTAAAATGATGAGGTGGACTCTAACAAAAGAGAATTGGGGTTCTCCTGTCCCTTTCAATTACTGGTCAAGGCTGAACAAGGAATTCCAGAGTCTCAGCTACTCCCTAAACATCAAGGATTACAAATCCCATCTGATCTATAAATAGAAATAGGAGAGTGTATTAGTAGTCATGCCAGGTTTGTTTCATTCTTTCTCCTGATTTGGCTGAAGTGATTTAATCTATTGATAATTTGTAATTTCTAATCTGTACCTGAACAAAGATGTCCTACATGTTAAAGACATTCTTTTGATATAGAATTTTCTTACTTAGAATAAAGCTCTTTTCTTTAAAATTACTCTGTTGCTCTCACACTCCTTTTTCATGTGCCTTGCTGCAGCCTAGCTCTTCCCTAGGGTTGGTAAGGGAAGTTCCAGTGGAATCCCAGCAATGTCCTGTAGCGTTGCTAAAAGGGAAGGATTCAAACCAAAGGGTAGTGGTGGCAAGTTAAGTAGAAGAAAGATAGGATCCCAACCAGTTCTGGCAAAATCAGAAAAACCATGCACTGTTCTGCGAGCTTGCAGCTACACAACCAATTTGAAGCTCTGTCCCTTATCAGGGATGACAAGGGAGAGCAGCAGAGCCAGTCTTTAGGGAAGGTGCAGGTGTTAGAATCAGTATAAGAAATAGCTGCTGCTAAGACATGCAGGAGGCATGTAGTGGCTGTGGGGGACTCCTTGCTGAGGGGGACAGAATCAGTGGTTTAGGCCTGACAAGATGTCTCGGAAGGTGTGTTGTCTCCCTGGGACAAAAATCAGTAATGTGGCAGCCTTCCCTACCTTTTGGTCCACGTGGGAAACAATGATACTGAAAAGCACAGCCTTCACAGTATCAGAAGGGATTATGAGGTTCTGGGTAGGAAGATGAAAGATCTGGATGCACAGGTTGTCATCTCATCTCTTCTACCAATTGAAGGGCAGGGTCCAGGAAAGTAGTGGAAAATAACGGATGTGAATAACTGGGGTGCCACCAAGAACCGATTGGATTCTTGCAGTTTCAGGAGGAGGAACTTCTGGCAAGGGATGTGTTGCATTTTATGTCAGTTGGCAGAAATGTTTTTGCCAGCAGTCTTAAAAATGTGATCAGGAGGCATTTAAACTGAGTTATAAGTCGGAGGGTGAGAGTTCCTCAAGGGCTGGCGATAAACTTTACACAGGCAGCAAGGGGCCATGTCCCATGATCTTAGATATCTCTACATTAATGGACAGAGCATGGGAAATAAACAAAATGAACTTGAACTCCTAGTACAGCAAATCAAATACAATATAACAGGCATCACTGAAACCTGGTGGGATGAGACTCATGACTGGAATGTAGTAATAGAAGGGTATAACCTTTTTAAGAGAAATAGGCCAAACAGGAAAGGAGGAGGAATAGCATTCTATTTTAGGAATATTTACACCTGTGCAGAGATCCAGGATTTCAATCCTGAAATCCAGGTGGAGAGCATCTGGAAACAATTAAAGGGGAAGGAAACAACAGGGATATTATTGTGTGAGTTTACTACAGACCCCCTAAGTCATACTGAGGAACTGAATGGTGCCTTTCTAGAGCAGATGACCACACACTCAGAAAGGAGAGATGTAGTAATGATGGATCAACTATCCTGGTAATTGCTGGAAATCAAACTGAGCCAAGAATTTAAAGTCCAGCAACTTCCTCACTTGCCTGGCAAACAATTTCATTGTTCAAACACTGGAGGAGGCAACAAGGGGGAATCAGCTATTTTAGATCTGATCCTAACCAATAGGGATTATCTGGTAAGTAGGCTGCAAGTGGTGGGTGGGATCCTTAGGTGGGAATGATCGCATTCTCCTGGAGTTTGTTAGAAGTCAAGCATAGTCAGACATGCGTTCTAGACTTTAGAAAAGCTGATTTTAGTAAACTTAAGGAAATACTGAGGGTGATCCCATGGTCAGGAATACTAAAAGAGAAGGGAGCTCAGGACGAATGAACTTCTCAAAAGGGAGATACTGAAGGGACATTTTCAAATAGTTCCAACAAAAAGGAAAAATGGAAGGTGTCTCAAGAAAACAGTATGGATGATTAAAGATCGTTCAACTGAGCTAGATTGTAAAAGGAACATGTATAAGAAATGGAAAAAGAGGGAAATCACTAAAGTGGAATTCAAACAAATAGCTAGCATGTGTAGGGGTAAAGTCAGAAAAGTTAAAGCACAGAATGAACTCAGGATTGCTAGAGAGATTAAGAATAATAAAAAGGGCTTTTGAAGGTATGTCTGTAATAAAAGAAAGAAGGAAATGGTAGGGCCATTGCATGGGGAAGATGGAGAAATGCTACCAGCAGAAAGAGAAAAGGCAGAACTACTAGAATGCCTAATTTCTGTAGCTCACAGAAAGTTTGAGAAGACACACAGTTAATGAACAGACTGAAGTGGCCTATGAAGTCTTCCTTCTGCAAATGAAAATCTTGCTGAAATTACATCAAAAAAATTATCCTAAAGTTTAGTGAGGGGAAAGCAAGCAAGCAATCATTCTAGGTTTCATAAACCATATCTTGTAAATAATATGTGTCAGAAACAAGCATTCCTTCTTCTGCCTTTTCCTCCTGTCATAGCCTTGATCTATCTTCCTACTTTGGAAGCCAATTCAGATGTAACAGGAAACTCTCACTAAACACAAACCAGGGTTTTCCTGCTAAAGGTTGCACAAGATGGGATGAAGGAAGTTATGTGTGGGGCAATTACAAACTCTAACTTCTGTTAACAGTGTTATATATACCATGATCAACCCAAAAAAGACAATAAGGAAAATAAGCAAGGGGACAGAATTTGAGAGGCATATTAATAAAAATACTAACACCAGAAATATTTTTTTAAAAAAAAACAGGAACAAAATATGGGCTAGGAAAGCCCTTGCACAAGTATGCCATAAGTATGTTAGGCACGTTACAGACAGCCCAGAAGGGGCAGTCTCGCGCCGTTGCTGGTTGCTGCGTCCGGGAACCACAGCATCCAAACCGCGCAGTTCCCGGACGCAGCAAAAAAAGGAGCGCAAAAATCGCGCTCCTTCCTGGGCCCCGGAAGAGACGCTGCAAGGCGCTGGTCGCACACTCGCGGCATCAGAGCGTCCGCTACATCAAAATGGCAGCGCACCATCTGTATGCGGCGCCGCCATTTTGACATAGTCATTACACGCGAGGGGCAAGGCGCGTCAGGAAGCGCCGCCTCTCGCGCGTAATGACAGCACGATGACAGCGCCTCATGGGCTCGTCTGTAATGTGCCTTAGGTAACTTATTTAAATCTGTATTCACTGCAGAAGATGGGGAACAGGTACTTGAGCTTGAACTGCCAAACAGCAGTGATAAGAGATAAAAAGTTAAGATATAAAAATCAAGAAATCAGCAGGTCCAGATGGTACTCAGTGTTCATCCAGCCATTCATGAAGAACTCAAAACTGAAAATGCTAATGTATTTACAAAAATATTTCACTTTCCCCTGAGGTTTGTCTCCACATGCGAGTACCAATAAATGGGCAATGCAACAACAATAACAAAAAAACTCAGGGAAGTCCATTCAGTTATTAACATTGGTTCCAGGTAAATTTGTTGAAACACATAATTGAAGGCAAAATTATCAAAGAAGAGGAAGTCTTTCTGAAAAAGAATCAGCCTGGCTTCTTTAAAGATAAGTCCCATCTCACAACTGAGCAGTCATGGAATCTCTAATGGACAAACAACTGGTTACAGAATAGAAAGCTGAGGTATCCAAGAGCTTACCTTAGAACCAATGCTTTTTAATTTGTCTATAAATGGTCAGATGCTAGAGAACAGCATTCCCTGATAAACAATATTCCACATAGAATTTAAGGAGAAAGCCACATTATCTGGTATTTTTAAACTGGGAAGCATCAACAGTTACTTCAGTAGCATTCTACCAATGGAAATTCAACCAACCATGGCAGTGTACTTATCCAGTTTCATTGGGTTATATAATCTTAATTGATTAAAGAGCTAGTATGTGGATTTCAAGACACACACTGTAACAGAACAGGAGAAGGAATGTGTATCTGGTTTCCTATCATCCAAATAACAATGTGGTGATGACATTTCTGAGAATGTTTAAAACTGTTATTTGTTTAACATCTTTTATTTCACATTCTCAATGGACAAAGCAACTTAGAACATTTATTAATATAGGTTTTTTCCCCATAATTAGATAGTCTTACCTATTTTAAACAGGGTTTACAGTGGGTGGAATACTTCCAAATTTCTCTCTGTACCCTATTGGAGTTCAAGTCTCTGGACAGATCAACTTTATTCCTTTCAGAAGTGATGATAGACCCAAAAAAGGAACAAAGCTTCAAACAAAGCTCCACATCAAATGACGAAATGGTCCATGTGAATTTACTTCTGTTGCTAGGGTAAGCAACAAGTTAAAAGATCTGCATCTGTGGTAGCCATAAGGAAGTGTTATTTTTAAGGAGTTGTTTAGATAAAGTACCTTTATCTAAATGGCTGTGGCCCATGAATGGAATCACAACATACAACAATCAGCAACCAAGACATGTAAGGAATTGCACATAATTTATTTCCTCTTTATACAGTTGAACCAAGATTACATGTTTCTCTATAACTACATGAACTTACAGATTCAGGCTCTAGAAAAGTTTCAATAATAATGAATAATTATACTAGAACATATATGCAATTTATTATATTAAAGCTAACTAGGTATTGACAACTAGTAACTGCTTATTGTGAAATGTCCTACATGAAAAACCTAGAAATAGTTCATTCGTTTATTTAAAATATATTTCAAAGGTATTTTTGTTCAAACTTGAAATGAGAAAAATAACATTCAAACATAACTGTACATCGAAGACACATATAGCATGTGCTTTGAATTCAAACAAGTTAATCATTAGGTATGATTAGTTACAGGCATAATATAAAAGGCTGTGTTTCTTAAATACCAGTTTTCCATGCTTTATGGCAATTATCATTTAAAACTATGGAAAATTCCAAAGCAGAAGGTTGCCATTCAAACAAGAAGAAGAAGAAAAAAAAAAACACTTGGCACCTCTTACAACCTTTTAAATATTCTAGAGTTGTTGTGCGCCTTCAAGTTATTTCTGACTTATGGTAAAGCTAAGGTGAACCTATCATGCGTTTTTCTTGGTAAGATCTGCCCAAAGAAGGCTTGCTTTTGCTTTTCTCTGAGGGTGAGAGAATGATGTAGGACTTAGTTATTTTTTATACCTTATAATGTCTTTTGCATAATACCATAATTATGTATTATAGCAATCAATGCAAATAAACAGTAGATGTCAACAAAGAAGTTAGAACAAGAGATCTTTTCCACAAGAACTGAGAAATTTAAGAGAAATTTCAGCCCAGAGTACAGATGCTTTGTGACCACAAAGGAAACGCATTATGTGACCAACTAAAAACAAAAACAATGGAAACAAAACACTGAAGAACTTGTAAAAGAGAACTTGTAAAATAGATGAAAGGATGACAATAAAATGACTCATTAGAAAAGACAATAAAGCTAGGAAAGGTGGAGAGATGTAGAAAGAGAGGAAGGCCGCATGTTAGATGAATGGACTCTGTTAAGGACGTAAAGGGCCTGAGTCTGTAAGAAGAGCAGACAGAAAACAAAAAGAATAACCACAAATAATTTATATAACTCTAAAGTAGACTGTGGTCCAAAACACACAGCAGAAGTAATCCAGTTTGAGACAGCTTTAACTGCCCTGGCTCAATACTAGGAAATTCTGGGAACTGTAGTTTTGTGAGACATTTAGCCTTCTTTGTCAGAGAGCTCTGATACCACAACAAACTACAATTCCCAGGATTCCCTAGCACTGAGCTAGGGCAGTTAAAGTGGTCTAAAACCAGATTGTTTTTGCAGTGTGTTTTGGACTTGTGAAGACATTGAAATAGTTCAAGATTTTCCACACGTTGGTTCAGTCATTAATCAGAACAGAGTCTTCAGTTAAGAACAGAGAAAAGACTAAGACTTGGAAGAGCAGCTATGAAGGAACAAGGCAAGATCCTGAAGTGTCAAGATATATCATTGCATATTAAAGTTAAGATTGTCCATACCATTGCATTTCTAATTTTTATGTATGCTTGTGAAAGCTGGACAGTAAAGAAAGCTAATAGGAAAAAAATCAACCCATTTGAAATGTAGTGCTAGAAAGATACCATGGGCTGCTAAAAATACAAATTAATGGGTATTAAAACAAATCAAGCCAAATTTCTCCCCAGAAGCCAAGATGACAGAATTGGGGGCATAATTACCAAATTTTGTAGATGACACCAAATTAGGAGGAGTAGCTAATACCCCAGAGGATAAGATCAAAATTCAAAATTACCTGAATAGACTAGAAAGTTGGGCCAAAGCTAACAAAATGAAACTGAACACGGAGAAATATAAGGTACTGCACTTAGGGCGGAAAAATGAAATGCACAAATATAGGATGGGGGACACCTGGCTGAACGAGACTATATGTCAGGGGTAGGCAACCTGCGGCCCGCGGGCCGGATGCGGCCCGGCGAGGCCTTGGGACCGGCCCCAGCCCGGTCCTGCCGCCGATTGCCGCCGGGGCCTTTAGCGTCTCGCACGAGGGGCATGGTGGGGCAATTGTCTATAGAAGCCTCAGAAACATGCATGTATCTTAACATTTTTTTAAAAAATCAGCAAAATTTTTTGCATGTCCTCCATTTTTTATTTAAAAAGTGCCCTCCATTTGAAAATTTTGTCCTACATTTGTCCTGGTTTATTTATTTATTTAATTTTTAAAAAATTATTTAATTATTTATTTTTTGGCTTCGGGCCCCCCAGTTGTCTGAGGGACAGCAACCCGGCCCCCGGCTCAAAAGGGTTGCCTACCCCTGCTATATGTGAAAGGGATTTAAGTGTCCAAGTAGACCACAAGTTGAGCATGAGTCAACAGTGCGATACGGCAGCTAAAAAGGCCAATGCAATTTTAGGCCGCATCAATAAAAGTATATTGTCTAGATAAGAGAAGTAATAGTGCCACTCTATTCTGCTTTGGTCAGGCCCCACCCGGAATACTGTGTCCAGTTCTGGGCACCACAATTCAAAAAGGATGTTGAGAAGTTGGAGCGTGTCCAAAGGAAGGCAACAAAAATGGTGAAAGGTCTTGAAACCATGCCCTGTGAAGAAAGACTTAGGGAGCTGGGGATGTTTAGCTTGGAGAAGAGAAGGTTAAGATGTGATATAATATCCCTGTTTAAATATTTGAAAGGATGTCATATTGAGGATGGAGCAATCTTGTTTTCTGCTGCTCCAGGGAACATGACCCGGAACAATGGATGCAAGCTCCAGCTCAACATTAGGAGGAACCTCCTGACAGTAAGGGCTGTTCGACAGTGGAACACACTCCCTCCTGGAAGGTCTTTAAACAGAGGCTGGATGGCCATCTGTCGGGGATGCTTTGATTGAGAGTCCCTGCATGGCAGAATGGGGTTGGACTGGATGGCCCTTGTGATCTCTTCCAACTCTAGGATTCTATGATTCAACTAAACAGACTGTCATACTTGGGACACATCATGAGAAGACACGACTCAATAAAAAAGACAACAATGCATCTACAAAGCTGCTGAACAAATACTGTAATATGTTATTTACACATTTCTCATGTTTATATCTTATCTTTCCTCTAACAAACTCTGGATAATGCATATACTTAGGTTTACCCTTTCTGTCCTCACAATTCCTCAGCCTAAAATGGACAATAGTTATGAGTCATCAATTCATAGTTTAAGGGGACTGGAAACAACGTCTCCCCATGTTTAGGCTAACTTTCTTTCGATTGGCTACTTTGTCCTGCAACTATAATCTCTTATATGAAAAAGGGAAGGATTGAAATAGGTCTTACTGAATACAGTTTATGGAGGCATTTGCTAAATGTAACTAAACTAAATAGAAATAATGACTTGCAAATGTGAACACAAAATTTAACGAACAGCCACTTACCTGACAGCTGATAATAAGTAAGCATGGATTACAGGCAGCTAGTCAGGAAAATTTAATTCTGCTTTTTCTATCAGATTGTGAATGTACAACAAATGTCTACATAAAATCTTACAGTCTAATCCAAAAGCTTTTGCACTCATAACTTTTATAGATTTATTTAACTCTCATACTATGATGAAACAATTTTTTCATTGTATGTGTTACAGTTCTGATCCCAATGCAAAGTCTAATGTATTGAGGGTTGTGATTAGAGCTAAGGCATAATGCACATTTCCTGTAATTACTTCATTTAAATGTCTTTAATCGAGTAAAAAAACCAATGAATTAAAAAGAAGTAACACAAATAACAAATAACAACTACTAAGTGTACAAAGAAAACTACAAAGTACAAAAACTACAACTAACACAATACAAAAATTACAATTAACTAATCAGAATAAAAAAGATGATTGCTACAATCTTCTGCAGGTATAATTTATTACACATCCCATCCCTCTTTATCCTCCCTCTTAATTACCCTTCATCAAATACTTAACCCATATTAGTGAATAAAGCCAGCACTTATCAAAATCCCATCCTTATTTTTCAAAAAGCCAATGTCCAGTATTTCCAAAATCTTAATAAATATTCTTTAATCAAAATATACAGTTTATCTATCTCTGCTCATTCCTTAATTCTTTAATACATCTATTATTTTACTCATGTTGCTTAATAAAACCAGCATTCAACAACACACACACCCTTTTTACCTAACCATCAAATACTATTACTAATTTCCTTATTCCTATTAATTAATAAAATATAATTCAAAAACATTTTTATGCAATGATTTCCATTCATTATTCCCAGACTGCAATATCCGATAATAAGACTACACCCTATACATTCTCCAAGACCAGCATCTAACCCATTACACATCCCTTAGGTCTAAATTTTACTTGTGGGTTCTTTATTATTATTATTATTATTATTATTATTATTATTATTATTATTATTTAAAAGGAAGTAAATATTGAACATATAACATTCAAGAAAAAGAATCCTGAGAAAATACAACTCCCATAAACACAAACACTCATACCCCTAGATATTCTAGCTCAGTGGTTCCCAACCTGTGGGTCGGGACCCCTTTGGGGGGGTTGAACGACTCTTTCATAGGGGTTGCCTAAGTCCATCAGAAAACACATATTTGCATAAAGCAATGAAAATAATTTTATGGCTGGGAGTCACCACAACATGAGGAACTATAACAAAAGATCGCGCCATTAGGAAGGTTGAGAACCACTGTTCTAGCTCCTTCAGCATCTATAGTTACTGTAGTTCACAGAGAACATATCTCCATTAATTCAAAGTCATTTCTCCAACCCACAAGTCCTTTCTTTTAAGAAATTCTTTCTAAACACTCATCTCAATATTAAGTCCCTTGCTACTTCCATGTTCTTGGTCTTTTCCCCTCATCTCTGAAAATGCAAGAACATCCCCAACATTTTTCATCTCACAGTCCACTGATACAGGATGGACATCTCTCTTTTCAGCATCTCTCTTCTGTTCTTCCTGAATAGGTTCTACCAAGTATTCCAGCTCCAAACCTCAGTTTCTTCCCCTTGAATCCAAAGGGGGAAAAATGGCAATCAGATGGGAGTGATCTGGTTCTCAGGGACAACTTTTGGCATCTATCACTTATGAGGGAGACATCCCTGCTGCGAAAAGTTCCTAGGGAGGAAACATGGGATCAACCATATCACTCCGATATTAACTTTGCTTCCGGTGGGCAGATTGCCAGCAGAGGCTATCACCACAGATGTGTGGGGCAGGCAGTGGATGGAAGGAACAACATGCTCAGCTATCAAAAGTCAACCCTTCTTTTAAATGGACCCTAAGATTACTCAGACCCTGCCTCTTTATCTTTTGTTTAATTGGAATTTAGGCAAACACAAAGAAACTATCTTAACTGAAGGAGTGAGAAAAGAAGTGAATTCCCCTGATTGTATAAACAAAATTGAGTATGGTGGAGTGGAGGAAGAATGAAATGTGTTTAAAATAAAATAAAAAGTTAGAACATTTATTTTAAAGACATTAAATTTGGACTATGTTTTGACTTTTTTCTAAATTGGAAGAGGAACCTAAAGTTAACTAACATTAAGTAAATAAATTAAACGAAACTTACTCCATGAGAAAGCTGTGAAAGTAGATAATTTGTAGACTAAACTAACTGGTTATTTATGAATTCAGTGAAACTGGACAACCTCTGTTCCCATTTAGTGATCACTCAAAAATGGCAGATGAGAGGGGGAAAGTGAGTGAAAGGAATGGAGGAGGCAAGTTTGCTGGAGGAAAATCCAATTATTTTTGTAACTTGGCAGGAGATCTATATCAAGATGAGAATGCTGAAAAGAGAGATTAATTAGATAATATTTCCTTTAACTTCTGATCCAACAAGCATTCCTCAGCCCCTTGGGCAAAATTTTGGTTTCCCCTGAACAGGGCAACCTGTTGACAACAAAAGCATGTCACTTCTGGTTTGTGACATTGTAGTTTGCTTTAAAAAATGTCATAGGGCTTTTTTTCCCTCTCTCCCCACCCCAGTGATGTAACTCTGATGGACTAATAAGTCACATCTAAGTGTATGAGGGTTAAAGCATCCATTATAAACAACCAAATGTTACAGGAAACATTTTAAGGAATTGTCTACCTTTTCTAATGCAAATTAGTTCATGTACTCCACAGGTTCTTTCTCCACCTGGTCATAAAAAAGAAAATTAAGAAGTGTTTAAAATGGTATAGAATATACTTATAAACTGTATTTAACTCTCCTTGTGGCAAACTTTAGATCTAAATATAATTTTAATTCCAATTAAAATAATTCCTTTGAAATCACTGGGCATTACATTAGCACTGATTACCAGTGCAATTCACTTTTATGGATTTATTCTGGTTGATTTAACCCTTAGTAATTATCTGATGTTAGTTTATACTGTACTTATGTCATGTATAGAGTCTTCAATGCTATTTCATGTTAGATTCAAAATATATAAACGACACTTTATAGTAGAAGAACTTAGAATCAAACATATTCTTTACTCAAATTTCAGCCAAGTATCTTTTCAAAAGTTCTGGATTATGACAGATATAACTATCAATACCAAGTTAAACAGCAGCATTATATAATTTGTTTCATTTAACTTTATTTTACTTAAATTGTTTATTTAAAATATTAATACAATGTTTCCTACTTTTAAAATCCTGAAGAAAATAAGCAATTTAATTAGTCCATATCCTGACAACACAATGCACTTATCTCCAATCTTCTAAACAACCGAACTGCACAACAACCAACAAATACACAATGAATTTAACAGGTAAATTTAAACCAACAGACTCAAATATGGATAAGAAGGGCAAACTGAGCTATACATCATGGCTTATCAACAACCTTTTCCCCCCTCCCCCCAAACCACAGTGGTCTAAAGGGCATATTTGCGGAGAAATGGTCCTGCGTTGTTTTGGACTTTGCACATCAACAATAATACCTTGAACTTGGGTAGCAAGACGTACAGTTCTTTTAGACAACCACATAATGGCAGCATTGTGACAGGGAAAATCTGCTTCCAATTCAAGGGAAATGGAATACACTATCTTGTTTACAAGATGTTTATAACTTCCATGAGACTTCTGGGAGCACTTACCACTTTGTAAAGAAACCATACAGAGTCAATGTGGTACAGTGGTTTATATTTTGAATTAGGACTCTGGAGACTAGGGTTTGAATTCCTGCTCAGCCACAGAAACCCATTAGGTAACCTTGGACCAGTTACATTCTTTCATTCCCAGCAGAAGGCAATGGCAACCCATCCACCCCAAGCAAATCTTGCCAGGAAAAACCTATGATGGGTTTGCTTTGGGTCACTCGAAGTCGGAAATGACATGAAGGCACACCACAAAGAAGCCATGCATGCTCCATGCATCCTGTTTTAGAACTTTTTTGCCATCACTATTGCACAGCTGAATTTCAGTTGGGAAGGGCACTAGCTCCATCAACAAAAATAGTCATGGAACCTATGACTGAAGAATAAACCATTCTTTGAGTTCTAACAACAATACAGTAATCCATGGTTTGGCATGAAAACTGAGCTGAGGTTATAGTATAGCTAACTCTAGTCTCACTAAATTAGATTAAATTATTTCCTATATTCTCTGCAAGTTATTTTTTTATATTATAACCAACACCAAAGTATACTGATTTAAACAGTGGTGCATTGTTTTTGTGATTTGACACTCAAAAAAGTGTATTTATTTAATGTAAATGGATAAGCAAATTAAACCATGACAAAACAAGAAAGTTTTAGTAGTGTAGCAGACAAAAGCTTCCTCTGTGTTTTTGTGTTACCCAAATACTTCATGCTTTTCCCTTGGTATTTGCTGGGGTTTCATTCCAGGGTCCCCCATGGATACCAAAATCCATGGATGCTCAAGTCCCATTAAATGCACTGATGTAGTAAAATGGTGTCCCTTATATAAAATAGTATAATCAGGGTTTGGTTTTTTGAATATATATATATATATATATAATATTTTCAAGCCGTGGGTGCTTGAATCCATGGATAAAAAAATCCATGGATACGGAGGGCTGACTTTATTCCACTATTTTCATGAATCTCCCTCATTTTTTAGAAATAAGGAACCAAAATCAATGCTTACAAGACAAACTGACAATAATGAAGATGGCAATGGCTATTAAGTTCATCAAGACATCAGCTGAAAATATCATCAGAGACTATCACACTCTCTTGACATCTTGTGTTATTACACACTTCCTAAGAAAATATAACTAGTCTCTGTCAGAGACAAAATATTAAGTTACGCAAAGCATTACTCTTTCTCATTGAGCACATTGCTTCAATTAGCTGTTTATTAATTTAAATAGTTTATGGATAAATGATTTCCCCTAGCAGCATTCATCACACTTTTATTGGTTTTGTTTTATTTTTTAACAAACAAACAACAACTCTGCTTTATACAGAAGCCCTGTAGTGCCACTTGTGATGCTAAAAAACAGGGACAAAGCTTGCTACTGACGGTGTAAGTGTAATTTATTTAGCCCGTGGCACCTCAGGACCTTATTCCAGTTATAATCCCATGCACAGTTAAAAGGTAAAGGTTTCCCCTTTGACAAGGTTGTCGTGTCCAACTGTAAATCCCACTGAAGTTCAAGGAAAGGTGCATAGGGCAGACTGTAACACACTTAACTCTAAAGAAAGAATGAAGTGAATTATTCTGTTTTAAAAGCACTGAATACATGAATGCCAAAGAAAGGAGGAAAGAAGAAGCAATGTCTGCTTCGCTTTGTGGATTCTCCACTGCTATTCACCTGTTAAAAACTCTCTCGGAAGTATTCCCAGGATTGCTGCACAATGTGGTATGCTTTTAGTGAGAAAGAATAATGCACTCGTGTTTTTTCAGATTCTAATTGAAACAGGGCAGAAGCAGCAACAGAGCTTAGAAACACTCCACACAAACAAGCTGTATCCAAGACTGGGAAAGCAGGAGGTGAGGTAGGCTAAAAAGAAAAAAGCAGGGGAGGTCAGAAGGTGTTGAAAGCTGTTTGTTTCCAACCACAAAATATAAACACAAATACACACCAAATCCAACTGTGTGTAGAGACTGAGAAGTAGGGAGCTATGGAACTAGATTTATTTGCCTCGGCCATTTAAAGGGAGAAATAAGAGTTTGCAACAAGAGGGTTCTTGCTGCAAACAAATGAGAACAAGAAGATTATGATTTTAAAAATAATAAAATTGCCTGCTCCAGTGTTTCATGCTCCTTAAGCCAAATATTTACAACTATATATATATATGGCTAATACATATATATATATATATATATATATATATATATAGTACCGTAATATACATATGCGTGTGTGTATACAGTGTATATATACATACTCTGAATATATGTAATTATATACACTTAATGTCAGCCTGGTGTAGTGGTTTGGGTGTTGGACAATGACTCTAGAGTCCATGGTTTGAATCCCAGCTCAGCCACGGAAGTCCACCAGGTGACCCTGGGCAAGTCACACTCTCTCAGCCTCAGAGGATGGCAATGACAAAACACCTCTGAAGAAATTTGCCAAGAAGACCCACGATAGGTTCACCTAAGTTGGAAAAGACTTGTGAAGGCACACAATACACACACATATATACACACCACACTAAGCCTCCCTATTCTTGTTTTACCTGTGAGTTGTGGCAATTACCACTGTCCTGGTGCCACAGGCACTTTTAGCCACACATACGCACACAGGTGTGCAGCTAAAGGTGCCTGTGGCTGCCACAACTCAAAAGTAAAACAAGTAAGAAAGGGGGGGCTTGGTGTGGCAACCACCATCCCTGAGGCAATAATAATGCACAATAATAATAATTCCATGGAGTCACCACCTAAAAGGAATAGGCAGAAAAGGAATAAAACAACCAGTCCTGACCCATAAAAACACCACACAGTACTGCAGTCTAGAGGTTTGAGCGTCAGACTCTGGGGACCAGGGTTCGAATCCCCTCAAGGCTACAGAAACCCACTGGTGACCCTGGCCCAGTCACACTCTCTCAGCCTCAGAGGATGACTCTGTGATAGGGTCACCATAAGTTGGAAACAACTTGAAGGCACTCAACAAAAGTAACAAATTCTTCCCTGCCTTTATATCAGTGTGTTGGAGAGGGTTGTCTCTTTCAGCTTGGGTTGAGAGAGGGGGAAAGGTGCCCAAGTGACCCTTGTGCCCCCAAAGATGCTTCTATCCTCCCTTTGGGAGGAGCCCAGGACTAGCCCTCATTCCCCTGCCTTGAGATATATATATATATATATATATGAATGAAAGGAGGCAGGGGAATTTATCTATGTGTCTGTGTTTGTGTGTGTATATATATATGTGTGTGTGTGTATACATTTAAATATATGCAATATATTTGTGTGTACTTAAATATATATGTGTGTGTGCGTATGTTTGTGTGTATATCTATCTCTCTATATATATATATATGCCTATATATATACACACATATATATATATATATGCATTTAAATACATATATAAATGTTTTACAGATATGTATATCTCTGTCTTCAAATACATATCTATGTGTATTTAAATATATATACATATATGTGTGTATATATATTTGTGTGTATTTAAATATATATATATATATATCTGTGTATATATATATATGTTTGTATATATATATATATATATAGATGTGAGTATTCAAATATATATTGTGTGTGTATTTAAATATATACATGCCTATATGATAACACACATAGATCCATTCTGTCAGTTGGTTCCAACCGCCGCTTCCCCTCAGGGTCTCCCCCCCCCCTGCCGCGCGCATTGGTTCGTCGCCCCTCCCTCTGGATCCCGGCGCCGCGCTGGCTGTGCTGCTGCTGCTGCTACTCAGGTGAAGGAAGGGAGAAGGAGAGAAGAAAGAGGGGAGAGGGATGCCGGGGGGGGAGTTTATTAAATGAGGAGAGGAGCCCGTTATTGGCCTACTTACCATCAATCGCCATGATCTTCCAGGTGGGCCGTACCAAGTGGGGGACGCACGTAGGAGGCACACACACAGGCAGAGCTGGGAAGGAAGGAAGAAAGTGACGGAGGAAAAGGGGAGGGGGAGAGGGCAGGAGGAGGGGGTAAAAGAAAGAGCGTGGAAGGAAAGAGCTGCGCCTGACTCCTCCCCCTCCTCCTCCCCCTCCCCTCCCCTCCGCGCGCCCAGATTCGAAAGCGAGGGTCTGGCTGCCCTTTGCTGCTGTTTTTCGCGCGGGAGGGCGCACGGCAGAAATCATCATCATCATCATCATCATCATCCACTTGGGCACTGCTTTAACTCTTGTCTGGCTCAAGGCTATGGAATTCTGGGAGTTGGAGTTCCTTGTGGGCAAACCGCTTTAAAGATATATTAAAAATATATCTAATTTAAATAAATATATTTATTTTATTATACTATATTATGCTTAAATATATTTAATCGTGTTTATATTTATGCTAATATATTTATATTAATTATAGTTATATTTAATTATATTATATTAACTGATATATTAATTATATTATATAATTATAATATATACTATATATTTTTATTTATTTATACAAATTTTTTTATATATTTAATAAATATATATTTAAATAATTATGTTTAATTATTTGATTATATCTAATTTAAACATATCTATAACTATATAAAGATATATTTAAAGATATAGCCCTGTTAGTCTGTAGACGTGGGTCTTCGAAAGGTCAAGTGCTGCCAACTTCTTTCTTTCAGTGACTGTCTCAAAGGGGCTGCAAGAGCTCTCACTAAACTACGTACTATATGTACATAGAGAGCATCTTGCAGCACCTTTGAGACAGTCACTGAAAGAAAGAAGTTGGCAGCGTGAGCTTTCGTAGACTTCAGTCTACTCCCTCAGATGCATTAGAAAATGCATCAGATAATGCATCTGAGGAAGTGGACTGAAGTTTATGAAAGATCATGCTGCCAATTTCTTTCAGTTAGTCTCAAAGGTGCTACAAGATATATATATTTTGGTGGGTTTTTCGGGCTATGTGGCCATGTTCTAGAAGAGTTTATTCTGACGTTTTGCCAACATCTGTGGCTGGCATCTTCAGAGAATGCTGACATGGGAAGATGCCACCCACAGATGCTAGCAAAACATCAGCAATAAACTCTTCCAGGACACAGCCACATAGATTGTAAACCCCACAAACAACTATGGATTCCGGCTGTGAAAGCCTTCGACTTCACACTGTTAGCATGAGCTTACGTGAATGAACACATGCATCTGAGGAAAGAGTCTACGAAAGCTCATGCTAACAGCTTTCTTTCAGTTAGTCTCAAAGGTGCTACAAGATCTCTCAACATACTAAGTCTACAGACTAACATGGCTATATCTTTGAATGCTATCTCCAAACTATAGTTACAAGAATTCCATAGCATTGTGCCAGGGCAGTTGAAGTGGTATCAAACCGGATTATTTCTGCCATACAGATGCAGTCTCCAGTGCCCTCAATGCTGAGGGGCTATGGCAGGGAAAAGGCACGTTTGTGATGTTGTGTTGTTCGGCTTAATTGTATTGTATCTTTTTTATTTTAAAAATTATATTGGAGGAAGGGGGGAGAAATGTAGCATCAGCTTTTTAAGATTTTGTTGTTGTTGTTGTTGTTGTGTGCCTTCAAGACTTTTCTGATTTATGGCATCCCTAAGGCGACCCTGTCATAGGGTTTTCAGATTTGTTCTACAGTATTAGAAAAGTTTAGGTTAGTGCCAGCTACCAGAGTAGTGGGTACGTAAGTTATAATTTCTCTGAGCTGTAAGTCAAATGAGACAGTGAAAGTGTAATCACAGTGCCCATTTTCTGTGCCACACAATTAATTCCTATTAGCATTCTGCTTAGTCAGGAAAGTGTTCCAGTATTAGAATTAAAGGGGTGGCTTCAGGTCAAGAAAAGGGTAAACTGGCACAGATATTCAGAGGAGGCAGGTACACAATGTGCCAGTGCTACAGCTGGCTGGAGCTTATGCTGTCTATCGCCACCTCATCTGTACTGAAAAATCATTTTTATCATATACCTCTTTAATTTGCATCCTTCCTTTTTTTTTTGTATATGCACAATTTTCTCTGATATTCAATATTGAAGTTTTGTGCCATCTCCCTTTTCTGGAATTTTTTTATTTACTGGACCAATTTACATGAATATGTTCATGTACATATTTTTAACACATTTATAGCCCATCTATCATAAAACCAAGAAGGTTTATAAAATGAATATATAAAAAATTGAAGAGAGTAGATAATAAAATAATGGAACCTCACTAAATTAAGCCAACTTTTTTTGCTCCTCTAAATTAAAAGTACTGTATCCTTATAATACATTGGCAAGCTGCTATAAGAAGGGAATTTCACAGAACTACAGACAACATGATCAACGCTTTATTTCTTCTCAAAAAATGACAAAGTGATGCTTAAATGTGTTGTTGTTGTTGTTGTTGTTGTTGTTTCAGTTTCACAGTCTACCAGATGTTACTGACTCGAATTTTGGATTCTACCCAAGAATCTAGAAAACAATGATGTATCATTGGATAATTGTCATATTCCAACTAATTTACTTTTTGCAGTTGTACTAATATCGTCTCTATAGTGATGACAGATGCTTTGTCAATTTGTTTGGGATTGCTCCCAGAGCACCAACTGGTTGTTTTCTTTTCCCAAAATGCTGAATCTGTATTTATAGGTCTCAATGCTTCATTAGATTTTCCTTCTCTTTGTCCTAGATTCTCCTATCCCCAGAGATTGCCACATCTATAATCTAAATTTTTCTCAACCACAGTTATGTCTGGTATATTATTTTCTAATTGTTTATCAGTTCGAATCCTAAAGTCTCATAGGTTTTTACTTAATAATTTTAAACATTTTTCATATTTCTGTTCCCATCAGTTATTTGCTGACAATAACTATACTTTTTGCATAGATTACTTTACACCACGGCAAATACTTTATCATGGTGTTTATTATATTCAGTCTGTCCAGTCTTGTTTTGTCAGCTAATAAGGTGATCATCAGTTTCATCTTTTTCTTTATATAGGCTACATTTACTGTCCTTAGCTGTTGTTCTTTTTTCTGATTTTGCTTTAATGCTATTTGTCTGAGGTGCCTGTTCTTGAGCCACGACAACCAGTCCTTCATTTTCTTTTTTCAAAGTCCTGTTCTGTAACCATTTCAAGATGTTCCCCTTCTCAACTTTTCTTTCCATGCCCTAAATAAACTGACTGTGTAGGGTTTGTTTTGCCAAGCTTTTGGGCAATTGCTCATAATTTTCTTTCTATGGACATCTTTTGTTTCTTCGTTGTTCAATAATTTTGTCTACAGACATCTGTCAGCATTTTTCTTTAATTTGTTTCCTACAATTGTTCAAATATCTTTTCCCTTCTTCAAATGTTTGTTTCATTTGTAATAATCCTCAACCATACAGTATTACATTTATGGATGCGAGGGCTGGACAATGAAGAAAGTGGATAAAAAGAAAATCAACTCATTTGAGATGGGGTGCTGAGAGTATTGTGGGCAGTCAAAAAGATCAACAAATGGGTCCTTGGACAGATCAAGCCTGAAATCTCCCTGGATCCCAAGATGATCCGACTAAAGCTGTCATACTTTGGCCACATCATGAGAATGCATTGGAAAAGATAATAATGCTAGGAAAGATGGAAGGAAGGCTGAAAGAGATGAAGGCTGCACACTAGATGGATAGACTGTATTAGCAAGGTCACAGGTATGAAGTTACAAGACCTAAGCAGAGCAGTAAAGGACAGGGAGTCTTGGAGTCGTCTCATCTACAGGGTTGCCATGAGTCAGAGTCGAGTCATTGACAACAACATAAGGTGCAAATATTTTAAGAGGAATATGTAAAGATGTTGTTATGAAAAAATAGTAGGTGCAGCAGAAGTAGTGCATTAATGAGAATAAATGAGAATGAAGGTTCTCAGCTGAAAGTCAAGTATTCACTACTAGGAAATACCAGAAAGCAAAGGCTTTGAATGCCACTTAGATATTGTTTTCTGTATACTTTGAGGCTGCTTACTCATCACCGATTTTATGTCAAATGCCTTGTAGCCTCATTTTTTTCCATATATCTGACTAGATTTATTAGTCATGTAGAAGCCTCCCTTTTGCTGTTCTCTTCCATTTTGTTGTTTCTCCTTCCTCCGTGCTTAAACTCTTACTAAGATATATTAGAATAAAGGCCTAGTGAAACATGTCTCCATGCATTTGAAGTGTGGTAGAAGTGATTATAACACATATCCTCTACATTACAAGGTATTTGTTTTCAGGGGGAAATATGCATTCAAGACCTTTGCTTTGACATCTTAAATGTTATACCTGTCTTCACCTGTACTTTACATTCACTTCTCATCTAGACTGACATAAAAGAGTAATAAAAGTGGAAGGACACCTCTGATAAGCCTAATTGGGAATTAGTTTGGTGTGTGTTCTGTAGTTTGCACATTGCAGAATAATAACATATAAACTGATAGTTATAAGAAACTTTAAAATAGCACCATTTTTAACAGTACTGGCAATAACATTCAGAAGTGTTCAAGATAAAAGGTTTTTTTCGTAGATATTGTCTGGAAGCTTTGCTGTCAGAGTCATTATTAGTCTGATGAAGGAAGGGAAAATGAAGATAAATATAACACAACCTTAATGATGAGTATAATAGGTTTTGGAACTTAGTTTACATCTTTCCTACATATTTTTGGCATCAATGGCATGAGCACACCCCTATTCCAATAAAGTCAGTATCCATCTTAATCATTTTATACAGAATGCTTCCCGTTTGATAGATTTAAATATTTATTGACTTAGTACAGGAGTAAACTATGGGTTAAGTATTTTAAGGGTTTGTAGAGCTTACACTGATTTGGTTACTGTTGTCTGGTCTGGTTATTACTGATGTCTGATGGTCATCTTCAGCCCTCATGGCTGTAAATATTAGCTAAGGAGGTCAAAATCAATAAAATGTAATGCTAAACATAAGGCCATACAGTAGGCCCTTGGTATCCGCTTGGGTTTGGTTTGGTTCCCGTCCTGTTCCCCCCCCCCCCCGTGGATAACAAAATCTGTATATGGTCAAGTCCTATTAAATACAATGACATAGTAAAATGGTGTTCCTTATATAAAATGGCAAAATCAAGGTTTGCTTTTTGGAATTATGTATATTCTTTTAATATTTTCAAGCCATGGATTGTTGAATACATGGATACAGAGGACCAGCTATGCAATTATTAAGTAAGCCAAGCAACTGTGGAGCATCTGTTGGATCAGAAGTCTGCTAATGCCTGGTACCAGAGTTACCTGGTACCAGAGATAAATTTAAGATTCAAACAGTAGAATTCTGCAAGACCTGGGACAGTTCCTAGGAGGAATGAGTGCCCCAAGCAAGTCAGATACTGGAAAATCATCTGAGCTCATCTGACAACCTGAACAGCAAAGTCAGGTGAGTATACAAATCTTGATCCTTGAGACGATAAGGTGGATGAGGTTGAGAAAACTAGTGAGAATTTAAAGGGGGCATAACCCTGACTTAGAGCTCTGTGCATTGCATCTCTTCATGGCCTCTAGATGTATTTGGTGAAGTGAAAGCCATTGTGCCCTGATTATAGAGTGAGGCTACATATTATGCCTAATTTTCTGATTTTAAAATCAGAGTCAGACATCATGGCATCTTCTGGGTGGCCTGTAGCATGTTTACCTCCAGATTTGGCTCTGAAATGGCATGGGATCCCTAAGTCATTCAGCTGTTCTCGCCCACATCTGTAGAGGACACAGCTTCAGAATCACTGTTCAAGGTGACCATAAACATGCCACAGTAACTGCATTACTCCGGTGTGCTGAAAATAGCTTTGGATTTTGACACAGACAGGGATAGTACAGTATTCATTCTTTGTACATAAACAAGCAGAAACAAAAATAAAACTATTTCACATCCTAAACTCAAAAACATGATAAACTAAAACAATATTTTGATATCTATTCTATGCATTGCTGTCTGGTTTAAATGTCCTATCTTTAAAAATTAATTGACTTTGAAGGTGCCCAGCCTATTTTATCAACTCAAATGCAGCTCTTCAGGGCTGATGCACAATGATAGAGAAATCGGCTACACAGGAATTCAGAGACCTAGATATCTTAACCACATTTGGTTATTTTCCCCATTATTAGATACAGTGCATTATAAGGCTGAGTATTGAAATAAAAGGTGTTGGTGGAGATAATGTTATAGTAGATTTTTAAAAATGGAAGCAGTTAACAAAAGAGGAAAGAAGGTTCCATGGGCAGGGGATCTGTGGCATTTTTCAGAACCAAAGTATTTTTTGTAACCTAGAATGATATGAGTATTGGCCTTATTTTGGAGAAAAATTATAAAGCAGTCCAGAAACAGATCCTCATATTGGATCTGACCATTTGTCCATCAATCTCAACACTGTCCGCTCTGACTGGCATCAGGCAAATGTCCGTCACATCAATTGCTGCTTGATCCCTGTCACTAATAGAGTGTAATACTGGGAAATCAATGCCGTTGTGGATGAAGGTTATTACAGACAGGCAACACCAGTGAAGTGACAATGTTGTCCTGAGAATGGAGAGGGCAGCAAATTCTGGCCTGATCCATTAGGCAATGAACCATATACCACTGAGAGACTGTACCCCCCTGCTTTTTAAAGAGTATGGATTTAAAGTGGGTACTGTGGACTGCTAAAATAATAAATTGGCCCTAGAACAAATTAAGCCAGAACTCTTCCCTAGAAGCCAAGATGATTAAACAGACTGTTGTACTTTGGACACATCCTGGGAAGACATGACTCGCTAGAAAAGACATTAATGCTTGCTAAGGTAGAAGGCAATAGGAAGAGAGGAGGACCACATTACAGATGGATAGACTAGACCAAGGAAGCCACAGCTCTGAATCTGTAAGACCCGAGCAGAGCTGTTGATGGTAAGGTAACTTGGAGATCTCGCCATAGGTTGAGGTTGACTTGACAACTTCAACAAAGCTGCTGAACAGATAAAATGCTATTTATTTTTTACTATTATATCCCATCTTTCCTCTAATGAGCTCTGGATAATGTATATTGAAGTTTACCTGGAGGAACATGAACAGGGCTGTTGATGATATGATCACTTGGAGGTCTCTCATTCATACGGTCACCATAATTTGACTGCAGTTAGCAACAACAAATTTGTTTAATATTGAAGAATGGTTAAAATATTCCCCCAAATTGTAGTTTTAAAAACATGTCCTAATGCCATTCAGGAAGTCTCTGAATGGGAAAATGCACAGGTTCAGGTTTCCTAAGAGGATCGCTTGCCAGCAAAGGAGGGATTTTTGTGGAAAAGGCACAGAAAAGGGAGAAAGCCATCATCTAACTGCCCTCCCATTATCCATCATGTATTATTCAGAGGTTCCCTCCTTTCTTGTGGGACTGAATTAGCTTTCTTATTTCATGTTTTGATACATGCTTCTCTAAAATATGTGTCTGTTGAAGAAACATTAGAGTCTTAGTTATTTTCCTAGCCCAGACATATGTGACAGGGGCTCTGGTTTTCAATAAACCCAACTCTACTTTCAGAGCACCATAAAACATTCCTTATTCAGTTAACACTAACTTAATTATAACTTGGATCCAGCTCTAAATAGTGTTCTGACTCTGTAAATAAAAGCACTTTATTGGGTAGGCTATTTCACAGAAGAAATCTTCTGTCAAAGACTTATAGCCATCAAGTGAGTCTGAAAGTCTTGGGGCTACTTACTTTTAAGAAGTGATTATTGATCCTTCCAAAAGTTCACTGAGGGAAGCCATCCATCTCATGTTACGTGGACAGAAAATAGGCATTAAAGTTGTGGCAGAATTGAATTAATAACTAGATATTGATTTCTTCAAACAAGTATTTTTCCCAACCTTTTTGAAATACCTGCTGTTTGAGACCTTGACCTTTAAAAAGAAAACACCTTTAAAAAGAAAATTAAAAATCTTTAAAACTAATTTCAGTTGCAAAAATTATGGGAAGAGACCCTTTTCCTGCTCAAGCTGTCTAGAAACATCTCTGCTCATTTTCACTCCTTTGCCTCTATTTTGTTCTGTGTTGTTTTCAGGAAAACAACAAGGGTAAGATTAGTTGGATTCACAATTAGGTATCGATTCTTTCCAGTGAGTAATTACCATTTTTTCCATCTTTAAAAGTGCTGGTTTTCACGAGTTTGCCCCTTTTTAAAAGAGACTCTTTACACTCAAGACTTCTTTGCACTAAAGAAAACATCCTCCATTTTATAGTGGAAAGAAAAAGTCATAATGCACCAGAAGCCAGGACACTTCCCAACTCCAAGTTATTTTTGCATACAGTTCTCAAAAATTCATTTTTTACATTTTGTACTAATAGCTTCTTCTAATTGGTGAGCACATTGTAAAATATGTGGGTGAAAGTATATTATATTAGCTCTCTAGGGGAGTGCTTCTGGTCCATAAAAGCAGAGGCTTCTCATTGAGTTCCCCTTTCCATCCCACTTCCATCCTTTATTTACCCATGGGGGAAAATATTAAAAGTCACAGATGCGGGTACTGTGGGTGAGTTTCCCAGTAAGCATACAAAGCGGAAGCAGATATATTGGATGTTTTTAGATGATTTTTTTTTAAATAACAAAAACATGCCAACTGGCTTTTTGTCTTGAACAGCAGTGGCCAAAACAGCAATCAAGTAATTATTACACCTGCAACATTTTTGGTAAGAAAGCTTTACGCATTGCAGGCTGCCAAGAAACAGCTCTATTTGTTTCCATTCTTCTGCCTCCTCTTATTCAGAGTGGTTTTTATGGGTGAAATTTGTAAATCATTTAAAACCACTGAGTTTCCATGATCACAGCAAATATGGCTTGGATAATCGCAGTCTTTTAATTATTAGAAGCTATAACTGAAAAGCATGACAGAGTCTAGACTGGGTTCCTGATTTTTTTTCTGGATGACAGGCCCATTTGAAACATTGACAAAGCATGGGGGCGGGGAGATCTCATAAACTAAACATACATTTCTTAGAAGGGTTGTTGGTAAAACTAAATAAAAAGTAACTTGCTCAACACTCTACATACAAGGCAGAAATTGGATTTGATTTCTGGCGGGGGGGGGGTGTCTCAAAAAGCTGTCTTTCTGTCTTGCTAATCGAATTTAAAGTCTGTTTCCTGGGCTGACTTTCCAAGTATCCACATGGCCAGAACGAGAAGGAGTCTACCTGCATGAATACCCTTCCATACTATCTGAACTGAGGACAACCACAACATCTTAACCAAATACAGGGTATTACTCACAATGTCAGTTTTTATCTTTATTTGTTTATTCTCCTGTATGATTTTTCATACCTTTGCCTGATGAAGACACCAGTGGAGCTGCGAAAGCTTGCAACAGGTATAATGTGCATTTTGGTTGGTCCAATAAAGGTATCACTGTTTTGTGGATTTTGGATGATACTGTACCTTGCTATATGGCCAACACAGCTACCCCTGGATATGTTTTCCAGAAAACGTGAGCTAGACACAATGTATTTCTTGCATTACCTCCTATACAAACATTATGTAAAAGATGTAAGCAATCTGGATGGCCAGAGTCCCCAGTTCCTATATAGGCTACTACTATGAATATAATTGAATTCTCGTTTGCCTGAGGGCATGCCTTCAGTGACAAAAAAGTCAGCCACATTTTCCAGGTCTGCATGGACCCTGTTAAGGCCACACACTCACAGACAGTGAGGTGGCAATGGTATAATCGACCACACAGCTGTTCCTGGCGAACCTTTCCTCTTTCTAGCATGCATCAACCTATCAGCCAACAGCCATTATTGGTTGCCTATCAGTCTTTTGGATCCACCTGATTGGATGCTTTCCCATCCAGTCCCCTTTCCCTCTTTGCTACCCAGTGAGGGAGGGAGAGAATTTTATATGTGCACACACATACATACACATGATGGAGAAAGAAAAAATAAAATTGGATTTTATTTATCTTTTATTTATAAAAAATGTCCAGCCATGAAGGCAGTGGTGAGCAGTCGGGCCACTCCCTCCCGACAAAGTGAGTCTATTTTATTTGGTCCATATAGACAAGTCCTAAGCGTAGTGGTTTGAACATTGGATTACAACTCTGGAGATCGGGTTTTGAATCACTACTTGGTAATGGAAACCCACTGGGTGATCCTGAGCAAGTCATAGTCTCTCAGCTTCAGAGGAAGGCAAAGGCAAACCTCCTCTGGACAAATTTTGCCAAGAAAACTCTGTAATAGGGTTGCCATATGACTTAAAGACAACCAGCAACAACAGTTTGCCTAAAGAGTTGTGCATTAGATATACTGTATGGTCATTTTCTAGATATTGTTACACAAAATTAGAACTGCCTATTTAACAGGTCTATTCATCTATTCATTTGGATTACCAGTAAATTTGACAGAACAGTTTATTAACACAGATCTTTCTTTAGCCTTATTTAGTGTTCTACTATAAATGTGAATAAGAGACATAAGAGTACGGACATCACCTCCCTTAAAACAGTGATTTGGTTTCAAATGGTCTGGAGGAATCACTCAGGGCTTACATGAAGTTTAAAGCCTTCACATTTATTAATTTTATTATTATAAGTAATAAATATATTTTACATAAAATAACTTTGAAGGAGAGCCCAACCCCCTTTTTTAATTTGGAAAAAAAAAACCTTTAGAAAGCAAAACATGCAGACCATTTGTATGTTTGTAACCTACGTTGTTATTTGAGCCATTATTAAGAGTTGGGTGTAACTGGAATAAAGTATGGCCTGTGTGCCCCCAACGGTAGGCATATCAAGATGCTTTTTCCCTTAGAAAGCTTGTCACCAGGGACTTCAGGGCTGCTCTTGAGATGAATCAAACTCATCTCTTTTTAAATATTGCAGCCACTCAAGAGATCAAAGAAGACACCAACACAGTGGGAAAAAGTGAAAGATCTGTCTCAAGAACTTATTTGAATTTTTACATTTAGTTTAACATATAAGTTATTGTATGGTTAAATGCAGCCTGTGGATTGTTGAAGTAGTTGTAATTTTTAAATATAGTTTAAGTGAAAGACGCTAAGAAAATAATTAATTGTTGGGAATTGTTTTTTGTTGTTTGTGTTTGTATGGAGGGGAAATATTAATACAGCCAAGGATGAGAGGTCCACTGTCTTATTTGAATGAACCCTGCCTAACTATTACTGAATGGTGGGTTGTTGTTATTATTATTATTATTAACCTTTATTTATAAAGCACTGTAAATTTACACAGCGCTGTACATACAATCTTTTCAATACATGTTCATCCTCATAAATCTGAGATTCATTCTCCACAACTACATACATTCATGATAAAAAATATATTTTAGGGATTATCACATCCCCAAGGTTACCATTTAGATGCAGTGTGATGTTATGGTTAAAGTACAGGATTGGCACATGGCAGACCCACAATTTAGTCATTCAGCCATGAGACCTGACCTGAGAACTGTGTATGCCACTTTGAACTCATTGGAAGAATCCAGTAGAATAAATCTAACTAATAAAAGAAATAATAAAATATTTCTCAAAGTTGCTCATCCCCACTGAAAACTTCTTTCAAAAGCCCTCATAGCAAGTGCCACATACATGGGCTGCTGCCTTTTTCTTTTTCTTTTTTCTTTTTTATAGTTATTGCAGCTATTCCATATTTTTCATTTCGGCTATAAATTCCTCTCAGAGATCACCATCTCTATATCTATCTTCTTGTTTCTTTGTTGCCTGTAGATGCTTATAGTACATGTAGTCTTTTTGTTGATCACCACACTCTTAACAGTTCTTTTAACCTGATCAATAAGAGGCATGCCACTATAACGCTTTTGCTATTGTTCCTACTAGGACTCACTGTTGCCCAGGGTATCCTAATGGATCCATAAATGATCTTCACAGTTATTTTTCCCTTTCAGTTCCCTTCCTTTTACTGTAATTTGAAAAAGAAATTTAGGTACATTTCGCTATGCAATGTATCCATAGCTGTTTTCAGATTCTCATTGGGATCCAAGAACCCAACAAAGTTCAGAACTGCTGCACTAGGATTTGCATCCCAATCAGCCTGGCTTTCAACCACACAAAATATATGGGGAGCTGTTCTAGGTCTTGCACAACTGTTGAAGCTAATCCCACTGGGAGATTTCCCCCCCAGCATTGCTTCTTTCTCGACTAAATGCAACAAGTAAACTTAGGAGTCAAGACAATGGCATTCTGTTCACTCTTTTGTTCCAAATGACATGATGAATCCATGTGTATGCACCTGTCAGTTTTATCCCCAGCCTTTTCCTCGCTCCTTGCTCCTGACAACATATGTACAAACATCTTCACATTGAGCCAGTGAAGGAGTGGGAGGGAACCGGGCATCTAGGTTGTAATGCCGCCTCAAGATTAAAATCCATTTTTCTTCTCCTTTAAGCACCACTCACCCTGAGGTTTTTCCTCCTCACTTGGTTTCTCAAGACTTTCAGTTGGTGCCCTAAGACCTGGCAACTCTACTTTTCTTCTCCAATAGTCATTCAAGAGAAGAAAGACTTGTATGATTAATAGAAAGTAATTTGACTAAGAAACCTAGGTAAAAGATAGACATGATCTCACCTCCTAAAAATGACACCAAAATACCCATTTCAGAGAGAGAGAAACCCACAAAGGCTATACATATGAAAACCTCCATGTTAGGGTTGTCATGAATCAGAAACGACTTGAAGGCACACTACAATAACAACAATTACACTACATATGTGTACAGAGAGAGAGAGAGAGAAATTTAAACAAATGGATGCACACACAAGCAGATAACCACACCAAGCAACACATACATGCTACAAAACCTCTAGATAATACATGCACATGCAGTCACACAAGCACACCAAATATAAAAAAAAATCTCAGACAATACATATTCTGCTCTAACTGATCAATCAATAAATACGTACATTTCAAACCCAGAAAACACCAAAGCCCCTTCTATTCTCACAAGACACACCTACAAATACTAAATACCATATTTTCCAGGATGGCTGGGAATCCTTCAAAACAAAATACTGGATTGCAACTACTAGAATTGCCACTTCACTGGCCCTAGCCCTGATTCTCAGTTCCTAGCCCCACTTCTGAGGGAAAGAAGGAAAAATCTCAGGGTGAGAGCACTATCTTGAAATGCATGTATTTGTATTTTCACACTTCAAGGAGTCAGATTTCATCTGCAGGAGAAGCTCTTGCATTCAAAGAGAAGACTTCCTTCACAAACGCAATTATGTCTTGAAATGTCTACAGCTTAGCTTACTAAGCCATGCCTGCCTTTCTTGTGATGCACTGAGTCAAATGCAGCCCACCAACCAGCCTAATAGTAAGAACATAACAGACCAAATTTGCTCCCTGGCAGACTAACAAAAAAGAAGGGAATTTCCACACACCTAGCAGGGTAGAATACACAGCCAGAAATAAGAGGCTCTTGGCCTTGAAATCACAAGTGGTGTAGTTCTTTATTAAGCTGAATAATTATGTGGTGGGGCAACTGCACTGAAAAATGTCCCTTTCCCCCTTTTAGTTCTCACCACCAGTGAGTTCACTGGAATGTGGATTTAGTAACGTACAAGTCAAACAAAATCTTTCTCTTCCACTGCTTCTGTGTCCCCTCAGCATTAAAACCCTTCTGCCAAAGACATCTGTTTATAAAGCAACTTTTGCTCCTTTATTTAGAGAAATCTGGTTCCTCTACAGCTAATTTAGTCACTCAGTGAGTAGGAAGCCAGAGTATCTTCTTTACACATGCTTGGCTGAATAGCCAGCGCATTCAATCCATTTATAGTAGGTGAAGGTGAGAGTGTATAGTGGGTGGACTGTATGTTAAGAAGAGAAAGAATGAGCAGAAATGCATAAGACTAGGAGTTATTAGGCAATGGGCCAGAAACTAAAACAGCAGTGCTATTGAGACGTTCCAGTTCTCTGGCTTGTTTGCCACGTGCAAAGATTATTCCCCCATGGGAGCATTTGAACATTGATTGAACCAGCCAATATTCAAACCCAAAAATGGTAAAATCCATATGGGGTGCGAAAGTATTTTACAACTTCCTGAATCTCCTAGCTGGCATAACCAGTGGTTGTGCTGACTATGGCATTCTGGAAGTTATAGTTCAGAACAGTAACTTTTCCACGATCTGGTCTGATAGATTTTTTTTTTTAACATCATGTTACCTGGACTGCCAGGCAGGTTCCCCATATGGTCTGGAAGTCCAGAGGGACTCAGAAGCCTGGAAAGACTACCTTAGGCCACCATTCCTATTAGTGTGAAATACAAATGAGGAGAAACTATAGTTCATGCCTGGGGATATTTATAGAAATTTCTATGCACATGGATCTTGTAATGTAATCAGAAGCAATGTTGGAGCTATCTCAAGCAGCACTCTGAACTGCAGGGTTTCCTGGCTTAGCCCTAGCCTAAGGCCCTTCTTTAGAATATACTCAATATAAAATGTGTGCTCATGCACTTAAATGAAGACTGAGGCTGCAGAAATAATACAGTTTGATACCGCTTTAACTGCCATGGCTCAGTGCTATGGAATCCTGGAATTTGTAGTTTGTTGTGGCACCAGAGCTGTTTGACAGAGAAGGTTGAACATCTCACCAAACCACAAATCTCAGAATTCCACATAGCAGTTTCAAATGGCATTATTTCTGCAGTCACAGACAGAGAGATTTGCCTTCCTCTATTTGACATTGTCAATGGAGATTATCAGATAGTGGGATAATGACAGAAGGACAGGAGCAAAGCATGATACTAACATCCTTATTGCGCAATTGCGTGAAGATTTTCAGATGACATTGTGATCCCTAAGAGGAACTGTCCTATCATTTACCTCCATTTCTTAATAACAGGACAACCCATTAATACTGAAGTGACAGGACAATTCCTCTTCATTGACAGGATAATCACGGGATAAGTGCCATGTGTCTGATAATCTTTGTGCGATCACGCAACAAGGATAGAAACATGGCACTTCACTCCCATCCATCTCCTGTCATTACCCCCCCCCCCATCTAATAATCTCCTATCACATTTGGGAAAGAAAAGTCTGATGGGCTGTACCTTAAGGGTACTTTTCTAGCCAAATCAGGGCCATGGGGCTGTGGGAGCAAGTGTTGATGCTTCTTCTGATAGAATTTGCAGGTACCTGAATAGCATAATTGTCTATTTCACTCTTACAATCAGTTTTGATGTAACTTTAGACAATGTATTGTGTGCA
Organism: Sceloporus undulatus; assembly: GCF_019175285.1. NCBI lineage: Eukaryota > Metazoa > Chordata > Lepidosauria > Squamata > Phrynosomatidae > Sceloporus > Sceloporus undulatus. Next base: position 33,586,920 of record NC_056522.1, on the reverse strand, counting down.
TTAGACCACAAATGAATAGCACTTGTTTTATGTTCCCTTCAGTCCTAAACATACAACAACATGAGCATGGGGAAATGGAAGAAGCTTCTAATGTTTACTTCCACAAATCTTTCTCCAAGAATGTTCCTTGTGAAATGTGTGTGCCTGTTGATCTTTGGTGACTCCATGAATTTCATAGTGTTTTCTTAAGCAAGGAATATGCGGAGGCGGTTTTGCCAGTTCCTTCCTCTGAAATATAGCCTACAGCACCTGTAGCACTTCAAAAAATAAACATACAGTAAATAAAAAGTAAACAAGCTATGGAATCTTTCCTTTACCTTTCAATCAATAATGTATTGTATCTATGGAACTATAGGTGAAATGTAAAATCTTCGATTTTATAAAGAAAAAGATGTTTCTGTATATAATTTGTTGTGCTATATAGTGCCGCACACAATGTAATTGTAATCAAGCTGTTATTTAAACCTAAAAAACAAACAAACATACAAATCTTCAGACCATGGGGGGGGGGGGGATTTGAATATGAATTACCTCTAAGATTTTCAAGAAACAACTGCAGCTAAAGCCCAACAGATTTACTGCTAATTTTTTACATGCTTCCAATGCCAGTAGCAGAAGCAAATTATCACTAAATAAAAATTGCCCACATTCAAAGATATGGAGCAGGAATATACTGCTGCCTTGGGTGCCTTCTTGGAAGAAAGTCAAGATATAAATTCAATAAATAGATAGAGGGAGAGACAGATAGATAAAGCATCTAGCCATCTTATCAAGTATGAACTTGCATGAATTTGCAGTAAAAAAATCTAGAAAAAGAAAGCTTTAAAGCAGGGGTGAGCAACTGCATGGGGAGTGGGCCCATTTTACCTCCCAGCACCCATCTAGCAGTCTGAACAAGTGAGTTTCACTGACCCTAAATTGACACGATGTCACTTTTGTCCTGTGTTTGGACAGTTTCCCTCTCTTTTTGTGTTTCGTGGGAAGTTTTAAGGACTTCCCAGGGCTAGCGTAAATAAAGTATAAATAAATACTTTATTTTTAGGCAGTTTTGACTTGTTTGGGGATACAAATTAACCAAAAATCCAAAGGAATGGAGCCTATGTTATAACTGTGTACCAGGCAGCCCATAATGATGCTTGGATCCTTTCCCCCAATTCTGAGAATTCTCATAAAAAAGGCCTCACTATTCTTGCACACAGACATTTGGGCTTTTTTTTTTCCAGTGCAGCCCTGTCTTGATCAGCATAGTTGGAATTTGTTGAACCTGGTAGTGTAGGCAGAACATCTCAAGTGTGAATGTGAGTGGGAAAGTATGCTGGATGACTAGAGAGAAGGTTTTCTATACAAAGAACTGTAAAAAAAATCAGACCAAAGATCTATCTAATGTAACATCCTGTTTCCCTCTAACTGCCTCTTAAGGAGCCCATAAGCAGAACATTATGGCAATAGTCCTCTCTTCATCAATTGTTGAGTTGATTTTGTATTTTATTGCTTTAATTATCACAAACTTCATGAGATCAGATGATTTATAGTTTTAAATAAAAATCTCTTAAATGAATAAAATCCTGGTAGAAGCAATGGACATCTTTCATAAAGACATCTAATGCTCTTTTGAAAACATCTTCACTGGTGACCATCTCCACATATTTGTTAAATTATCTATATGTGCTATATGAAGGTGTAATTTCTGTCATCTGTCTTGCATGTACTGCTAATTGCTTTAATTTAATCCTGTACTAGTATTATGCAAAGGCAACTGTGGAGAGCATGGGTCCCAGAATGCAAGGGCATAGAAAGCCCCAAAAAGAGTTGGGAGTTTCTCTTCTTTCCTCTCTTATATGAGTAGTGGGGTGGGATGAAAATTCTGATGTCCTGAAGCAAAATATATCACACTGATAATCTGGAGGTGCTGAAAGCTCATAAAAATAGAGCCTTTCATTGAGGCCTGCACTCTTGGCAGCTATGCCGCCTCTCACATAATAAAAACAAATACAAAAAAATTAATTTCAAAATGCATTTTCAGGGCACAGCTTTGTGAATAACAATCAATTGTACTGACTAGAACACAGAAGAAATTGTTCTGTGTAGATGAGTAGCTTGTCTAAACCATGCCAAGAAGCAAATAAAATGCAGACTAATATTTTCAGTCAGAAACACAAAGTCATGCAACTCATGGGCTGATAATACACCTCCCTAACATAGGCAGGTTACAAACCACCATAAAGTATGCACTCCAAGCATACTAGGGTTAGGAAGGGCCGTATTAGGGTTAGGAAGGTTCTTACCTTCCTCATGGCCCTTCTTCCCAGTACGCACGGAGCGCGTCGTAAATGGCGGCGCCCATCCACATGGGCGCCGCCATTTTGACGTCTTGGACGCTGTGCGTCCAGATGTGTCGCGGCGGATGTGACGCCGCGAGGGCGTGCTCCGCCCCTTGCAGTGCCACTTCCGCATTTCGAAAAGGAGCGCCATTTTGGCGCTCCTTTTTCGCTGCACAGGGAAGCCTCGCGGTCTGGCCGCTGGGGCTTCCCTACGCAGTGAATGGCAGCGACGGGAAAACGGCCCCTTGAGGGCCGTTTGTAACCCGCCATAATTAAACAGGTATACAGAATCATTTAAAGTTCTTGTAGTGGTATTGGGGTAGAAAACAGCTGAGAACATCTGGGTTATTTTTAAATTCTCTTTTGGAGTTGCTTAAAGAATGTCAGACATGCAGTTACTTTTCATTTCTCTTCTCATGACAAATAATTAAATTTGAAGTCTGTGATTAAATTTAATGCACCTGAATATTAATAAGATTTTATTCTAATGCACACTTATTCTAACTAGTGACCTAGTTAACTCCCTGTCAACACATACAGAGACACCACAGCAAACAATGTTTATGTGTTGGGCCAAAATCTGGAGGACACTAAAAAACAAAGTTTGATTTGTAATTCTTTTTAAACAAGCAATAAGGGCTACAATCCTGTGTCAAAGAGATCAAATGTAACTTTATGCTCATGGGCTGCAATCCTATATGTATCAGCATATTGTAGTAATTCCACTTGCAAACCTAGATCAAAATGGGGACTGCAGTCAGGAAATCAGAAGATGACTGGGAATGGGAAGGGCATCTGTGAAAGAACTAGACAAGATCCTAAAGAACTGTATACAACTGAACACAAAAGTTAGAATCATACAAGCCATTGTATTCCCTATTACCATGTGGATGAAAGAGTTGGAACATGAAGAAGGTGGATGAGAGTAAAATCAATAATTTTGATATGTGGTGCTGGAGAAGAGTGCTAAGGATACCGTAGACAGCTGAAAAGACAAACAAAAGCCTGAAATTTCCCTGGAAGCCAAGATGATTAAGTTGAAGCTGTTGTACTTTGGCCACATCATGAGAAGGCATGACTCATTGGAAAAGACAATAATGCTAGGAAAGGTGGAGGGATGTAGAAAGAGAGAAAGACTGTATGCTAGATGGATGGACTCTATTAAGAATTTACAGGACATAAGCAGTGGAGGACAGGGGGTCTTGGAGGTGTTTCATCTATAGGGTTACCATGAGTCAGAATTGATTTGAAGACATTAACAACAACAACAACAACAAACCTACACTAAACTGACTCATATATCACCTTCCCAAACTTACCTCAAAGCCTCCGATCCTCCCTTCCCCTTGGCCATTCCATGCCTCATGGGGAATGGGCTGAATCAGAAATGTGTCTGGCTATGTTGTCATAGCCAGATGTGAAATTATAACATCAGTATCAGATCTGCCAGGATCATTTGGATCTCTCAGCATTGCGTAACCCTTTCATGTCTGGCAATCCTGCCCACCCCACAAGACATGAAATGGCTGTGCAGGGAGGCTTAAGAGGCTGTATGGTAAGTCTAAGAGTGGGGCCTGAGTATGGAAGAGGGGAATACTAATCTCTGTAGTGCCCAACAAAGGACATATACAGGTGTGAGAAAGTTACACAGGTGCATGCCACTAACAGGATGCCAGTCATGGAGTTACATGGTAGCAATGCAAAGCTGCCTCATTAGTGAAATATAATGTTATGTAGTCAAATACACAACCCAATGGGCAAAACACATCAATGTACAGTGTGCATGTATTGCACAATCATATGCAACGGGCATGGGCTGCACAATATCAAGTACACACAATGGCACCACATGCAAAACGTTGAGGTGGATACAGAGGTTCCATATTGAATGAAGTGTCAGGCTGCTTCCACAGAGGAATTTACACATGAACAAAACACCACTGTCTATGAATGTTTTGCTGACATGGAATTAGGAAGCAAGATGGTAAAGTATATTCACCCATAGTTTTTTTTGTGGGTTTTTCAGGCTATGGGGCCATGTTCTAGAAGAGTTTATTCCTACATCAGTTTATTCCTGACATTTCGCCAGCAGATGCTGGCAAAACGTCAGGAATAAACTCTTCCAGAATATGGCCACATAGCCTGAAAAACCCACAAAAAACTATGGGTGCTAGCCATGAAAGCCTTCTACTTCATATATTCACCCAACCCATTATACCAGTATTTTGTGAATTATTCAGCTCCAGTGTTGGACTGCAGCACTACATTTTTATTAATATTTGTTATTTCTATAGCTTCATCAATGCACATAAATGTTCACAGCATAACAATACATTTGTTGTAATCAGATTTATAAGAAGAAAAAGGGGGATAGAAGGCTGGCTCTTGCTTCATACACTGTTATGCAGCCAAGTGTTTTTCTGTGATGAAAGAGAAAGTGGGTAGCCCACCATTCGTGCTCCTTCATTACATGAAGAATTTGGGCCAGAACATTCTCCTATACCACAGTGCTCTATGGGACTGAAGCACAGTGTCCCTCACAGGGTTTCAATGTTATAAACATGTTCAGCTCTGAAATTGTAGTAGTTTGCAGAGAGAGTTGCCCTTTTGGCTACACTGACAACCAGAGGTGACACTCAGGACCACAAAAAGGCTCAGAATGATTCCTTAGCATGTGTTACACATTCCTGTTCTACCTCAGTAATGGCCTCTGGACACTCTTCACATGCAACATAAAGCAGAAAATGCTTTCATTCACGGGAAATGGTTGTTTTATCAAATAGCAAAAGACTGGGGTGATGGTGCAATTGTCACTGTTAAAAACGGACCATTGCATTAGAACAAAAGCCCCTTGGATTATTTGAGAAGGCAGTTAAGGGGTTCAAAGGTATTTCTGATCCTGACTGGGGGTTCAGACTAGCAAGATCTCCATCCCACCTGATCCAAAGGCTTCAAGATATCAATAACTTCAATTTTTTTTCTGGATGTTTAGTTTATTCTGTAGCTATGTTACTAGGAATCCTCTACCACAGTGTATGTTGTATAACTTTATGTATACTTAGCTATGTAGCAGAGGCATTAAAAAAATGTTAGTGAATTGAGAAGATGCATAATGGGACACAAGTGTGTTCCAATGCACATTGGCACTCCTTAGCCAATGTCCCAATGTACAATGGGGCCAATGAGCAACAGTCCTAATGTGCACCATGCCTAGTGCCCATGGGTCTTAGTGTGCATCAGTCCTGTTATGAATAATTTCCAATGCACATCAGTTATTTTGCTGGCTCCTCAATATAGGCCTGAAACAGATGGGCCAAATAAAATGACTTCTGGCCACTTCAGGGGTGTGATGTTTACATGATGCACACCCCAGAAGTGGCTGGAAGCTGCACTGAGGCTGCACCGAGATCACAAGAGATGGCCCAAAAAGGAGCAGTGAAAATCTGCTTCTGCTGCCAACTCATTCGGGACCGCAGCAGTGGCCCACTTTGGGAGCAGGCCCACAGTCCCAACCTCCTGCCGTTCCTTATTGCTGGTCTATTTCACCCCATAGTAACATAAAAGCAGTCCTTTGTTGGATATGCACTTTATGAAACTGCCCCGCTTTAAATCACAGAGACTTAAGTCAACTTATGAAGCCACAAAAACCCACAAAAGTATTCCTACTGTTGTGAATAACACAAGGCTGAGGACCAATTAGTATATTACAATTAAAGAAAAAGATACAGTTTGGATATAGCTTTATGCACTCTCTCTTATTTTGTTTAACAAGAAGCATGCTGCAGTTTCTGCTTCAGGTCTTATTTATCTGCATCCTTTGTAATCATTCTCTGCAGCATTTCATTTGTTGATCTATTACCTGGTACCTTCCTTTCCTTTCAGAAACTATACTTGCAAATATAATTTCTAGATGTTATCAGACTTCAGGCTGCATGATGTACATTGTAATACCTGATACCAATTTTCTCATAATCATCTAGCTTTTGATAGGGTAATTTTTCTTAGATAAGTTGTGCCACACAGTGGATGTCAACAGCATACAGAAAACTCTAGTTAGATCTTACAAACAATGCCCTAAAGCCAGTGGGCTGGGGGGATGGGGTGGCATCTACTGCTGGAACTGCTTCCATTAGTGGAACTGGCAAGGGGGGCTGTCTCACCTCTCCACAACTTCAAATATACTCTGAAGTGCTAAGAGGTCAACCTAAACCACTGCCTTTGTGGACTGTTTGGAGGCATTTGGGCTAGAGTTTGGGTGAAAATTGCTTTTTAAAAGTTGAGGGTTGTTTTTTTTTAAGTATGTGTGGGAGGCACTGGGTCACTTGGCAGTCACAGAAGTAGAGTTTCTGTGGGCAACATTTCTCACAGAAAAGAAACTTCAGTCATACATGGAAAGAAGTAATACTGAATAATACCAAGTGTTTCTCCTCCCCTGACTTCACAGAACATAAGGTAACTCAAAATATATCCTTGCCTGGCAAACTTGTAAATGATTGACCAAGATGACTCTTCCGGTCTCCTTCCAATTAATTATGTAAGAGTTTAGCAACTATCAATACAATACTGATTTCAATGCCAATGTGGTATCCCAAGGCAACAACACTCAAAGACCAAATGGATGCCAGTGAATGGCTGTTACATTCTATACATGTGTCCTGATGAGAGCTAGGTTGGTCCAAGAAAGTATAGGCCATGGCTCAAGATGGCTCAACTTTTCTCCTCCTCCCCTGACTAGACACAAGGAAGAGGTGTGTGAGATCTGCAGTTTGAAAAAGAGGCAGAGAGCTGACTTGTATGCTCCTGGACAACGGATGGAAGCCAGGTATATTTTGAAATGCCAATGTAGTTAGCTCTTTTTATGCTCAACCTGTTGCATATATATGTAGATAAGGGGTTCCCAACCTGGGGGTCGCGACCCCTTCTGGGGGGTCGCCAGGTTGGGAATTCCCCCCGCCTCCGCCCTCCCCTTCTCCCCGCGGGTGCCGGCGTTGGAGCAGGCATCGCACGGGGAGAAGGGGAAGGGGCTGCCTCTTCCTCTCCCTGCCTTCCCCCGGGTGCAGGCACCCACGGGGAGGCAGGGAATGGGGGTGGGGGTCCCTCCTCCTCTCCCTCCCTTCCCGCGACTGCCAGACAGCCGCGGGGAGGAAGGGATGGTGGCGGCTGCCTCCTCCTCTTCTCCCCGCGGTTGCCAGAAAACCATGGGGAGGGGACAGGACTACAAGCCCCAGAGGCCTTTGTGGCTGGAAGTCCCACCCCTTCTCCCCTGGTGGCCTCCCTAATTGGTTGGGAGGCTGGGAATGGGCGGGACATCCGGCCGCAAAACCTGTTAGGCTTGTATGCAGCCGAAAATCCGGCCCCTTCCTGGCCTCCCAACCTATCAGGGGGGCCACGGGCGGGACTTTCATCCCCAATGGGGGTCGCGGCCCAACAAAGGTTGGGAAACGCTGATGTAGAATAATAGAGCTAGAAGAGACCACACCTGTCATCCAGTCCAACCCCCTGCCATGCAGGCAGAGACAATCAAAGCACTCCTGGCAGCTGGCCATCTAGCCTCCATTTAAAAATCTTACAAAAGAGAAGACGCCACCAAACTCTGAGGCTGCGTATTCCACTGTTGAACAACTGTTATCATCAGAAAGTTCTTCCTAATGTTTAGGTGGAATCTCTTTTCCTGTAGTTTGCAGCTATTTTCCCATGTCCAGTCACTGGAGCAGTAGAAAACAAGTTTGCTCCATCATCAGTATGACACCCCTCAAATATTTCAACATTGGTATCATGTCTCCTCTTGACCTTCTCTTCTCCAGGCTAAACATACCCAGCTCCCTAAGCTGTTCCTCATAGGCCATGGTAAACTCTATTAAAATACATACATAACTATGTTTGTATGTATTTTAAAAACGTATATCACAGAAACAGGATAAATTCCTGTTGCTGCCTTCTAGGTCTTAGAAACGAATTAAACTGAATTCTACAAAGCATGTGAAGCACTGAAATTTCTCACTGTTCAAAAGTGGTGTGTAAGACAATATGTATGTGAAACCGCCTCCTTATATGCATGAGTAATGCACATGTGATTGGCCCCTGGAGCTTCGAAATGTCAGGCTGTGTTGCAGTTTTTATATCCAGAAAACAGTTGTCATCACGAATATGCACAAAATGTCTTCTCCTGTATGCAAAATTAAGAGTGGCCTGTGGGACTCATCTTTGCTTTGTCCACTGAAATATATACATTTGACTTTATGTTTTTCATTTATTCATTGTACAATAACTTCCTTCTGAGCAGATACATATAGAATGGGGCCTTTTACTTAGGTATACCTACTGTTTTGCATCAGAATTAAGAGATTACGTGCAATCCTGCTCATGTTTGCTTGGAAATAAATCCTACTGTGGTCAATAGAGTTTAGTCCCAGATAAGACGTCAGCCCTAGTGAGCACTTGGATGGGAAACCATCCAGGAATACCAGGTGCTGTTGGCTCTATTTCAGAGGAAGGAACTGACAAAACTACCTCTGAGTATTCCTTGCTTAAGAAAACACTATAAAATCCATGGGGTTGCCATGAGTTGACAGGCGATTCAAAGGCACATACACAGGATTGTACTATGAGAGGAAATATGGGTTCTGATTAGAATAGAAAAGGATGCCAAACAGCAGTTGACATTAGGACATGTAGTGTTAACAATTTATGCCCATACTTTTACATTTGCTTATCTCTCTGCTAGCTCTCTTTTACATGGATTTCTAGTTTATTTTATGTTCCTGAAAAAAAAAAACTACAGCAGTGATCTGGTTGCCAGGAGATGTTGTGTAATTCAAATGGGAGCAACACTGGAAAATTCTGTGGGAGGTGATTGTGCAACAACAACTATCACACTATGCACATGAAACATTTTAATAAGATGTGGTCCACCCTCTGGGAGAAGAAATAAAAATCAGATTTCTTTTCCTTATGCTTCATCACTAACTGGTTCATTTAATAAGGGGTCTGAATTTAAATGTACCATTATGTGTAGTTGCACCTTCCCCATGTATTAATTACATCTCTGAGTGGCTCCTAGCATTATTTAAGGTGCATAATTATGTAGCAGATTGAATAACCTCTGGCTACATGCCAGCATGTGCAACAGACACTTCCATTTTGCCGATCATTCATCCCAGTATTCTAAATTCATCAGAGTGGTATAACAATATTGCTAAAGATAATGGGAGATATAACCCAGTTTAAACATGGCTTCTTATAAATCCTTATGAAAAGTCAATAAATAATCACTGCACAGGAGGAGTGTGAGAGTAAGAATCTTGAAGACTGGTTTCCTGATTCAGAGTTTGCCATTGCTGAAATTCAGAATGCTTGCTTATCGAATGTTCTATGGCACTTGTTTAAAAGATTATAGAAGCCACATTTTAATGAATCATTCCATTCAGCTTCTAGCTCAGTATTGTCTATACCGAGTGGCAGTAACTCTCCAGAGGTTCAGACAGAAGTCGTTCACAGTCATGCCTGGAGATATCAAGAATTGGACCTTGACCCGTCTTCACAAAAAGCTTGTGTTCTCTCATTGAACTATGTCTGTTTCCTGTTATTGGCTGACCCAAGGGATGAAAGAAAGATGGTTTCGAGGAATATTATAAATTTCTACTGTAAATATGTTTTTAGCAACACCAAACACATTCAGAACAGCAACATAAAATGCTTTTGGTTTATTAATTATAGAATCATAGAGTTGGAAGAATCCACATGGGCCATCCAGTCCAACACCTACCATGCAGGAAGACACAATCAAAGCACTCCTGACAGATGGTCATTCAGCTTCTGTTTGAAAAATCTTCAAAGTAGTCTCCACTATACTCTGAGGAAGTGTATTCCACTGTCAAAGAGTCCTTACTGTCAAGAAGTTCTTCCTAATAACTTTACTTATTAATTTATCATGGGTTGGATCCAAAATTCAAGTATGTTCATAGTAAAGCCATCACAAGGGTTCTACATAAGTAAATACAGGCTGTACATTCAAAGTGAAAGTTTGTGAGTGCAAAACCAATGCTACAACAGATCATGATCATAATCCTGTTGGTGATTTCTGTTGGCATAACCCTCAGTTACTCCAGCATACTATTTGAACAACATTGTGCAAAAAGGCATCCAGTATCTCTTAAAACAATGTATTTCGCACCCAGATATGCAAATATAATTGGAAATTCCTGAGTGGGCTGTGGGTGTGCATCTGGCATTTGGGAAAGAAGCAATGGCTTTGTCCAGGAAGCAATGCTTGCTCTTCTCCCAGGCATATATCTAGGTCTAGTCAGTAGACAAGAGGCAGACCTGCATCCGAGAGTCTACAGCTTCCTTTGTGCACCTGGTGAAGAAGCAGCAGCTCTAACCCTGAGCACCAGTGCAAGTATATTGGTGAGATTTACACTCCACCAGCTGTCCTATTGGTTCTTGGCCCAAAGACCCATCTAGTTTAGCATTGTGGCTACACAACAGACATTCAGCTGCCCACAATTAGGACATGAACACAATGGCATTCTCCCACTCATGGAAATGAATCAGTCCTGGTTCAGCTAACACAAACAGACAAGCCAGGCAGGGAAGAAAACAATTAGCTGTGAGTCTGAGATAGTTCAGGCAAGGGCAATAAATCAGAAGCACTCAGAAAGTGTCCTTGCCTGTGGGAGTCTGTCTAGAGAAACATATTCATCCAGCCAATCTAGTTCAGGAAATCAAGCAAGCAGCATGGTCAAAACAATCCTGGGTTCAAAGAAGCCAGGAAGAGACATTACGAAGTCAAAAGGTCTAGGTTTCAGGAGTCTGGAGGCAGAAATGCTGGCCAGGAATTGGACAAGTTGCTTCCATCACTAACCCTAGGCAAATTCAACTCTGAAATGGGCTGGCACCAGCTAGCTCTAATCAATAGCGTCACTAGGGCAGGTGTCACCCAATGCGTCAACTCATGGTGTCACCTCCTCCCCCCTCATTGACCTCTTCCTCTTCCTAACCTACACTATACAGAATCTTTAGTCATGTTTTTTGAGCTAATGTTACTCATTAATCGTAATTCACTGAATGTCTCGACAATAGTAGGGACATAAACAACTAGCAAAATTGAAATTATTAAATTACTATATCAGATGCACAGCCTCAGTGCATTTACATATACTGTACATAGTTTCATGTGGCTGAAGTGAAAATTTGGTAAAAGGTAATGTTTTTAAAGAAAATTTTAAAAGAATAATAATAATAATAAAACAATTTTAAAATCCCTGGGAGCTCTCCTTTCTCCTCCCTATACGTTTAGGCTACGTCAATAAAAGTATAGTGTCTACATCAAGAGAAGTAATAGTGCCACTTTATTCTGCTTTGGTCAGGCCCCACCTGGAATATTGTATCCAGTTTTGGGCACCACAGTTTAAAAAGGATGTGGAGAAACTGAAACGTGTCCAAAAGAGGGTGACTAAAATGGTGAAGGGTCTGGAAACCATGTCCTATGAGGAATGACTTAGGGAGCTGGGGATGTTTAGCCTGGAGAAGAGAAGGTTAAGAGGTGATATGATAGCCCTGTTTAAATATTTGAAGGGGAGAGCAAGCTTGTTTTCTGCTGCTCCAGAGACTATGGCAGGTTATAGACCACTGCTTTGAGGCGGTCTGCCGCCGCCGCCGTTTGCTTCGTAAGGGAGCCGTCGCAGCCACACCGCGCGGCTCCCTTACAGAGCAAAAAAGAAGCTCCAAAATGGAGCTTCTTTCTGCAGCGCCTCTGTGACGTCGCGAGGTGCCAGGGGCGCATTCGCGATGTCACAGGCACCGCGACACGTTCGGACGCACAGTGTCCGATACGTAAAGATGGCGCCGGCCGTGTGGAACGGCTGGCGCCATATTGTACGGACAGAGTCTGCGGATGTCCCAAGTGCCGGTTTGTAACCGGCCAATGATTCAGAGCAATGGATGCAAGCTGCAGGAAAAGAGATTCCTCCTCAATATTAGGAGGAACATCCTGACAGAAAGGGATGTTTGACAGTGGAACAAATTCCCTCAGAGTGTAGTGGAGTCTCCTTCCTTGGAGGTCTTTAAGCAGAGGCTGGATGGCCATCTGCCAGGGATGCTTTGATTTCCTGCATGCCAGGGGGTTGGACTGGATGGCCCTTGTGGTCTCTTCCAACTCTATGATTCTATGATTCTCCCACTGAGCCTCACCCCACTCGCACCAACTCTTCAGCATTTTAATGGGACACAGACAAATGCCACAGCCCATTTCTACCCAAAGGCAGATGTTTGAGGAGCACAGATGTCACCCTCCCCCCCCCAAGGGTGTCACCTGGTAAGCCAGGTATCTCCTTTGCCCAGTCAGCTGCAGGTGAGTCCTGCCTTTGTACCTTTTTTGGCTGATGCTGCTCTTCAATGGGGAGAGTTACATGAGGCTGCTCTTCACCTGAGAGAACTGCCTGAGTCTCTTTTCAGCTTCCTCTTCAGACTCCTCATCTAGATCCAGATCCTGGCCCATGACAGAATTCTGTTAGTGACATACACTAACATAACCTTCCCTTTATGCCAGCGTAAGTGCTTTTCCCATCATGGGAGGCAGATATAATAACACCCCTGTCCACCTAAGATTGTATATTTGTAAAACTGGGGTAGTGGAGAACACTGAGCATTATCTTTTACATTGTCCTCTTTATACAGCTCCTAGACAAAAGTTTCTTGATCATATTTTATACTTTCTTTCCAACAGATCTTGTTCCCAGCAGATCTGTATGCTTTTGGCTGGAAATGATGTATTCATTACCTCCATGGTGGCAAAATTTGCTTTAGCGGCTAGTAAGATTAGACTTAGTTCTCAAGATGGGAGCGAGGATTAGAAGTCTTATTTGCCATATGTTTTTATCACTATTGTTGTATTACTGCATCTTATTGATGGGATTATTTTATTATTGTTATTTTGTTTATCTGTATTTCCCCCCAGAAATTATGTGTCTTGATCCTTTTATATTGCTTTTGTACCTGCTGGCTGGACCAGTATCACATTGTGACGGCTTTTAGCTTTTAACAATTAAGGCGGTATTCACACTGGCACTTTGCGCTGGCCTGGATACGTGCTAGGTTGCCTCAGGGTGTCCTTTATAGACACCCCTCAACCCTAGCACATAACTGTGGTGTTGTAATGGCGGCGCCCTGTCTACATGGGCGCCGCCATTACGACATCACTGCTGCGCCGCTTTCAAATGGAGCGGCGTGGGCGTGACGCACACACGGCACTGCAAGGCACTTGTGGCACCGGAAGGAGCTCCAAAACAGAGCTCCTTCCGCTGCTTGTATCGCTGGCGCAGCTTTTACACAGCTACGCCAGCTATATGAAAGAGAAAGGGGCCAAGCGGCCCCTTTCTCTGTCTCCCTGCCACTGTCGGGGTGTCCTTGGGGCATGAAGCTCCAAGGACACCCCTTTCCAGGCCACAAGGAAGCGGCTTTTTGCCGCTTCCCCAAGGCCTGGAAAAGCGGCGGATTGGGGCCTCTGGAGCTGCTGCTGTGGCCACTCAGGCCCTGATCTGTAGGGGAAAGGGGCGGTCTGTATTCTGCCAAAGTTATTTTACAAAATCATGGCAGATGAAGGTAATCAGTACTTGCTTGTATAATGAAACCCTCCATCTCATGACTGTACCATTAGTGGCTGGAAGAAGGCAAGAGTGCTTAGGCAGTAATGAACAAAGAACAGATGTTAACATCACAGATTTCTAATTTACATGGGAATACATCTGCTATACTCACAGAAGACACTGAAGGATTATGTTTCTTCTTTTGTCCCAACTATAGAACTGCAGCCAAATACTGCTCAGGTACCCTTTCCCGTGGCCATGGGAATCCAGCCTGACACACAAACGTTTGCATTGCAGGTGGAGGAAGGTAACAGCTATCAGCAATGCACTAGTTGAATCTTAGGACATTATCACATGAGCTCCACTCTCACGGCAATCACATCAGTTTTATAAAAATAGAAACATAACCGGTTCAGAACAACTGTCATTGCATCCAGTGCATTCTCTTTCTGCCTCTCCCATAACCCTACCTCCCTGCCCTATGTCCTAACCAGCATGCCTTTTGGTTATTTTGTTTTATTTGTATTTTTTCACTTTTCTCATGAAGTTGCAGAACTCTGCTACTGTAAGTTAAGTTTTTCTTTTAAAAAAAATAAATGGAATCAGTCTGGGAATAGCGAGGGGAAAGGGGGGATACTGACATCAAGTGACTACTAATCATGCGACTGCCCCAGCAGCAATGTTTCAAACCCAGGGACCTATGCAATTGCAAGGTCATTGACAGGTTTACACCATCAATGGAAAGGGACACAGCAACTACAGGTCAGAGGAGGCAGTGTGTGATAAGTATTATCAAAGCTGCTTTTTTCCTGGTCTAACTGAGATTTAAAAGCTGCATGTAGTAATCTCTTTACACTCTAACAGTATGATGTAGCACCTCAGCCATGTTCTCTAGCAATTGGTATTCAAAGGAATACAGCTTCTGATGCTGAAGGAAATATATCTTTGTCATGACTGGAAACTGCTAATAGTGGAATAACTCATGAATAGACCCACAATGCAATCTTTTCTGTACATTGTCTCGTGCACAATAGGACACAGTGCTTTCAAATTTCAGCCCCTTGCCATTTTCAATATTGATTTCTATAGGGGGAAACAATAATCCAAATGGAACAACAATGACAAAAACCGTTAGCAAATGTATCAATTTTTTAAAAAAATTATTGGGACACTTTATCACTGTATCCCAATAGTAAAATAATTCTGAAACGCTCTAGTAGATTGGCCAAACAAGTGCTGTCATATACCTGGGACAGTTTTGTTGCAAAATGATGATGCAAGTAATAACTTTTACGCCAGAAGTGGTGACAGCTAGGAGCTACTATGACAGTGGGATGAGGAATACAGTTCAGGTTTTAATTGAAGGATGTTAAAGGTGTTATCCTTGGATATCAACTTCAAAAGTATCCAAACTCTCACTAGCAGCTGCCATTGGTCAGATAATGACTTTTACTAGTGGTGTCTGGTCATTGTAATCTGTTTGTATTTGGTGACCTTACCTGATTTCATTTATATTGTTGCTGTTGTTGTTGTTATATTATATATTGTATAATGATTTTGAGCTGACTCTTGTATACCACATCAGTATCTGCAAGAATGAAGGGCAGTTAGAATTATGTATAAAATTGAGCCATGCAGTCAGCATCTTGTTGTTCAGCACATTTGGTTACAGATGGCATCTTTCAGCTGTGACACCGTGCATCATCTGTATATAGTATATATATTTTTACTGCTTCCATAAATCAGCAAAAGTTACTTGGAGCCAAAATGCAGGTATTCAAAAATATGTACTTTCAAGTGAAGACGGATATATTGGTGTTTTTTTTGGGGGGGGGGGGGGGGAGGTGCCACCTCCTTTGTTCCAGGCAATATAAATTGATGTTTTCAGTGAAATGAAGCTGCACCAGTTTACCTTTGACAAAAAATAAAAAAATAATTTCTCTTTCTCTGTCTGTCAAAGTAGTTATGGCCCCTGTGTATTCATAAAAGTCATGTCATCAACAAGATAATTACGGTACTTCATCCATTGTACTCTACCTTCTTTTTACCACAGAATCACTCTCTCTGATGATTATAGCACTTATCAGAGCAATTTTCACTTAATAAAAATATAAAACATTCAAACATTGGCAAAATCATTAAAAAAAAAAGCCAACCAGGATAAAAGCAGGTACTGTATACAAACTGATGTAATAACCCCTTTAGATGGTAAAAGTCTGGGGGGGGGGGGAGTGGCAGGGCTTTGCCTGTATCAAAAAGATGTTAAATTCAGTCTCCCTATGGGGTTATTCACACATTATTGTTTTTAGCATAACTATGCGAATAATCTCACTCATGCATTCGAGGTTTGTTATTTACACTACAGAACTGCGCCTATGCACATCTGCATGAATTAATGATGTGCATGTATTCAAAACACGTGCAAGGCATGCAGAGTTTTATTCCGGTTTATCCTGGATCTATTCCCTTCAGTTAGTCACACAGCTGAGAATGTGAATCTTTTAGAAAAATTCAGGAAAAAAAACAACATCTATTATCCCGTGTTAAGTGGGGGTTTTGGCATGCACACACCCACCCAAATTAATCGGATGCATTCAAAATCGATGTGAACAACAGAGATTCAGCCCATATTCTACCTGGATTATTTTCACTGTCTGAATAACCCCTAGGCGTTCCTGAGGTTAGGTACTGCAGCAGAGAATGCCTATCTCAGTTCAGATAGTATAGCTTGTGTAGGTTGTGGAAGGACTGTACAATAATTACATATGGGTTTTGAGGAAGTAATTTGACAAGAGCATGTCAGTGAATACACTCTACTGTTATTATCACTTTCTTATCCTTCCTGTCTCTTATTCACTTCCCCACTCTTTCTGTCTATCTGTTTATCACCTTTTGCCTGATCTGGGACACAAGGCAGCTCACATTCAGTTATTTATTTATTTATTTATTTATTTATTTATTTATTTATATTTTTATCCTGCCTTTCTGTGAAAGTGAGACCCAAGGCAGGTAACAAAATATATAAAACTCATTAAAACAACAATTAAAATCGTACAATTGAAATCATAAAAAATATAAAAAATTACAAATATAAATTTAAAATATACAAAGTTAAAAATAATAGTACATTAAAACCTATTTGAAACAAAGGTTTGAAAATCATTAAATAAACAATTCTGTTTAAAACAATAAATTGCAACAATTTCACACATCATTAAAACAGTAAAAAGATAAACACATGACACACCCCATTAAAAGACCCTTCTGCCACAAGAAGTTAAGAGCCCTTGTGGTCCCTTCAAACTCTGTGATGCTATTATTCTGTAAAGGCCCGACTTGATAAAAGGCACTTTGACTGCTGGTGGAAGAAGAAGATGGGGGCCAACCAAGCCTCCCATGAAAGGAAATTCCACAATCTGGGAGCAGCACCAAGAAAGCTCTCTCCCTTGTCATCATCAAATATACCTGTGATGATGGCAGGATGGAGAGAAAGTCGTCGTCATCATCATCATCATCATCATACATTTTATTTGTATTTCCCGCTTCTCCCTGCAGATCAAGGCGGGATTACAAAAGAGAATAAAACCAACAATAAAATACAAGAGACATTATTATTTAAAAATACAATCAATAGAACGAACAACAAAACTACTACCAATCACTAAAATGACCAAATTGTCATCTGTTTTCCATGCTATCAAAGTCGGAAGTGGGAGTGTTCTTTGAGATCAGCTATAGAGGTTCAGATGGATAGGCCTGCCATAAGAGATCAGTCTTAAGTGCCTTCTTAAAGGCTTCTAAGGTGGTAATAAGACGAATCTCTTCCGGTAAGTTGTTCCATAGTTTAGGGGCCGTGGTCGAAAACGCTTTATGGGAAGTTGTAATTAGTCTAGTTTTCATATATTCCAAGAATTTCTTCCCTGATATTCTGAGTGTGCGGGGCGGATTGTGTAGGGAGAGGCGTTCCCTTAAGTAACTCAGGCCCAAGCCATGTAAGGCTTTAAAGGTAATGACCAACACTTTGTATTGCACCCGGAAGCTGATTGGCAGCCAATGAAGAGATTTTAATATTGGAGTAATATGGTCTGATCTTGATGTTCCAGTGACCAGTCTGGCTGCAGTGTTTTGGATCAATTGAAGCTTCTGAACTTGCTACAAAGGTAGCCCCATGTAGAGCACATTACAGAAATCTAAATGAGAGGTTACCAGTGTGTGTACTACTGCTTCAAGGTCCCTCTGGGTCAGGTAGGGGTGCAGTTGGCGTATCAACCGGTTAGTACCAAGCACTCCTGGCCATCGCCTCCACCTCAGATGACAATTGTAGAGATGAGTCCAGGAGCACTCCCAAACTGCAAACTTCATCCTTTAGGGGAAGTGTGACCCCGTCCAGGACTGGTTCACAAATCTCCATCCCTGGACCAGGGGTACCTATCGCAAGCACCTCCGTTTTCTCTGGATTCAGCTTGAGTTTGTTTTTCCTCATCCAGTCCATTACTGACTCATGACAGGCATTTAGAGGAGAGATGCCTTAGCTTTTATCCTCTGAAGATGTTACCCAAACACGGGTGCAGGTGAGTTGATGTACAGATCATGTAATACAAGACTGGTTCATACATACTCTTGAAAACATTTGATTTATTCATCATTCAAGATTATACATACACTAGAATTCAGAAATATCTAATAATATGAAAGCTTTCACTGGTTTATATGATGCCTTTTGTATCATTGAACCTATACAGTAAAATTATGTTTGGTCATGCTTCACAGTGCATTTGCAGGAGATAGTCAACAGACAAGGGTGTGTGCTTGAATCTTATTTTCTGAATGAGTGCAACGGATTCATCAACTTTGTCATGATACAAAAAGATTGCTGGACCAGGGCACAGGCCTCTACTGAATAGCAGAAAAAGAATACATGCACACCCTATAAAATTCTGGTAGTTTAGTAAATGCTTTCCTTCCTACTGAATATTCATGTGTCAGGGATGATGGGAGTTGTAGCTCTTCACCTCTGGCTTGAACTCACCACCTGGTTGTGCACTGCGCTGACCAGTTTTGGCCAGTGGTTATAGCTTAGCAGAGTTACAGAGAATAGGCTGAAGACCCTGACAAACTCTCCAAGCCTTCTCACTCTTGCTTCCACAGAAGTCTTCACCCTTCTTCAGGATCCAGCTGGTTCTTGTAGCTTCACCCAAGACACCAGACAACTCAGTAGTCTTATATAAAAGATCTACTTTGTTCTACTATATACAGCTCCAAACTATCCAACACAATAATACTCTACTCCTCACTCTACTACCCACTACTACTACCCACAAAATACATTGGGATGCATAGTCATTATTATAGTCACTGGATGATACCACCCACTGTTGTCTGTTTCCACCCAGTAGGCGTGTACCTCATTCTTATTGGTTCTCTTGGTTCATCCTACAATTAATGATTTCATCATCTCAGCCTTGACCACTTAACAATTGTCAGGTGTGTCCAATTATTCACTTTACATTTCTGTCCTTGGCATTCAGGACTTGTTAATTGTATTACCATTTACACCTGTGTGGTTCCCAATTGGCTTCTGCTGAGTCACCCTGACTCTCACATACATGTTTTATTTCACTTACTGTATAACCCATGTTGCTTTTTTTCCTTGACATCATGAAGTATAGGGGGGGAAATCTAATCATAATGGAGATTTATTGCATATCTAATCCTGGCAAGGTGCAGAGAAGGTTCCGTCTCTTCAAGGCTGGTTGTCATTTTTATGATGAAGGTCTAAAGTGATGTGCCCTTAGCAAGTCCAATCTATATCAAGTCTAGATTGAGAACAGTTTGTTAACCTTTGGGAATAGTAAAAAGGATCCAAACAAATAAATTACAAGCATATTGACTTTCACACACACAAGGACAAATGGTGGCATTCAAGTAAGTCAATTTTTTTTTTTAAAGTTCTGCTGGAAAGGTGCTCATTACTTAGGTCCTGAAAGATTTTTCATTCATAATAATCATACTGAATCCAGTAGTATACTGATTTGTTTTATTCCAGTATTTTACTTCACAAATTCTCACTGTTGATGGAATCAGTGGGAGTATGAGATTCAGGATTGGTTTGGATATTCCATCTGAAGGGCACACTAGAAGAAATAAACGGTTTTAGATGTGTTGGAACCAAAGCATTTCCTGCCCCCAGAACATCATTTTTAATTATTTATTTTTTGCCCTGAATGTCATTGGATCACAGATGGCAAAGTGGCAAAGGGCAATGGAGATTTCTGCACAGCAACAAGGTGGTATGAAAGTATGAAGCTCTTTTTCTTACCTTGCACAAAGAAATGGACAGTCACCTTTTTTTTTCTGTAGAAGAGAAGGGAGAATAGGTCCTGAGACACCTTTGCAGGTAGCAAAGAACTGCACCCTTGATCCTTGATACTGGGGGGGGGGGAGGATCAAATTATATTAAAATAAGTCACAATGGGATGGATTCAGAACTTAAGCTTGTGGAACTGGACAGGTTGTTATGCCCAAGATTGTAAGGGCAACCTGTTTATCCTGAGAGCGTGTAATGAAAACCTCTCCCTCCATGGACCTATTCACAGCAAGGCTGAGAAAGACATTGAGACATCAAATTTGGTTTTAAACACCATGCATGTAACATTTATTGAATCACAAAGTAATACAACCATTGATTATCAAGAGCTCTTTCACTCACACATTCATACAATACTCACACACACTTTCCTTCCGCCGAACATTGATCAGGTGTTCTCGAAGGTTGGGGATGACACTGTTGCCGCGGATGATGCCAACAAAATGGAGGTGAAAGTCCAGGGTCTTTATACTTTTTTGTCTCTCTGGCTTTTGGCTGCTGAAGTCTTACAATATTGCAGCCTATTACTCAACTTCCTCTTTTGGAAGGACAGACAGGTTGTTCAGATCAGTCCGTGTTCAAAGCAACTCGTTCTGTTCAAAGCCCTCCATTGTCCTGTCAGTTCCTCATCATGGCGACTCAGGAGATAAGGGTCTTCCCGGTCATAGTTCGTCACACCTGGACGGCACCCCGCTTCAGCTTCCAAGTTTTCAGACTTTCCTCGCCTCGGTTGCCAAATACTTTCGTCACATCAATGTTTTGCGCGGAACCATCTTGTTTGGTCCTTTAGCTATGTTTAAAGCACAATTCCTTGGTTCTTCGGTTCTTCAGCTCTGGGTTTAAGTCAGAACTCACTCATTCGTCTTACAAGGTGGAAAAGGACTTCCTTGACTTCTTGTATCAACACCTTGAACTTTTTCACACAGAGGAATGGATCACCATCCTGAAAGAAGAAGAAAGTGGGGCCAATACAAAAATGCATGAAATTAAGTAGTAGATCATCACATGAGTGTGTACCCATCGGCTTCTTCTTTGCAGATTAGCGTGTTTGCGTGTGCGCAGGGAGGACAGGATCACATCTGGAAGATTTTACATTTCTGGACCCAAGGAACTTCCCTCCCGAGTTACAGGTGGACAGAAATAAAGAGGAGGCAGGAGACATGTTCAACCTTCTTATCTTTACCTTTTCCCCCTTTGCTTTTTCCTTGTTTTCTAACCCTTCAGCAGCCTTTGCAAAGTTGCACAGAGGATTGGAGGACCATGTTGAATAGAATAAGGTGTAGGAGAGGGCAAGGTTAGTGGATCCCAGAAAATAAGGTAGAGGCATCATCCATAACATGGCACCCTCCTGTCCATTGAAGATAGATGCAACTCACTTGTAAAACAAATAACATCAGCTGAAATGTGCAAATATATCTGGAATAATTTAAATACTTATATAGCTGCATCTATAAAATTAATGGAAAATTCTGTCTGGATTATATTTTATTTTAAACAAATGCATAACAAAAATTAAAGATGAGGAAAAGTGAAATGGCAAAGCTGGAGATATTGCTATGGGGATAGTGAAACATTTCCTCCATTTCTTGCAGTAGTGAGCTAGTTTTCAATGACAGAGAGACATCACTGCCCAATTTTGTGTCCTCTGTGTTGAAGGAAGATCTAACCATGCAAATATTTTTGCATTTCCATCAGCCTGAGCCATCATGGCTTTGAGGAATCAATGGGGTTGCAGCTCACCAACAACACCAATAATTATATAATTAAATAATATTTTACAGCTTCTGGGACAGAATGCTAAAGGGAAAAATGGAAATTTTGACCTGAAATAATCAGTTTGGTGAAATAAAATGAACAAAACCTTTATATATGAGGTGTGGCTTGCAGTCTAGTCCAATACATATGTGCTCAGGACTAAGTTGAACTGAATACGGTAGGATTTGCTTCCAGGTAAGTGAGTACAGAATTGCAGCCTAATGGTATAATCCAAAAATATTTAGTCATAAGTAGCTCCCATTTAGTTCAATGTGATTTATTCTCAGATAATTTGTTTTAGTGTTGAAGCCTAATTCACCAAACTATAGTCCTAACAAAATGTATACAAGCACTATAAGCAAAAGGCAGGGATACCTTGGAACTTGTTGGTGCCGCAAATGCCACCACTTTCACGAAATAAAGGTGAAGAGTACTAAAGAGCAAAAAAAATTCATCTCATAAAAAATTACAGAATCATTCAAATAACTAACATTTGGCATCTGCTGCCAAATAGTAGGGGCCAGCTCTGACTAGGAATACACTGAAATTACATACCCACCAGCTATCCCAGTTTGGCAGGGACGGTCCCAATTGATCCTCTGTTGTCTTTTAAAAAATATCCCAGGATCTCTCTCCTCCTCACACTTTCCTGCGCTGTCCTTAGTTTATTTTGTTAAGGAAAAAGCAACATGGGCTATACAGTAAGAGAAATAAAAGATGTATGTGAGAGTCAGAGTGACTCAGCAGAAGCCAATGGAGAACCACACAGGTGTGAATGGTAAGACAATTAACAAGTGCTGAATGCCAAGGACAAGAATTGCAGAGTGGATAATTGGACACACCTGACAATTGTAAAGTGGTCAAGGCTGAGATGATGAAATCATTAATTGTGGGATGAACAAGGAGAACCAAT
>NC_056522.1:33494076-33563879 GCF_019175285.1 Sceloporus undulatus | reverse complement strand
GATGAAATCATTAATTGTGGGATGAACAAGGAGAACCAATGGGAATGATGTACACGCCTACTGGGTGGAAACAGACCACAGTAGGTGGTGCCATGATTTGGCTATAATAAGGACTATAGATCCCAATGCATTTTGTGGGTTGTAGTTGTATTGGAGAGTGAGGAGTTGAGCTGTGTATATAGTAGAATAAAGTAGGTCTTTTATATAAGACTACTGAGTTGTCTGGTGTCTTGGGTGAAGCTACAAGAACCAGCAGGACCCTGTAGAAGAAGGGTGAAGACTTCTGTGGAGGCAAGAGTGAGAAGGCTTGGAGAGTTTGTCGGGGTCTTCAGCCTGTTCTCTGCAACTCTTGCAAAGATACAACAACTGGCCAAAACTGGTCAGCGTGGTGCACAACCAGGTGGTGAGTTCCAGGCCAGGTGAAGAGCCACAACTCCCATCATCCCTGACATATTTTACTTGCTGCAAAGTAAATTCAAAGTGCAAAAGCAGTTTGCACTCAGGGGGAGAGAGGAGAGGGTGGAATCTTCTTCTTCCCTGTCGGCTCAAGCAAAAGCCAACTGCTATGGCCACTTTGACTTTATATTTTCTTCCTTATTAATACCTTTCCCCATCTTGAACAAACAAACAACAAACAAGCTTCATTTATATACTGCTTCATATCGCCTAAGCAATGTCTAAGCAGTTTACAACTGTAAGCTAATTTGTCCCCAACAATCTGGGTATTCATTTTAGCCACCTCGGAAGGATGCAAGCCTGAGTCAAGCTTGAGCCCCCTTAGCTGGGATTGAACTTAACTATGTCTTAATGATGCTTAGCCACATATGCTCCAGTTTTCATCTGTGAAAAGTTGGAAAGTATGAGGTTAGGATATGTTCAATGCTAGTTAGGAATTAAATTAAATCTTTGTGCACCTTTATCTGACAGTACAGATATGATGCTATAAGAGGATGGAGATGTATTTCTCTTCCTTGGAGAAATTATATAACACAGAGAAATGGGTCTCATGGTAACCACATTAATATTTGTTGTTTAAAATGGAACATGGTCCGAAAAGATCTTGACACCAGTATAAATCTTTAGAAATAGGTAGTTCTTGCTATTGTGTAGGATGCCACCTAGTGTTCGACACTCTCATTGGTGTTTCCCAAAGCCATCGAACAAAATATGGATGTTATGTATACATACTGACACAGTATTTAAACTGGCCACATGTGTCTCTGAGATCAGTGGCAGGTCTAGTATTCCCATCTACATGTATAAAGGAAATTAGAGAGTTATTTATTAATTAAAACAATTGTTTTACCTTCTTCTGGAAAAACTCCACAGCCCAGCAATTTACCCTGCCACATTAACAGTTGTTCTTGCTTATTCTTATCTAATATAATAACTACTACCTAGAAAGGCCCCATTTCTGCTTATATTGGATCTAGAACTCAGGTTGTCCAACATATTTGGGGACATTAATGCATAGAAAGGGAGAAACATTGTCCCTACCTCTACTGCTTCAAGATACTCATCTGAAGTTCAACCAGAATTTGCAGAAATGTAGGAAAAAATAGAAATTAAGCAGGCATTTACAAAGCCGGAAAAGATGACTGAAACAAAACAATCTTCTCTTCCTGTTGAGTGATATGCCACTATAGAGCCAGCCAGAAGAAGAAGAAGCCCTCTACCATTTTACTGACTCTGGGAAGATGAAAAACAAGAGCCCTTAAAGATCATTTTTAAATCTTGGGATAGTTCATGTGGAAGGATTCCATAACTGTTTAGGGATTTAGAAGTCCAAATTAGTACCTTTAATTGTGTGTGGAAACGAATTGGTGATCAGAGTTCAAGATTCAACATCCAAATAATATTAGTATTAGTATTTTCGACCAAGTGGTCTAGTAGTTTAACCATTGGACTATGACTTTGGAGACCAGGGTTCAAATCTTTTCTTGACCATGCAAACCCACCGCTGACCCTGGACAAGATTTGGCTTAGGGATGCCATAAATTGGAAACTACTTGAAGGCACACAACAACAACATTTCTAAACTATCACTTTCCTTCCATTGCACAATTTAAAAAAAAAAAATTGCCTGATGAGGAATCCTGTAAGTATTGGGTTGGCCCAACAAAGGTATCACCATAATATGGATTTTGGAATTTCTTTTATGGCCAACAAGGCCATAAAACCATCCACAAGATGCACTTTGCATTTCCTGCATTGCACAGGAAGTTGGACTAGGAAATCTCAAAAACTGCCTCCAATTTTATGATCCTGAGACTAGCAGAGCTAATGCCAAGCCTAAAACAAAGCATCATACGTACACTGAAATATCAATAGTCACCAAGAACAGTGGTTGTTCTAAGCATCCCATTTGTTCATCTCCTGGGAGTCACAGATAAGGAGTATTAAAATGGCTCAACTTAGCTTTTCATCATCTGTGAGCATATCCATAATTAATAGATTCCATGTACGTTGAAACCAAATAAAAGCAGCTGGAATAATTTCCCCCTTTTTGGCTGCTGTACACACGAGCAGCTGGCAGAGACCAAATAGGCAGAGCCTTCTCTGCCTCTTGTGAGTGAGCTCAACTGAAACATCACAGAATCAATGCAAACTGGGTCACATTTATTGGTGGTACTGCTCCAGAAAAATCACTGATGGATTGATCTGTCTGTGTTTGTTAGTGACAGGCAAGTTATTGCCCTAAAAAAGAGTGATGTGTATTTGGGCAGGTAGTGAAGCCTCTTTCCACCCTGTAGTGTACAATTACAGACAAAAAAGCAGTCTGTGATCTTTTATTTCTTGCAACATATTTTCATATAAGAAGAAATGTTTGCAAAGTGAATGTTTGTTTCATTTGTATGATTAGTACTTGTTGCAGCAAGTTAATTTCTATTTTTTGAATAATACAGAGAAGTTTCATTAACATCTGCAGGAAGTATAACAATGTCTTGTTTTTGTTTAATCCCTTATGCAATTTGTAATCTGGAGTACCTCAAAAAAGACTTTCCGGGTAGGCGCAAGAAGTAAGATATACAGTACTCTCATTCTCAACAAACCAAAAGAAAAAGAACAAGATATAACAGGAGATTTTTAAAAACATCCATAAACAGTATGTAAAAGTATGAGAATATAATAAAACATCTGAATGCTGGATGCAAATACCTACCAGATTAATGCAATCTTAATGAGCTTCTGAAAAGTCAGGCTACCGTAGACATGAAGTTCTGCAGTCTTGGTGCAACCACTGAAATGGCTCTGTATTAGTTCCAGAATACCACATTTTGATAGATCTGAATACCCATTCATGGAACTCATCCAACTGGACCATGCCACTAGAAAAACAAGGGAAGAGGCTTTTCTCCGTACCCCAGAATATCCCCCTCCCACATGCTGCTTGGAATAATTAAAGGACTTCAGAATAGCCTGGAGGCTACAGGTGGAAGGAAGAATTGTCCAGTATCACCTTTTCTCTTTCCTCCTCCAAGGGTGCATCTGCACTGAAGAAATAATGCAGTTTGACACCACCATGGCTTCATCCTACAGAGCCCTGTGATTTGTAGCTTTGTGAAGCACCAGTAGCACTCTTTGTCAGAGAAGGCTAAAAACTTACAAAAATACAAATCCCAGTAATGCATAGGCTGGAGCTGCAGCACTTCAAATGGTGTCAAATTGCATTATTTCTACAGTGGAGATGCATTCCAGGAATCTCAAGTCGATCTTATTTTCTTCTTCAATGGAGTTTACCACACAGGAGATATCTTGTATAGAAACAGGATTTAAAACAGGATTTAAAACAGGATTTACAACCTGAAAAAAATCCTAAGAAGACGTGCAAAAGTGTGATTGATTTTCAGACACATCGGGGTTAACACAAAATTAACTAGATTTTGCTAGAAAGTCGACAAAACGCAATTCTTTTTACTTTCGGGATTTTTCGGAAGTAAAAAAAGAATAACATTTTGTTGACTTTCTAGCCAGGTTAAAGTTGCACTAACGAACCTTAACAGTGACATCGTCTGAAAATCAATTGTGTTTTTGCGTATCTGCTTGCATACAAGGATGAATAATTAGTTTTCTCCTTGCTGCGGGAGAATATTCCTCTGCAGTATTCTTTCTATATTGAGACAACCTGAAGTGTTGCAAAGGAATTATTCTGTAGAGAAAAATGACTTTTAAATATCTATTCCCATGTCAACCCTGCATGGCATGAATTTTGGGTGCCCCTTAATGCTGTTTTGAAAACCCAGTAACACTGTTTTTCACATATCTTTTTACCTTATCCTGCCACTCATCCTACCATTCTTTATCTTCCCTTTCACTACTGTTATTCAGTTCCACAATAAAATTTAGTTTTCATATACTTCAGTGGTTAGATATGAGTTGTCTAGAGAGACATATATATACATCTAGGCCAGAACAACCAGAATATTCTTTCCATCTCCATTTGATGCAACATAGGCCCTATCTGCATGGGCCAAATGCAATGGCCTACCCAGGTTCCCTTGGCAGGGAGACTCGATGATGCATGACCCAAAGCCCAATTCTGGTGTGAGCAGACCTGATGATGGCTGTCCCATTCAACACCAGAACCAGGTTTTACTTCTCTTATCCCAGATTTTGAAAAGTTCCTGTTTGATCAGCTCTTCCTGGAATATTTAGAGCCATCTATTCTGACAGCTGAGCAGCTGACCATACACACGTCTTGCTGAGCTGCATGGCATGTCCGCTGCTGTCATCAGTCATTTGCTCTGAGGTCAGAATGAGGTTTCCAGCCACTTGAAAATCCCTGGGCAACTCATTCTGATCTCAGAGCGAACTGACCTGAGCAAGGTGACCAGATGTCCTCCTTTTCTAGGACATGCCCTACATTACAACCTTCTGTCCAGGAGGAGTTCAAAATGTCCTCCATTCTGTGCATGCCTAAGAAGCATGAATTTATATTTCTATTACGGTTTTTAGCTTTTACTTTGTAATATCCTCCTCTTTTCTTGAATGTCCTACATTTCAAGGTGCCTTTGTGGTTCGGACAGCTGGTTACCCTAGACCAGAGACAGCAGCAGATGTGTTTTGCAGCTCAGTAAGCTGAGCATGTGGTCAGCCACCCAGCATCAGAATGAGGGCTTTGCAACAGCAGAGAGTCAGGGCAGCTCCAGGGCCAGCCAGGATGCTCCGAGCTGCCCCACACCCATAGCAATAGCAATAGCAATAGCATGTACAGTATATTTCTATATTGCTTATCAGTGAACTCAGCACTCTCTAAGCAGTTTACAATCTGTAAGCCAGTTGCTCCCAACAAACTGCCCAAACTTTGTATTTCACCAACCTACGAAAGGATAGAATGGTGAGTCAACCTTGGAGCCCCTAGGGTCAAACTCACAACCTTGTGGCTGCGGTACTGGCATTTAACTACTGCACCACCAGGGCTCCCTGCACCCATGCAGACAGGGCCATAGTTTTAGTATATGATCATGGCTGATTGACAACTCCAACCTGAAGAGTGTATAGTAGATATTTTTTTTAAGTTATTTGGAGAAATGTCCTAGGACTGAACTTCTCTTTTTCTTCTCTTCATCTATGTGGGAGTAGAAGACCACTGGGAAGAGATAAGAATTAAGAACCATATGTGCCATGATAATGTAACATGTTTCATTGCAAAAGTCAAGCAGAAATAATCCATATTGTTTTTGTTATAACAATAGAAGTTCAAGTTGTTTCTGATGCAGAAGTTTAAATATGCACCCAAGAACCTTTTAATATGTCTTCTCCAAATACTATAGAAATGTCTATGAAAGATATAAAAGAGAGACAAGTCATTTATATATCTACTGACTCACAGGCAGTTTTAAAGTGCCAGAATGAAGGAGATCCATTTGGCAAAACGTTAGTTAAAGCAATAGATAAACCTGGCATGTTCGTGAATAATCAAAGGAGCCAACATCCTATTTCTTTCCTCTGCCAAGTCAAAAGTGGGCTGGGAAGACAATTGGCAGTGGCAGAGGTTTTGTTCTAAATTATTAAGTGAAATTTGTCCAAGGATACAGATTTCCCCTTCATCCTCATCTGTTGTGAATAGGAGCGCCAAACCTATTGGCAAAAAGAGCCATATGCTTTGGTTCTTGTTCAAAGCTGCTCCCAAGGTTCTGGTTGAATGAGCTCAGATTCCCTCCCCATTCCCATGTAGTGGAGGCAAGGAACAGAAAGAGTGAAGCTAGTTTTTTTAGCTCAAATGCTGCTTGGAAAAGCTCCAGCCAGTTCTTTAATGGGAGAGCCAGTGGCTAGGGAGTGGAGCCATGCCCTCTGCTGTCAATTGGTTCACAGTGGGTTGTTGGGTGGGAAACTGGCTCACCGCCTTGGACCAGTGCCTCACCCACCTTGTAGGATTGCCACCTCTAAAGAATTTTTGATGGACTACCTTTTCCCACTGCACAGGGGTCATTCAGACTTTTTTTAAAGCATGACTATGCAAACAATCTCACCCATGCATTCCAGGTTTGTGTTTCACACTATGCAACATCATTTATGGGCATCACTGCAAGTTCTGTTGCTCACATGTGCCACTCTTGAATAAAGAATCAACAATGTAAATGTATTCAAAGTACTTTCAAGCCATGCAGAGTTTTATCCCAGGTATATTTACATCAATTGTTCACACAGCCTGGAATGCCAATATTTTAAAAAAACTGAGGAAAAAACTGACAACAATTATCCCATGTTAAGAGTTGTGTTTTTTTTGGGACCCCCCCCAAAAAAAACCCCCACTTAATTGGATGCATTTGAAATGCATGTAAAAACAAAGATTCAACCTGGATTATTTTTAACGGTCTGAATAACCCCACAGTTATAGCTCTTTGATAACCAATTTAATCACCATGATTCTAGCCTATCAAATTCAAGGATTTATGTTTAGGAGAGGGGTATTTAAACCTCTCAAGACAGAGTTCTAATGACTCTATAAACTACAAACCACAGGATTCCATAGGATGTAGCCATGGCAGTTAAAGTGCAACCATGGTGCTATAATTGCATAGGGTGAAAGACCTTATTTGAAGAATTCTGACCAAAATGTGTACAGGTTGAAGCCTCCTCCGTCCAGAATTCTGGAATCCGAAATGCTCCAAAATCCAAAATTGTTGACATAGGCAGATGAGATAGTGGTACCTTTACTTTCTGATGGTGCAATGTACACAGTTTTGTTTCATCCACAAAATTGGTAAAAATACTGTGTATAAAATTACCTTCATGCTATGTGTATAAGGTGTATACCAAACATACATTAATTTCATGTTTAGACTTGGGCCCTATCTCTACGATATCTCATTATGTATATGCAAATACAGTAGGCCCTTCTTATACACTGATTTTTTATTCAAGGATCCAAGCATTCACGGTTTGAAAATGTTCCAAAAAAGTATAAATTTCAAATATCAAACCTTGATTTTCCATTTTTTATAAGGGACACCATTTTGCTATGTCATTATATTTAATGGGACTTGAGCATCCATGGATTTTGTTATAGACAGGGGATCTTGGAACCAAACCCCAGCGTATAACAAGGGCCCACTGTATTCCATAATCCAAAAGGATCCAAAATCCCAAACACTTCTGATCCCAAGCATTTCAGATAAGGGAGACTCCACCTGTAATGCATGGATAATGGAAATGTTTCTTGAAGGTTTTTTTTTAAAAAAGGGAAACATTGAATTCTGTTTCCCAACACATTTTGTCATTTGCTTTCAGTTTCTACAGATGCCTGTTTTGTTTTGTTTTATATCAGCTTCACCTCTGAGCAAACTTTGGGCAGAGGGAAGCACTGAAGAGCAACAATAATATAAAAGCTGATTGAAGGCTGATATAAGTTGTTCTGTTGAAACATAATATAGTGTTTCTATCTCACACATGCACACAAGTGGTGCCAAACTGCATTATTTCTGAGTGCAGGTGCAGTCATAGTTGGATATGGACCATTTGAGCTGGAATCCACATTGGATCACTCAAAGCCCTTTTCAGGCTGTACGGGAAATAAACATATGTAATACCAGCCCATTCAACTGACAAATAAATTCTGTACTGTCCAGGTGTGGTATAAACCAAGAATGTGGCTGCCTGGCCTGGCCTGATCAATTCAAGAATCTCTTTTGTCTCTTATATTCCCCACTGCTAAAGAGCTCTGTTCCCACAATAGTCAGCAAGAACCCTGGGCTGAAAAAAACAGAAGGCCAATCATCTCTTATTTGGATTTTGGTTATCACAACCTCTGCCCAGTGTCACGAGCGTATGTGAACATGACATGAGTCTAGGGACTATTTCAGTATTGGGGAATGCATAAACAGCCATTTTATTCCGTCACAGAGATGCATAAAAGATCTGGCAGACTTTTCAAGCGTTTTCACTATGCGTTAGGAAAAAAAAAGACCACCACTGATGAATTCCCCTGAAGTTATGATGCTCTCTTGCTGTTCACAGTGTATTTGAGATCAGCTGAATGAGCAGATGGGGTTTATGGTTCATTTCAAAACTGTTCAGCCAGCCAAGCAGCACAAATTACATTAATTCCCTCATAGAGTTTGAATAAAGGTCCAAATATTCTCTAAAACTACACTGTAGGCAGGAACAAAAGGCTTCTTGCCATTAACTCTCATTTCAAAAGACACATTTGTGAACTCAAAAGGCATTTTAAACAATCAAAAGTAAAAACTGTACCCTTTATCATCACAGCACAGCAATATCTACCGAGTAATCTATGGCATTCCATCTGCCTTTTCAAAACACAATTATTTAGTTGGCATGGATCTAGGCTATCTGAAAGACTATATCTTCTCTTGTGAACCTACCATACCACTAAGATCTTCAGGGGAGGCTCTTCACTTGGTCCCACCACTTTCACAGACATGGGGGGTGTAAACACAAGAGAAGGCTGCCTTGGCGGCTGTTCCCAGGCTTTGGCACTCTGTCTGCTGAAAGTGCATATACAGCATAGTAATAATGCATTTTGATACCATTTTAACCACATTGGCTGCATCCTACAGAATCCTGAGATTTAATGTTTTGTAAGGTACCAGCACTCTTTGGCAGAGGAGGCTAAAGACCTTGTAAAATTTCAGATCCCTCCTTTATTGGTGGCCTTGCATCAGCAAGTAAAACCGTTCTTTTTATTCCAACAGACTTTTAGAGCAAGGGCTTTTAAAAGTGTGCTATTTTATTGATTTTTAATGGATTTGTTTCAAAGAGTTTTAATTCTATAGTTTACTTACATTTTAACAAAAACGTCTTGTATATTTTTATCTTTGTATGTACTTTTATATGCATTATTATTATTATTATTGCTTCATGAAAGCTATTTTAAATCCATGTTTTGGGATAAAGGCAAAATATAAGTGGATAAAATTACCGTAGCTTGTTTTATACTTTAGGTGTATGTTAAAACACGTCTATACTACCTTGCAATCTCCAAACCTCCAAAGGAGATTGTAACCTGGAAATACAAGAAGTAACACAGAAGAACAGATTAATGCAATCCTGTTGTGTCGACCAGTTTTTGATGGGGTTACACTCCCTCTGAAAGACTATGTTCATAGCTTGGGAGTGCTCCTGGATCCATCTCTCCAAATGTTAGTCCAGATAGATGCAATGGTCAGGAGTACTTATCAGCTTTGACTGATACACCAGCTGCAATGCTTCCTAGAATTGGAAGACCTTAAAATGGTACCACACATGTTGGTAACCTCTGGACTTTTGCAATGCACTCTACATTGGGCTACTTTTGTGCCATGTTTGGAAATTTCAGTTAATTCAATTCTGGCAGCCACATTGGTCGATGGTACATCGAAGAGTGAACACATCACACCAATATTAAAATCACTCCACTGGCTGCCAGTTAGTTTCCAGGCAAATTACAAAATGTTGGTTATTTACCTTTAAAGCCCTACATTGCCCATGTTACCTATGGGATCACTATCTTCTGTATAATCTGCCCCATACACTCAGGTCCTCTGGGGGACATTGATTTCAATCAGTCAGGACTAGACAGACAATTGTCGCCCAGATGACTTTTTTGTCGGCTGACTCTAGATTGTGGAATGACCTGTGGGGTGAGATTCGACAGCTAAACATGCTATCAGGATTTGAAAGAGTATTAAAGATCTATCTCTTCCAGCAGGCCTACCCAGGTAATGTCTGCATGGGCCAGGATATTTGGGGAGCAGCTTGGAGTCTCCTGGCTCCGGAGATTCCCCAACTTTTTCCTGTTACGAGCCCCACATTTCAGAGTGAGGCACCCAGCGTCACACCTCATTTTGACCTCAGATTCTTTGATGCATGGCAGCAGCAGCAGCAAATGGGCACAGTTCCCAGCATTAGAACTGAAGGCAGGAAGATCTGAAGTAAGTAGGGACTTATTTTACACTGTTGTAAGAGGGATATATCCCAAGTTTGGCACTGAAAGGGCCAGATGTCGTGCAGACTGTTTGCACCAGACTCAGGGATTGGGCCCTGTGTCATCCAGACGCCTTGCCAAGAGGACAGTGGGAGGCTGGTTTATTTGGCACATGCAGACAGGGCCTTGGTTGATTTTTAAACTATGAATTTTAAATTGGTATACAATGGAGCCTTGTCTTATGCGGGGTACCCATTCTGGAACCACCACCACCACCATCGCATAAGGCAAATCCTGCATAAGCTCGAGCCCCATTCAATAGAATGGGGCTCGTGCTCATTGCTGCGTGCACCATTCACTTAATGGTGACATGGCTTCCGCATAAACAGGAAGCCATGTATGGTGCGCCTGCATATGAAGCAGGAGCATTGTATTTTATGTTGGATGATTTTAATGCATTCTATGTTTATGTGTTTTAACCTACGTGTTTAAATAATCTCTGTAGTTTTGCTCAGCCCCTCTGTGAATCCTGGAAGGTACTCCTTGATGTAGCACTGTTAGTTTAATTATGCTCATTACATCCAAGAACTTGTGAGACACCTTTATTACTCTGAATGGCTATGTTCCAGCACAACCACGTAGGTGTCCTTGCTTAATGCTTCACAGATAATTAATTCTCTTTGGGTGTGGGTTCAGAAGATAAGAAATTATTTCCTGGTGGTGTTCGTTAAAGGATTTCGGACCAGTTTCCTCTTTGGTTTTCAGTACTCAAGAAATTAAACACACAGCTTTGATGCTGGGCACCTTCGTACAGGCCATCCGTGCTCTAAGAGGAGTTAGTTAATATGGTATTACTTAGCTTAATAGCCTGCCAAGAAACAGAGAAAGGTCAAACTGGCTAAATCAAAGGGCAGGCCCTTCCAGGCTCAAACAATAGCAGTGGCAAGAGGAGGGAAAAAAATCAGAGGGAAGAAGGACTTGTCTTTCATCATTTTTATGTGTAAGAATCTGGTTTGCCCAGAAGCAAAAATGGATTCTACATAGAATTTTTGACACATTTAGACTCTTTCATGCAAGCTTCAGCCTGCTCACAAGTTAGTCACATCACCAATGCACGAGTGCCCAGTCCTAGATATCCACACACAAAATGTGTTGTTATTTCTGAGAACCAGAACATTGTTGTGATTAAATTAGAAGCAGGAGACCTGGGTTTAAATTTTTCTTTAGACATAAAAAGCTCAGTGAATACTACTGCCAGATATTACTGCTCTGCTTAACAAGCTGAAGGAGGCTGTTGTAAAAACAAAAATGGGACAGAGGATCATGCACACCACCTTAGATTCCTTGGAAAAAGACAGAATGAAGATGCATATAAATAATGATCAAATGAAAGTAACAAAATAGTGCTAATTGAGTAATAGCCCAAATGTCTAAAATGGAATGTAAGCTGTACAGTATAATCAGCAGTTACCATTTCTCAATGGTTGTCTCTTATGAAGCTGGAGTAAGTTAGAGAGCCAGCATGGTGTAGTGGTTTGAGTTTTGGACTATGATTCTGGTGGCCAGAGTTAGAATCCCATCTCAGCCACTGGGAGACCCTGGGTGTATCACACACTCCCTCAGCCTCAGAGGATAGCAATGGCAAACCCCCTTTGAAGAAACTTGCCACAAAAACTCTGATAGGTTTGCCTTAGGGTCACCATAAATCAGAAACAACTTGAAGGCATACAACCACAATAGTGCAAGGAGAATTAACAAATACAGTTCAGATATTGCACAGGTTGCATTCCAGTTTAGCCCATCAGATGCATAGTGTGTTACCCAGAGTTTCACATATGGACAAACGTACACAGAGGACTAAATCCTATTGCTACTCCCGACTAGAGTAGAACCATTGCATCTATGTGATTTCTCTATACATTGACTCACCAAGCAACAATCACTGAATGGATCTATTCTAGCGGAGACTAACCAACAATTTCCAACCACTGGATACATCTTTGGGAGTTGGCCTGTAGATAGTGAGATCAGAGGAAAACTAAACGGAGGAAATGCTGATCGTAACAATAACATAATTAACACTGGCCATTCGTTGAACTGTTCATGTTCAGAGCTCTTTAATATGTTGGCTTGTACAATAACAAGCAGGAATGAGGAAAACTTCCCTGTTGATGCAGAGACTCTACAAAGCAACAACTGTCCACTCTTATCTCTCTAAGTTGTTAGCCTGCTTTAGGCTCCTCAGAAGACAGATACTTAACTCTGGTAAGTACATCCTGCCAAGGGCAAAGAGAACAGGATGGAGACTTAATCCTGATTTACCTGTCTGCTTGTATGCCTTTGACCATAATCCAGCCTGGGGAAGCTAAATAAAACAGTATTTCAGTACAAAAGTTAGACCCCTAAATCTCCACTGATTTTAACCTAGTGTTTCAGTGGAATTAGCTCTTGATGTTAAATTTTCAGTATTAAAGAATTGCTTGCATAGAATTAATGAGCTTTTAAACACTAAAATCAAAAGCAAGGCAGTAGAGTAATGCCCTGCATTTCTAACAGCATGCATTGCCATTTAAAAGATACTTTAAAATGTAACATGCAAAACGCACAAATGGGATTATAACAAATGTGTTTGAAATATTTACTATAATAATTTGCAAATAGAACCTACTGTTGCTCACATATAGGACGACAACTGATAATTATTGGAATACAGCTCCAATTTTGTGGCCATTTTGATGGGGATTAGAATGCACTTTTTTCAGAGATATAGGTTTCCTAACCCTTGTCTGACTATTTATTTTAATCAGATATTTGACAATTAGCTTCCCTAGGGTAAGCATGATTATATAATTGGCAACAGCAACAGCTGTTAATGTAATTTTCACTTTCTGTAGTTTCTATACTTCATTTCCCAACACCATCACTATTTATGCTCCACTATTATAACAATTATATACCTGCAGTTGAGAATAGAATTTCATGCATATGATGAAGTGGCCCTTGGTCCATGAAAGTTTTATGCCAGAATTAATTTGTTCATTGTTAAAGTGGCAGTGGTTTATGTTCGACCTTCATCTCAGTTTCATGCTGGTAATTATTTAGAGAGCAATTTGCTATGATTGTTTATTATCATTAAAAATGCATCTAAAATTTGCACACTGAGGATGGTCTTCACCAGGCTTAGATATAATAGTAGTGCAAGCATCATACAATTAAGAAAGAGATCCATTGTGGTGTAGTGTAAAACCCTGTAAGTTGAAGTCAACTTGAAGTCACATAACAACATAAGAAGCCAAGATCCATCTCATTGTATGAGTGGTATGTTTTGGGATTAGATCTGAAAAGGATTTATGCCTTTCAATAAGACACTCATCTGCTCTTGGTAATTTCCCAGTGTGTTCATATTAATATTCAGTGCTTTAATTTCAATGATATACAAAAATGTAAGAAGGAACTGTTATTGTAGTCTTTCAACAGGGAAGATTAAGGTGAAGGGAAAAAAAGCTTCTAGTTCTTTTTACCTGTTATACAATGTTTTAAAAAAGCTTATACAGTAATATCCTCAGTTTATGTCAGCCGGAGTTATATCTGTTGTATCATTTTTATCCTTTTCTCAATGCCTTACTTAAGCACTATAAGGTCTGGTCAGCAAATGATTTTTCTCACATCAATTTTGAAAAGGTGGAGGTTGGTGGACAAGGCCCTATAGAACAAGTAGTAGGGCCCACGAAACATCGGCTGATCCCTGCATCTCTGGAAGTGATATTTGTAGGTATTTGGGACAAACCTTTTTGCCCACAACTCCAGCCATTCCAGATAAGGAATTGTTGTAGTCAAAACCCAAGGAGGTTAAAGGTTCCCTGGCCTTATCTTAGGTGCTGCTAAGTGTTGTTAAAGTCCATTGCTTTGCGCCTTCAAGTCAACTGTGACTTACAGCAACAGGATCATAGTTTTCTTGGCAAAATTTATTCAGAGGAGATTTGGCATTACCTTCTTCTAAGACTGAGAGTGTGTGACATGCCCAAAGTTACAGTGGACCCTTGTTATATGCTGGGGTTTGGTTCCAAGATCCCTCATGTATAACAAAATCCGTGTATGCTCAAGTCCCATTAAATATAATGACATAGCAAA
This sequence comes from Sceloporus undulatus, assembly GCF_019175285.1. Taxonomy (NCBI): domain Eukaryota; kingdom Metazoa; phylum Chordata; class Lepidosauria; order Squamata; family Phrynosomatidae; genus Sceloporus; species Sceloporus undulatus. The sequence continues at coordinate 33,549,379 of NC_056522.1, read as the reverse complement.
ATGGTGTCCCCTATAAAAAATGCAAAATTAAGGTTCGATATTTGAAATTTATACTTTTTTGGAACATTTTCAAACCGTGGATGCTTGAATCCATCTATAAAACATCAGTGTAAAAGAAGAGCTGACTGTATAATGGCTGAATGGGGATTTCAACTCTTGTCTTCCAGAGTGCTGCTCCACCACTCAAATGATGATGTTGATTCTCAAAGCTGCTAAATGGTAACTTCTAGTGTAATGCAGTGGACTGTTAATAAGAATTCAGTAAAATGGCTTAAAACATTCTGACAACTATTTCTATGATGAGTTTTATTGTTCTTTTCTCTCTGATATTTTGGGTAAGTGGGGAGAAATGAGAGCCAGTGCCATCTTTACAAATATTTAGCAAGCACACTGGATTAGAGGAGTTGTCCTCATTCAGGTAGCTTCCAGAAGTAATAGACTACAACTGACATTAGCTCCAGCTAATGTGGCCAATTGCTGAGGATAATGGGAGTTGTAGGCAAAAATATAAGGAAAGTAACAGGTCAAAGAGGAATGGTTTACAGAAAACTACAATTAACAGGGACAACACCAGTATAAAAATGACAGCATGTTCTGAACTTTGGCATTATTATCATTGACACAATGAATAAATACACATCTCTTTTGAGATTTCATTTCTTGCCTAAGTTGTAAGCTCTTATAAAAATGAAAAGGTTTCAAGTAGGAATAATTTTCCTCTTCCAATAACTGTTCCAAATGGGTATGAACAGACTAACTTTCTATTTAGAATTGTCAGTTTAGCCATTCTTTTACTCTGTTTCTCCAGTGACAAAAAGATGTACATTTTTTGACGATTGGAGCATTTGGGCTGCCCGCTCAACACCAACCACAGAAGCCAACCTCTGGGCATCATATTTGGAGTATAACACTGTACAGGTCAATGCAGACTCTTCTCCACTGCCTGCCAACTTCATCATATTGCATACTTCACTATAGAAATGGGGATAGGTTGGCAGTTCATAAAAAATGAGGTTCCGGATGCCTCTGATTGAGTACCTGGAGGAAAGAGATTAAAATGGTTACTACAGTAACCTGCAGCATAATAGCAAAGAAGCTGTTTTTCATATCATTGAAAATTAAATTACATTTAGAGTGAATTAAAAAGTCCAGCCCTTCTTTTGACATAGAACATTTTTTTAAGAAGTGATGGAAGCTCAAAGGTTTAGGTTTTTAAAAAACTGAACGCTAACATCCCCAATTCTTAGTTGGTGAAGTTTGGGGATATTTGCATTTCTGGTGACTGAAAGAATAAAATTGCAACAACGAGTAATAAAAGTCACTTCCATAGATGGCAAGCGACCCAAAATATAGTATCTGAGTGCCTAAACATCTCCCTCTGTCTATATTTTGTATTTTCCTATTATCTATTCAAAATCTGGTCTGTCAAAAGAGCCTTTTCTAATTTATTACTGCTCTTTCTGCATCTTATTTGCTAGCAAATTAACCTCTGAAGTGATGAAGTATATCCTGCTCATTGTTGGGAAAAGTTTACTTTGTTGGACTGCAACAAAATGCAACACCCAGCATGAGATTCTGAGGGTATCTGAGTGTTGTAGTGTATCAAACTAACTTTTCCAAGCTCTTCTTCCTAAGTTAGATCATCTCCATCCAACATCATTCTTGCCACTGAATTTAGAATGTAAGAATATCACATCATTTCTGAGTATACTGTGTACAATGAACTAGATGTCTTAGCAGGACCTGCTGCCTACAAATCAAAGCCTTCCATGCAGGCTCTGGTTACATTTTATAAAAGTTACCTTTTATAAAAGTGGAAACGTTCTGTGAAAATTAGAAATTGTTTGTTTCCCTTCAGGAAGAAATGCCTTGCTCTGGAAATGCTAGATTTACTGGTGTATTCACACACATGCGTAAAATTCAACTCCTCCTTCTTGAAGTAGTTCCGAAGACGCACATAATCAAAATAGGAAGGGACGTAGATGAGCGTGTGTGACATGACTGCATCTCGATACTCAGGCAGCACTTTGTCAATGAAAAAATGAAACCTAATTCAGAAATTAAGATATATTATTCAGTTGCACAACACAGATCAAATTTTCAGCATCTAATTTAATACAATTAGTAGAATAAATATCATATAATCTGTATATGTATGCATGTGCAGAGAGAGAGAGAAAATGCACTGTAAATGCAATTTAAGAGGATAATCTAATCTTTTAAATAGAAATCAGTACAGAAATATCTCATCGCAGAAAGCTTTTGAAGAACAGAATCCTTTTGACAAACATATTACATTATGGACAAACTTTCTCTGAACAAATCCTCTCAGGAAAATCCCAAGATAGGGTTGCCTTAAGTCAGAAATGACTTGAAGATGATTTCCTGCATGGCAGGGGTTGGACTGGATGGCCCTTGTGGTCTCTTCCAACTCTACGATTCTATGATTCTAACAATAAAACTTACTTTTAAAAATATAAACATCAAAGAAAGATAGGGAGACACAAGACCTCTAACAACTTGCTAAAATGTGAAGAACTACCCAGGCATCTATCTACCCACCCATCCATAGATCCGTGCTCTCTTCCAATTCCTTCTCATCACCTCTTCACAATAGCCTTTCAGCATTTTGTGACCTTTAGGCACACTCATTTCTCAGTAAACTGTTTTAGGGGGTTTCTCACCAACACTTTCAGGCCACTTTTTGTGAGACATCTTTTTTCCCTTTGCAAATTCCAGAGCCGCCCCCAGTCTACTAGTATCTCTCAAGGGCAGATGATGCCTTTTTGGCTGCATACTCCAAGATTGACCTTGCTATGAATTTATGAGATAATAGTGTTCTACAGCACAGCAGCAGCTTGCCCCCAAAATTCCAGAGACAATACACTGCTAGATCTTTTACCAGCTTGTTTTTCAAATGCAAAAACACCCACACTTTTCAGTACACTACACTCTGCTGAGCAGAAAATACATAGCTGTCATCAGTGCAGCGTAGCATAAAAGCCATCTTACCTTGCATCTATTACAGAGACAGAGTTTTCAGCTTCTAGCTTGCGAAAAACATGAGGAAGCTGTACCACAACATGACTGATGGAGCCCGTCAATGGTGCATTCCTCACAGCTACCTGAAAGAAGCAATTGCAACAATAAAATAAAAGTAATGTCTGGCTAGGCTTCTATAGCATCTCCCGTGAATGTAAAAAGTTGGTTTGGTGGGATGAGAAGGTATCATTCCATCTAACCTATAATTCTGCTTCCAAGAACAATGGCCAGCAACCTGCAAACAAGCAAGTATGCCATGAATGTAAGGATGGCAGGCAGAGCTGGGGGAAAATAAGTCTTTTGGACCAATTTTCACTGGCCATGCTGACTGGACTGGAGCATTCTGGGAGCTAAGGTTCAAAAGAGTAACTTTCCCAAGCACTGGTGACAGATACCTTCACTGTTAAGTCTCAGTATCAAGTATTCAGATGTATGCTGCTTATGCACCCAGACGTTTAACTCCATCAAGTTAATTAATAACACAATTTGTTTTACTGCTGTTTTTCGCCATTAAGTCAGTTTCAACTTATAGTATCTCTATGAATGAGAGACTTCCAAGAGGCCCTGATCATTGGCAGTCCAGCTTAAGCCCTGCAAACACAGGTATGGAACTTCTTTTATTGAGTCAATCGAACTGAAATGTGGTCTTTGTCTTTTTCTATTGCCTTCTACTTTTACCAAGCATTATCAGTCATGAGTCTTGTCACCTCAAAAGGTGTCCTAAATATAATAGCTTCAGTTTAATCATTCTGGCTTATAGTGAGAGTTCAGGCTTAATTTATTCTTGGGATCCATTTCTTTGTCTTTTTGGTAGTGCATGGTATCTATAGCATTCCCCTTCAGCACTACATTTCAAACAGATCTGCTTTCTTCACTGTGCAGTTTTTATAATCCCGCGTAGCAATCAGAAATACCACAGTACAGATGAATCTGACTTTTGTATTTAATGGCTTGTTTTTCCCTTTGAGGAATTTATCTAGTTCCTCTGTGAATATGTTCCATCTTTGTTTTAATGAGAGGGAACCAAAACATAGAATGAAAGCATTTTTATAAAGGGGAGGTATAGGAAGATTTCTCTTTAAACTGGGAACAGAGGTGAGGAGATTCATCTGCTAGAGAAACTTCAATAACAACTTAGCAGCTAGAGAGAAAAGCAACTGAGCAGCAGGAGAGTGGTAGCAGAAGGCAGCAATAGCCCAAAAGATAAGAGTGTTAGACTGTCCCTTTACATACTTCTACCGGTGGCTTGAAGTCAACTGAAGAAACAGCTCTCTTGTTGTCTTAACAGTGAAAGCAACACACTGTGAAACGACATGGGAAAGAGCTTCTCAGTGGTGACAACAATGTAAGACTTGACTGAATTCACGGTGGCTTCATTTAAGTGCAAAGTTAAAATATGATTTTTTAATTAAAGCCCTTGGTGTCTCTTTTATGCAATTTGACACACACAGTGGGTCCTTGGTATCTGCTGAGGCCATCCCCGTGGATACCAAAATCCGTGGATGTTCAGTTCACACTATATACAATAGAGTAGTAAAATCTTTTATATAAGATAGCAAAATCAAAGTTTGTTTTTGTGGTGTGTGTGTGTGTGTGTGTGTGTGTGTGTGTGTATATATATATATATATATAAGCTGTGGATGGTTGAATCTGTAAATACAGAGGGCCAACAGTACATGCTCTTTGATGTTTATCACACTATACTCTTAAAGTGCTACTATTCCACTTTGACTCCTCCAGCTGCCTCCTGTTGCATTGTGGGATTTGCAGTTTTAAGGAGGGGTATTTAGAATTCTCAGGCAGAGAATCTGCCTGAGAATTCTAAATACCCTTCCTTAAAACTGCCAATCCCACAATGCAACAGGAGGCAGCTAGAGGAGTCAAAGTGGAATAGTAGCACTTTAAGAGTATAGTGTGATAAACATCTTTGTTTTAAATTGTTATACATTTTTTGGACAGTAATTTATTTTTTAAATGTTTTAGATTTTAAATTGTTTGAATGCATTTTACTGTATTTTCTTGCACGATAAATAATAAATAAATGCATATTTAATAAATAATAAAAATAATAAATAAATAAAATAAGAGGAATCCCAAGACAATTCATGTATATATAAAAATACACATACAATATTCTAAAATTCCACAATAACAACCATAACAATTATTTGACTCGCAGACAAAAAAAATATCCATCTATCAATTAAAAATCCATAATACTTTGAGATGCCTGCGTAAACAGGGACATTTTGTTTGTCACTGAAAATAAAGAATTGTGATTTCAATGGTACTTTTCTCAAGGAGGCATTTAAAATTCATACTGTCACCACAGAGAAGCCCCTCCCCTCTTTTTGTAAATGTATAATGTATTTCTTCTGATGCATTTTGGAAAAAGGCCTTCTCTGGAGCTCCGAAGGCACTGACCTGTCCCCTGTAATTGTAGCAGTGCTTATTGAAGACAGAGTTGATCTGTGGATCCTGCAAGCCACTGAACAGCAGTGTCTGCCGATAATACTTGGACCAATTATTCAGACTGAGCATTCGCACTCTTGAGAAATCCACTCCATGAGATTCCAAAGGCAACTGATTTAGATGGTTTATCAGATGCTGTGAGCAATTATAAAAAAAAGCAAAGGGAAAGGTGCATGTTATTCTGTTTCACTTTGCAGGAGAGAAAGACAAGAAACCACTCCTGAGGTCCATGTATGTGTGTCTGCGTGCACGCATACTTCCATAAAAAGAAATATATATAATAAGAACGACAGCCTTTATAGACATCCCATTCTTTGCAGGTTTATGCTTTGACAAGTATTATTTGGAAGTCTGAATTAATTCTCAAAGGTCACTTGTGAAACTCCAGAATTGCACTATCTGAGAAACTGGAAGCACCTACGACTGTAACACATCCTAGTATCACAAAGTCTACAGCAACATGATTGGTTATCGCTGCAATTTTAGACACTCTGGTTTTTCTTCAAAAGAAATTATGAAAAATAAATTTTAGCTAGTTCTTACTGTTCTGCAGCTTACAGAAAACAATATGGAGCAAGTGTGAAATCACAAGCGTCTCCCAAGATACTGTACTTTCTCATGCTTCTTTGCAACAGCACAACATTGACCCAAGTGATCTTAGTGACACCTGCATTTTTAGCAGAGGAGAAGCTTTGGCCTTGGAACTCAGCTCCATTGTTTTGTTTTATGAAAAAACAAACAAAGAAAGAAAAGAATGCTAAATTGTAAGAATGTGATTGTTCTTAACGAAACAGGAAAACATGTATCTACATACCTATATAATTCAGAGGAAATCCCCCTCCCCATACCATCTCTACTTGGGTTCAAAAATTGAGGCATTAGTGAATTGAAAGCAGTAATTTACTTAATGGTAAGCTAGTCCAGGGGCCAGCATTCAGAGTGTGCGATTTGGCACCAAAGGAAACAGCCACCTTATCAAGTATATAGCAGTTCTAGAAATCTACCCAACAACAGCATATTAAAGCATATAGCAAATCACAGGAGTACACTAGATATATTTTAAAGGTAAAGGTTTTCCCTTGACAAGATTGTCTAGTCCTGTAGGGGTGGTGCTCATCTCCATTACTAAGCCAAGGGAGCCAGTGTTGTCAAACAGAACACTGTTACTTTCCCACCAAAGTGGTACCTACAGTATTTATCTACTTGCATTTTTACATGCTTTCCAACTGCTAAACTGGCAGAAGCTGGGACTAGTGATGGGAACTCACTCCATCACACAGTGCTTGGGCCTCAAACTGTCGACCTGCCGATCTTGCAGTCATCAGAGTCAGTGTCTTAACTGATATATTTTAGTCAATCATTAAACAGCAACCATTAACCCATAACAAAAAATTACTAAATAAACACCAAGCTAAAACTATCCATACTGAACCTTTCTCTTACGTTTCAGATTGTTATTTTCAGAAAGTGCCAGTTAGTTGATGGTGGGCTTAGGAATGCTACAAAAATTCTAAACCAATATATATATAATTGAACGATTGTAAATAAACATGAAATGATGATGAAATTGATCTAGGAGGATAACAAATGTAAATAAAGAGTTCAACCAAAAGAGGGAGAAACGAAAAGAGGGAAGGGAATCATTGCAATTGGCTCTAGGGATCAGATGCAAAGGATATAAGGTGCTGAGATGACCAATTCTTCTGTTTACTCCAGTGACTTCATGACAGTCAATATAGGGTGAATATCCCAATAATTTTAATTCAATAAGAAGAGCAACAATGCTGGCAGTGTCCCAGAGAACCAAGATAAGTCACTGCCACTGGGACACTACATGCTAACAAGGGGAGGGTGGGTTTTCAAAATATACATTTTAAGTATTACCAAAACATGTTCCCAATTCTGCATTAGATAGATGTCGACTTCATCAATTATCAGAATTTCTATAGATGAGAGGAAATCATAGTCTCTATTCTTCTCCCCCTCAGCTCCAATCACAGTCCTCAGGCCAAGGGGAGATGCAATGATGATATCAGAGGAGTAAAATGGTGCATACAGCCGCATACTCTTCTGAAGAATGGCAACTCCTGTTCAAACAGAGATATGGAAGATGATGATGATATTATTATTGTTGTTATTATTGTTATTTCTTAACACACACACCCATCTGCATAGATTGAGGCAGGGGACAACAACAATTAACAAACAACATCAGCTAAAACACACACCAATTTAAAAGGACAGATAGGATGTACACATATGAAAACAATCCGAGACTGGTCTTTAATGCTCTTTTAAGTTCAAATCGTGTATTCATAACAATTAATTAATTAATTAATTAAACATGTATTTTACCCCACTTTTCTGTAATAAAACAATCAAAGCGGCTAACAAACAAGTTAAAACATCCACATACAATATTACATCACAACATCCTCCCTTAAAAAAGAATTAAACATAATACATTTAAAATAGAGTATTAAAATATCTATTAATAATGAAGATAACATGGGTAGTGTGGTAGCATAGTACATGGCATGAGGGGTCTGTTGAATCTGTTTTGGCAGGTCATTCCAGTCTAGGGACTGTAAGATGCCCCCTCACTTACAGTTTGTCACAATGAGTAAAAAAGTTCCTTTGTATTTTGTCTGTGTCTTTTAACTATTTTGTATGTGCAATAGTGGAACAATTCCTCTCAGACTGAATCAGACCTACATAGAAAGGGTTGTTAATATTTTTTGCTTGCCTTCCCATTTTAGCAATTCAACCATCTGTGAATGAAGCACCCATTTTCCAACCAGTGCAAAAATGTATGTCATTACAGTTAGAATGACTCAAATGTTCTTCAAGAAGGCTCACTCCCTTTTGAATGTATGGCTGTCTGTATATACTGCTTATATAATTTTTTTGTATACAAAAGAAATAAGAATAAATATGTGTAATAAGATATTGCATAAATATAAATATAAATGATGGAATAAACTGATGTAGAAATATTCTGTGGGTCAGAAAGCAAGTTCTGAATCCTCTCAACTCTTGATGGGCCACTACTAACATTTTTGCTGACCCAGAAATGTTGTTCTGGAAGCTGGAAGTACTGCCAGAGGTTTGGGGTGCTGTCTTCTGCTGTTTCTGGGTAAGCCACTGAAAATGATTTTTATAAAAATAAGGTAAAGCCTTAAGTTTGCATAAATGTTTCTTTTGCATAAATGTAACTGTGGACCTGCAATTAATTTGTTTATAAATAGGAAAGTAGAAATCTTACTTCTGCAGGGAAACTATTGGTGGGAAGGCTTGTCAAGGGCTGCAGAAACTTGCAGGGCCTCACCCACAGCCTGCCACCTGGGTGTTACCCACCCCGTTCTATCTGACAGTGTAGACATTGTACAGCCACAGGCCATGTTTGTTCTCCCCCCCCCCCAGGTTATTTTTGTGTTTCTTGACATCTCACACTCCCCAAACTGCCCTTTTTTTTTCTCTCCAGCCCACAAAAGGGTGACTTAACTCTCCTGGAAGTTTCCAGGAGCAATAACTTCCTTTTTAAATAGGCTGCAGGGCCTTCCTGCATTGTTTAGCTTCAAAAATACCTGTTTTTCAAAACTTCTGTCCAGTTCTGTTTTGTCATTTTAGGCAGTACATGCAGAGAGGGAAAGAATGGCAGTTTCCTGCCTCTGTTTTAATGCAAGGCCAATGTATCAACTGATATTACAGACAAAACTCAAACCATGCAGAAAAGAAAATAACTGTTTCTTTCAGCACAGCTACTAAGTGGATGAGACAGGAGGAGGAAAACTGAAGGGAACACCTTGGCAACGTAACTAAAATGTAGACTGCCAGTTGTATTAAGGTACTAATTTCCGCAGGTGCTGTTTTGTCATTCAGTACCTTTCAGAGACAATATCTTTAGGTAATATTAAGTGTGAAGGCTGCCTTCACATTACAGGAGGTGCAGGCATCAAGCTGTAAGAAAAGTTCACTGCAAAACAGACTGAAGTCATGAAATCACTGATTTCTGAAATAGTCTTAACGTATATTTTGCTCAACCAACATGCCAGTATGCACAAGAGCTCAGCTAGAAATCACATGCATTCTGACTATATGGACATCATTTTGCAAAGCAACACAATAGCTGGATCAGAAGCGGCACACAACAACAACTCTCTCACACACTACAATTTTGACTCCTGAAATGCCATGGTGTACTCCAGCCTCTCACAGATCAATAGAATGAGCTGGACAGAACAGAGCAGAATACAGTTCTGTGCTGATTCAGACCCAACCAGCTTCTCCATAATCCCCTGTGGCTGTGCTGAGGAAGCTGTGGCACACTTAATACCTCTCTTTTCCACTGATGGGGAGGAATAGGCAACAGGTGCAGCTGGGCAGTGGGACTGGGGGGGGGGGGGAACAATACATCTGGTCCTCCATTTCCCATCCTTTCGTCAAATGATCCATAGTTGCTAACTGGGACTGTGCATGCAGTGGCACTCACAGAAATTTGTGAAATTCTGATTTTAGACTGGTTCAAACCTAGCAAGCAGTTATCCAAATACAACAGGATCCATCTCCTCATCCTATGTAATTCTAAAATAAAGTATACAGGGAGTAGAGGATTTGCTTTTAAGTGGACTCATTATTCTGAATGACCACTGGGAACATGATTTGGCTTAAAGACAAGGTGCAACTCTGATTTAGAAGATACAGAAAAAGAAGCAATATTTAGGCAGGGAATATCAGGATGCTTTAGTGTGTAACACAGCAAAAATAACATAAAACAGGCAACCAGGATTTAAATACACACATTTAACTTGTTCATAAGGCAGCATATATGATGAAGCCCTCTCATAGTAATGCTAGCCTATTAACCCAATCAGTGCTGCTTACTTTGGCAAGCACAGTGTCTCAGGCTTAGGTAGGCAGACTTAAAATCAGATGGACAGGTAGGGTTTTATTTGAAATGTTATACATGTGAAACTTAATCCAGCATGATCACTTACACCAATGTTCTAATCAGGGGCTTATATACATACAGTATACCTATAGATATATATACTGTATATATATAGAGAGAAAAATACATACAGTGCTACCTCGGGTTACGAAATTAATTCGTTCCGCCGTTCCGTTCGTAACCGGATAATTTCGCAACCCGAAAAGGCTTTCCGTTAGCGCTGGAAAGCCGCTAGCCGCGCTTTGCGTTTGAATTTCGCGCCGAAATAAATTTCGTAACCCGAAAAAAATATCGTAACCCGGAACAGTTTTTTCCAATCTAACTTTTTCGTATCCCGGAAATTTCGTAACGCGATCATTTCGTATCCCGGGGCACCACTGTACTAAAAGCCTATTTACACATGAAAAATTCTAACGAGGAAATCACCTGTGCATAGGCAACACATGAATTCATTCACACAAAACATGCTAATTCTAGCCATGTGCATTTTGAATCATGGCTTTCCAGTACAGATCTGTCCATTGAAACACCTGTGGAGGACATATGGTCTGCACATATATTCTTACATAGATATGACTTCTGATGATCTGGAGTGGAATTCTTCCCACTGAAAGAATTTTCCATAGCTCTCCCCCCCCCCCCCCCCGCCCATACAATGGAATTTTCCACCGGGGAAAAAGAATACATCTAAAAAGTTTGTTGTTTTCTCAAATGACATTGCAACACAATGAACAATAACAATACTTGTCAAATTGTTTGGCAGGTTAAAATTACTCATCACAAAATTTCCGTACCTATTCTGAAGTGGTCATCAATGTTTCCAGCAAAAACAGCTTCATAATCTTCTGGCCTTTTCAGATTTGGAGGTTTCTCTTCTGGATCTGAGCCAAACTCTCCCTTAAACCGTTTTTTTGTTACTCACATCAATTTTCTTTTGACTTGCCGATTCAAGGAGGCCAATTAAAATGTGGACCACGCGTAAAGCAGATTCTCGGAAGGGCACCACTACCAGTACCTATGGAGAGAAATGTAAATCAGTTCCACTTAGTGTGAGATAGTAGCCCCTTCTGCGTCTGGTGGAGCTGTTCAGCAACAGCAGTATCCCACCTCCACCATGGAAAAGATGGCCTGGCTGGTGGAGGGGTGGGGGGCAGCTGGCTGGTGTTCCAGGCAACCTGGGGATGACAGTATGAGTTACCACACTGGGGCAACACTAACCCTAACGAAACCACTGACATTTTTCATTTTTATTTTCATAACAATCCTACAAAGTAGATTATGGCTGAAAGACAGTGATTGGCCCAAGTTCACCCAGTGAACTTCATGTTCAAGCAGGGTTTTGAACCCTGGTCGTCCATGTTTTAGTTCTACTTTTCCAGCCACCCTATCAAACTGGCTCTCTTTGTTATAAAACCTGCTACAGAAATATATTATTGTGGAAAAGCCATTGGTACACCCACACTCCAACTTTAGTTTATTAGATATTTGTGGTACCTAATCAACTTATCACATTGTGACATTTATGTATTTACAGTACAATCCAATGGGTGGTGCCTAAAAACAGAGTAGCCAGGTGAGCCTGCCTCTAAATGGTATTCCAAAAACAAGGAGTACCATTGGAAAGACTCCTTCTCCAATTATCATCCAATGCACCAAGAAAAAATAGGCTGCTACGAGAGTGTGCAATTGAACAAATATATAGGCTTCATTTATTCCTGTTGTGTCGTGTCCGACCGTCCGACTAAAAGATTGTTATGTACAGCGCTATGTAAATTTACAGTGCTTTATAAATAATAATAATAATAATAATAATAATAATAATAATAATAATAATAATATAGTAGAGACTGAACAGAAAATGGATGTTCCACTCTAAGGCACAACTTATTATACATTATTGCAGGGTGAATCCCTAATCACATTTGTTTTATCAAGAAGGGAAAACAAACAGGACCAAAGCCAAAATTGTGCCAGTACCCAACTATTAGAGCCCCAAAATAGCCTGTAGGGGTACATCTAATCATCAGAGCAAGCTTTGTGGGTGTTTTATGTAAAGTATGTTAATACTTTACTAATAGCAAACCGCCTCTTAGTACTACTTGCCTAAGAAAACTCTATGAAATTCATGGCATCACAATAAGCTAACCGCCATCTTGAAGGCACACAGAAATGAGAGGTCCTGGACAAAACAAGAATTGTGACTTGTGTGTTTTGCTGTTTGCATTCAAGTACATGTTGTACCCATGTTTAAAAAGCAAGTGTGGCCTGGAGTTTTGCATTATACAGAAACTCAGTTGGCACGGGTTGCAACCTTGATGAGTACAAACATTTCATATCTTACTGCACAACAACTCTGAACTCATGGAAAAACGCATTTATAAAATATTTATATCCCACCTTATATCAACATGAGTTAAAACCTGAGTTAAAAATAGATTTTAAAGTTTTTAAAACTATGTAGAACAATATTTGGTATGAATTAATGAAGCCTTCATAAATAGCCAAGTTTTAACTTTGTGTCTAAATGAAATGAATGTTGGTACCAGCCAGTCTTCCAAGGGGGAAGCATTCTACAGTTAGGGTGCCACAGCTGAAAAGTCCCTCTTTTAGATCCCTAAACAGAGTATTGACCTTACTGGGGGGACATGTAGGAGGGCTTCCCCAGCAGACCTTAATCCTCAGGCAGGCACAGTTAATAGTTGTCTCCAGTTATGCAGAAAATCAATCATTCAGTATACTCTCTCCACCCTTGTAACCACCCAGTAGTAATGAATAGTTCTGTGTTTCCACCACTACTCATTTCCACAACTGCTGGGGTATTTCTGAAGGAAGTCTTTACTTTCTCCATTTAAGGCTATATTCCTCCATTTGAGGCTATTACAATATAGTGCAAGTTATGTCATCCACATAATGACTACAGAGTTCAAGAAAAACCTTTCACCTTTGGCCTAGTGAGTCCTTGATCCCTGAAACAATCGTCATCAGTTCCAGGTTTCTGGTCCCTTCGCTTGGCATTATTGCTAAGCACCTGGGCATTTGCCTTCAAGACATGGTTCAACGCATGGAGGCAGTAGACATGACGAACTTCTTCTCCATTTCTTAAAGCAGTCCTCTCTGGGTAGAAGAGATCCTTGTAGGAGTTCATAATATCGAACAGTTCCTTTTGCAATGGCGTAAACAGTTGATCTCTCAACTTTGGTTGCACGGAGAGGAACAGGCTGTTCACTTTTGGCCAAGTAGATGCTAATGGCTTGTGGAGATGAAGCTGTTTCAGATCAATGTCTTTATTTGGCTTAATTGTTCCAAATCTCTCCAACATGGAAGAAAAAAACTAACTGCCCCAGTGCTGGCCACTAAAAAGAACACAGACAAAAGGTAAACACAACTAAACTTCAATCTGCCCTCTCATTAGGCCTTGTGAGGACTTTGATTTCTTTTACAGAAATCAAGCACATTCATGCAAGAATAAGGAACCCGAGGAACAAATTCAATTTCAGAAAAAAAATCTTGAGGAGGGAGACTGTATTCTGCTGGCATGTGGGGCCAACTGCAAAAGGGTGAGACCAAAACTGCCAGCATATTTTAGTTTAAAGGTATTACTGACAGTGGAAGCATTTTAAGCTTTTAGAATTGCAGAGGGGGTGGGTTGCTAAAAAACTAGAAAACTCACTGAACAACAGTGTAATGGGGAAGGAGAATGGCCATTTGAGGGATGTCAGAATGTCCCAAGGTTAGAAGTTCTCCCTCTGCATTAACGGACAAGTTACAATGTATGGGCACAAAACCAAAGAATCTAAAGAATAAATTCAAGGAGCTAAAGTTAATCTGAAGCATGTATATGTTATTACCTTGACTTGGCTGGTAATTTTTGAGCGTGCAAGTATTTTATCTATTTCTTTCTCTTCTAGATCTTCATCCAAGTGACATTTACATGGATCTGTGTCAAGAGATAAAAATGGTACAGTCGGGTCTCCATATCCACAGATTTTTTTATCCATGGATTCAACCATCCATGGCTTGAAAATTCCCCCCTCCCTGCAAAATCCAAACAGCAAACCTTGATTTTGCTATTTTTATATAAAAGGCACCATTTTACTATGCCACTATATATAATGGGACTAGCATCCATGGTATCCACAGGGGGTTCTGGAACAAATCCACAGCGGATACTGAGCTGTATTATGCAGCTGTTATATTATGAAAAGAAATTAAGCTATGAAACATTTAGAAGAAACTGATTAGTGCAAAAGTGCCAGTATCACTGGTATGAACAATTAATTATTAGAAACCTGTCAAAAATAGTAACATGAAATGTAATAGTAAAATAAATTAAAAAAAAAAACCCAAAGCCATAATGCAACAATATATAACATGGCAAGACATTTCTATAGCACATAAAACAGTGGCATGGTTAAAAAGACAATTATTTGTAATGGCTGTATATAATTTGGAAGCACAACAGAAAAGCATATTGAGAGAACCAGCATCCTTTGCCTGTGGTAGCTCTCCTGCTACTGAAGTATTTTTCCACCATTCCAACCTTGGTGTTGGAAAATCACTTCTTCGTGGAAGCCTGAGAATAGGTAGGCTGAGTGAATGGCAATCTCATCCTTATGTAAATATTGCAGTATTTGTCCTTCAAATGGTTTTGAATCAGGATTTCTTTTCCAGTGAAATTATTTTAATGATCATGTTGTTGTTTTATTGGCTTGTAAAATATATTGGCTTTTAAGATTTACTTTCTTGAGCTGGGTTGCAGATTATTTTCTAGACAGTATATAAACCCAAACATCACCAACCAGAGGTAAGTATGCTGCTTTAGGTGGGTTTCATAGAAAAGGCCAAGGAAAAGATTTGACAAAAATCAGTAAGAAGAAAATATAATTGAAGTGCATACTTCTTAACCATCTGTGGAACATTAAGTTTATCATTTTATATCCTCGCTTCCACTACCAGAACTTAGAATGTATGTAACTGATTGCAAAATTAAAAGCAATACAATACAGAAAAATATAGATAAAACACACAGAAAATGGTTAAAATATAATTTTAACTATCTAACTTCTTGTGAGCAAACCAAGCAAAACTGCATATATACTGCAAAAATAGTGCAGTTTGACATCACTTTGATTGCCATTGCTCAATGTTATGTTGTGGAATTCTAGGATTTGTAGTTTTATGAGATATTTTTAGCCTTCTCTGTCAGTATTCTGGTGCCACAAAAAAACTACAAATCCCAGGATTCCATATGATGGAGCCAAGACAGTTAAAGCAGTGTCACCTAGTTCCCTGAGAAGTTTCAAAATTTGGGGGAAACCACCAAGAAGGCCCCTCTTGTGATATTTAAAGTGGTATCAAGCAGCATTGTTTCTGCAATGCAGATGCAATCCAAAACTGTGTTCAAAATTAAAAATATTTTAAAGCATATATTAAAAATAAAAAGGTCACCAGTATGCATTTATTACTATTTTAATACTATTGTCTTATACTATTGTGACATTCTGAACACTCTTTTCAAGAATAGTAAAAGTCTTGCTGAGCATTTTAAAACCATCTTTTTACTTGTTTTGCTGTAGCCTTTACAAGAGTGAAAAATCTGCAGACCTCCCATTATCCCTTACTTTTAGCAGCATCTAGAGGACCACAGGCCACACACCCCTGCTTTATAAGAAATTACACAGAAATCTTATACAGTGGACCATTGTTATACGCTGGGGTTTGGTTCCAAGATCCTCTGCGGATAACAAAATCCGTGTATGCTCAAGTCCCATTAAATATAATGACATAGCAAAATGGTATCCCTTATAAAAATGGAAAATCAAGGTTTGATATTTGAAATTTATACCTTTTTTGAACATTTTCAAACCGTGGATGCTTGAATCCATGTATAAAAAAATCTGTGTATAAGAAGGGCCGACTGTAAACTGTGATTCAATAATTAAGCTGTTTCTCTCTCCAGAGATTTGGCAATGGAAGAATCATAACTTGCAAAGAATTAACTCAAGATTTATTAGCTCTGATCCATTTGTTTGGGCAAGAACATGGTTTATTTTCCCACTAAAACAGGTGTTAGCCATGCTGAATGGACCGATGGGAGTTATTGTCAACTCCTGTCCCAAATAGGAATGGGGAAAAAGTCGCCTTATTGCCTCTGGGGCGTGTGGTGTCTAAACACTATGCCCCCAGGTCGCCCGGAAGCCGCGTGGCATGTATTCGCTGGCATGACCTCCAGGCGATTTGGGGGCATGGCATGTGTAAACACCATATCCCCAAGCCAGCTGAAGCTGCCAATCTGTTTTGGCCTATAATCTAGAACAGTTGACAAGTGCTAAATTTCCTACCTTTGCCTTTCTTTTTACAATTAATCTGTTACAATTAATCTGAAATTAAATGTAACTCAATAGACATTCAGTGTGGCCTGCTAGGAGCTTGACAATTCTATCTGTGCATTCTCAAGTAGGGTTCATAAACAAGAAGTTTATTTGGTTTCTAAAGGGTTTTATAGCTGCCAAGTTGAACAACCCTGTTTTAAATGCTGCAAAAGTGTATTTACAAGTACTCAGCCTGCTTTGCTTTTTAAAAATCAGCACAATGTTACCTTTCATGACTTCTACAGAAGAATGACCTTCTTTTGGATCTGCTCTGGCATCACCACTCTCTTCTTCTATGAAATTGGTTTCCAGACTAAACTCAGCTTCATGTTGTACATCTGTGAACTCTTCAACAACTTCATTTTTTAGGTCAGTAGATGTATTTAGTCCTCCAGGTTTCTCTTGACTATTTTTCTGTGGAGATGTTTCATTACCTATGATATAAAAAGAAGTCATTTGCCTCTGTAGGAGCAACTGTTCACAACTGCATCAGCCTCCAAAATTCTTGAATCCATACTAAATTATTCTTTTTCTTGATAGAAAGTATTTATCTCGATTCTGTGGATCCGTTACCCTAAACTCAGTAGTTCCCAACCTGTGAGCCTACAGACATTGTTGTACTATGACTCACAGAATCCCTGAAGGGGAAGGAGTTGAAAACAAAGGCCCGATACAGACAGGCCAAAGACTCACATCCTATTGCATGCTCTCTGCTGATGAAAAGCTCTTCAATCCAATGGAAGTTACTGTGAGTGGAATGGGAAGAAGGTGATGTTCCTTTTTCCTCAGTAGGAGAGATTTATGCAACAGAATTAATCCAGTTGATAGAAGGCACTTTGATCAAGTGGAGATTTCCATGAGCAGAAAGGACAGGAAGTTATTTTTACAATTTTCTCCTCATCCTAGCACTACTGTCCCAAAGCATCTCCTGATCCATGGAGCACATATGGAAAGTAAAATGCAAGGAGCTGCAGAAGGAAAGGGGAAGAAGGACCCCCATGGCGTTAGCATGTCCTTTATAACTATTCTTCTTAAAACTGGATTTCCAAACTCTTTAACAGTGCAAGCCAACACCAGCTGAAGGAGCATTAGTTTGGAGAGTCATCTATAAGACAAAAGAGAGATGGCCAGGTGGCTTTCCTTGGAGAAGGAATTTCATAATCGCCAGAGAGAAAGATTAAAAGAGTGTAATAGTGCTTTTCTGATGCATCTGTACATTTAAGAACATAAGAGTTCAGATGACTGCATAAACCTTGACAGAATATGTTCATGGAGTGCAAAGTCTGACCTCTTCTGCCACTGAAAACATTGGCCATGTCCCCTGCTATCTCTGGCTTCAGTCAATATGAAGGGGCTCCAAGTACATACTGATACAGTATATGTATATGGAGGGGTTCTATATGCATGTATCAGTTATGGGCACAGAATCTCTTAAGAGACAATCACATGGAGACATGGTTGCTACATATGTCAATATGCCCCTCTGTTGTGCATTCTTTCAGTTTCTGCATAGCTGTGGGGGAAGAGGTGTTAATGTATATTTAAGGTGAAAATGTTCAGATGTGGCAATGGTTGCTGAAGTCTAAATTGGCTACAACTGAAGGCCAGAAGCCTGAGCCACAGACGGGATGTTCAAGGTCGATGGAACAAGACAAAATGTAAACATGATATGTTTTCTGTCTGTACAGGTATTGGTTCTTATGTTGCATAGCAACTTGTAAAAGAGAGGCTGGACTAAGTGGTCACATCATGGGAATGTTGTACATATGAGAACAAACACCATACTCTGGGAGTATGGAGTCTGAAAGAGTAAGAGGTTTTGTACAGTAGTAGTAACTAGCTCGTGTATTTAGAAACAAGAAATAAAGCCCTCTAAGGTCTGAACCTGTTGGACTGTGATTCTTTAATTAAACAGCTGTCTCACTAGGCATTGTTTCAGCAAGCTGCAAAGCCTGTTTTGGAGTTTTGTTTTGATCCTGAGTTGCAGAGGAGCCTGCATCTGCATCCAGTTGGCACCAGACTGGGACCACGGGCAAGATGCATCACTCAAAACATCAAGAGGAATATTAGCTGAACCCTACCAATTTAAAGCCTCCTTTGATTATCTTAACCAGTAAAGGAAATGGTGAAGAAAAATATCAGTTAAGGTAGTGGTTCTCAAACTTCGGTCTTTTAGATGCTTTGGATTTTAATTGCCAGAATTCCTGACTGGCTGGCTGGGACTTCTGGGAGTAGAAGCCCAAAACCCAAAGTCTGAGAACCACTGAGTTAGTAGTTTAATCACAGCTGAAGGACCACAAGTTTAACAATAAAAGCAGATGCTATGGCCATTTTATGGTAAACTTCCACACAACACTGGTAATGTCAAAGACTGAGGGGTTCTTACATCATCAAGAAAGTAACAGGCCTCAACTAGCTCAGGCAGAGCACATACAACACGAAACAGTTTTCTCTACCTTCCTGTTTAAACTCTTTCAAAATACCCAGAGGGCAATTTGGGCCCATCAGGTGGCAAGCAGTAGTTTGACACTGTCTTCACATAAATGGGTTGGAAAGATAAGGGTGATTCAAAAAGAACAGTGCAAAACCGAATAAGAATAGCTTTACTTGAATGGTGCAAGACCAAGTAACATCTTTACTTCTGCACCATTCTTTCTGAATCATCCTGTGCTTCTGAAAGGTTAAGAGATCTGGCTTGTTCTGATTTTTCTATTATGTAAGACTTCCTTGAGCTGGTTTCCTCTAGATGTGTTAGTCTTCAACTCTCATCATCTTTGGCCAATACATTCTGCAGAGTGATGGGAGCTGTAGTTCATTAAATTTGGAGAAAGAGAAGTGAGAGAAGGTTGTATTAGGTGAACATGTGGAATTCTGTGTATGACGCTGAATTATCACCACCATCATCAAAATATCTAATTCTGCAATTGTAAGCCGATCTTATTAAGGAGCAAGTCTTATGGAGAGTCACACATTTTCCTGCCCAGGTATGACCAGACTATACAATAAATCTGACATTAAGCAGTTGTAAATTAATGGAGCCACACTGATTTCACCTGTCATTTTCCAAATGGTATGTTTCTAAATTAAGTTTCACACATAACTAACATTAATATTTGGGCTTGAGGAGTAATACACTACCTGATTCTTGGACAGCCCCACTGTTCTCATTTTCTTCATCCTCTGTTTCTCCTTCATTCTTGACCTCTTCACTGTCCACTTCTGTATCATCCTTGTCACTTTCTTCTTCTGAGTCATCATCTTCTTCCTCATTGTCTGAATCTGGTGCAGTTTTTAAAGTGGCCAGGAGCTTGTGATACACCGAGGTGGGCTCTGAATCACTCTCCACATCACTTTCTGAGCTTGACTGCTCAGAATTTTCAGACTAACAATAGAAAGGAAAAATATCCCAGAACATATATACAACCACATGAATGTATGACACTGTGTAAAGAAATTCTGGCTATGGGAGGATGCCTAGCAGCCTCCAAAAGTTGTTGGACTCCAATATGCTTAGCCTAACCAATATAGCCAATGATAGAGGATAATGAGATTTGCAGCCTTAACACCACCTGGAGGTCCACAAGCTGCCTATATGGTTTGGACTACAACTCTCGCAGTCCCAGCTGTGGCTGATGGAAGTGTCAATCCAAAATGCAAGGGTACCATGTCAGAGCTGGAAGCCAGTTTAACAGGCAGAGGTGCTTCTTAACCCAGTTACCCAAGATCAGTCTTAACTAGTAATGCCAGTAGATGGATCTAGAACTTCATTCAAGTTTGCCATGACCGGTTCTAATTTCTATTTTAAAATGTTATTTTGAAATTAGTACTGGCAGGTAGTCAAGTTACTAATTCCCAACCTCATCCTTATCCAGGGACATTGCAGCCATATTTGCCTATGACAATTTCCCACAACCTGCCAACTCCAATCTCCCCAGCAATCATGGGCATGCCAACTGTGGATGGAGGTGGATGTAATAGAATATGACTGAAGAGGTACTGGTTCAGGAGACAGCCAGTCAGACAAGGTAATGGGGATTTGCTATGTTCACCGCCCTGATCAATGGAAGGGCGGTATATAAATAAAAAAAATTATTTTTTATTATTTATTCAGGGTCACCTCTTGCTTTGCGCATTGCAAAACTGTGCAACAGACTGAACATTAACATTTCCAGTTAATTTTAGTCACTTAATAAAAATATTGAAAAAGGATGTGAAAATGTAGCAGCACTTACCAGTTCACAAATTTGAGCTGGTTTGTCTTTCCCAGAATCCCTGAAAGGAAGCAATTTAGATTAACTTCTGTTCACCATCATATTGTGTAAATCTACAGCGCTATATAAATAAAGTATAATAATAATAACAAGTATAATTGGTCAATGACCAAAATAAATTATTGTTGTGGTTTTTGTCTTTTTGCCATCTGATAAAAAAGGATGCAGCACTGATATATCACCACAGTCTTAAAAATTAATGCTCTGATTGGAACATTAGAAGGAACTCCTTGATGTTCAGCAGTTTTGGCAATGGAGCTATTTGCCCAGAGAGGTGGCGGACTCTCTTTCATGCGTCAACTTCAAAAATAGGCTGGACATCTACCTGCTGAAGACGCTTTAGATGGGGATCCTGCAACATGACGATATTTCATGAGGACCTGCATCTCTTACTATGGAAACACCTTGGGTTTAATGTTTATACACCTATACCTTTGACAGAAGTACGGAGGTGAGAAGTTGGCTACAGAATCGAGTTCAACTCCCTGTATGCCAGGGGAGAGGAATGGCAGTCATAAATAATAATGATAATACAATTACACGGGGAAATAAAGATATTAAGCATTGAAGAACATTTCAGTTCTGCTTTTCATATTAAAAAAAGCAAACAAATTACAAAACGGTTGGGAATAAACGAGAAAACAATATTGTCAGTCGCCTCCTGATCGCATCCTATGCTGCTGCTGAGACAGAAAAGCAGGAAAGGGAGAAGGAAGCTATTTAAGGACTAATTTGCATGGCAGAAATAATGTAGTTTGACCAACCGCTGAAATAATCCTGGCTCAATGCTAGGGAATCCTGGGAATTGTCGTTCTGCGAGACATTTACCTTTCTCTATCAGAGAGCTCTGGTGCCCCAACAAGCTACAATCCCTAGCATTGAGCCAGGACCATTAAAAGCAGTCTCAAACTGGGTCATTTTTGCAATGTGTCTTGGAGTTCCTGCACAGCAGAAGGGGGTTTGGACTGGGTGGCCCTTGAGGGCTCTTCCAACTCTATGGATCTACACTGCTGGACTAGAAGGTCCATTATGTGCAGCCAACTAAATGGGGATGGTGGGAGTTGTAGTCCGACAATTCGGAAAGGTTCCCGGTGGGGCAAAGTTGCTCTAAACTTGCAGGGATTGGTATACTTTGGACCTCCAAGTGATCTGGACTCTGGGCCTTTCGCAGTCAGGAAAAGACATATTTATTTAAACAGGCCTTTTAAGACCTGTCAGTCTTGGTTTTATTGGGGGGGGGGAGAGAGAGTTGCTGGTTTTAGATTATTATTTTTAACTTTGCATGTTTTAAATTTTATATTGGTATTATATATATATATATATACACACACACACACACACACACACACTTTTAATGGTACAATTGTAATTGTTGTTTTATATAATAATAATAATAATAATAACAACAATAACAACAACAATTCCCAGAAGCCCCAACAGTCAGGGATTCTGGGAGCTGAAGTCCAAAACACCTGGAAGACCAAGGTTTGGTAACCACTCCACCTTTGCCCTCACTTTGCCCAAAGGCTTCCCACTTTTCCCCAGTTCCAGAATAATAATAATAACATTTATTTATAACCCGCCTCTCTACAAAATGCAATCGAGGCGGCTTACAAGATTAAAATACAGAGTCCGAACCCTCAAACCCCCCCCCCCTTAAAAATACAATTAAACGATGTAGAATGTAAAACATGAAAGATATGATTCACTGGTCATAAAAAGGGTGTTCCTCCCCGAAATCCTTCAGGTGCTTCTTTTGCTTCTTGCTCAAAGCGCTGATCTGCTCTTGCCGCCTGGCTTTCCTCTTCCCCATCTTGGGACCCACGTGGGCACTGCCCTTCCTTGTCGCTTTACGGCCGCCGGCTTCACTGCTTTTGCGACAGTCCCCTCTGCCTGCACCTTTGAAACCGCTTTAACCGTTACGTCCCCTGCAAGCAACAATCCAATTAAGTAATTAAAAACCAATCCATCAGCATGTATTAATTTGTATCACGTTTAATTGTTTTTTGTAGAATGTAGGCCCCAAACTGTGCTCGACTTTAAGGGATTGGGGACTTCAACTCCCAGAATCCACCGTATTGGCCAACGTGGCTGAGGCTTCTGGGAGTTAAAGTCCACAAAAAGAATCTAGCCAAAGGGCCTCTTCAGGCTCACTGCTCAAAGGAGGAGCCTCAGGGAGGGCCGAACAAGCCACGCCCCTCACCTGAAGTGGGCGTGGCTTCCCTCAGAGGGAACTATATATTCTCTCAGGCGCCATTTTGCAGAGAGTTTGTTGGGCTGAGTCTGAGGCGGAGCGGTAAGTCCCTCACCTGCCTCAAATGTATGTCCATATTTATTAATATTATATGTCTTTTGGGTTGTACTGTCTTATTATTAGGGCTGCATCCATATTTGGAGAAATAACCCGGTTTGGCACCGCAATAACTCACTTTTCTGGCTCCAGACTAGGGAACCCTGGGAATTGTAGTTTTGTGAGACACTTAGCTAACTCTGCCATAGAGAGCTCTGGTGCCACGACGAACTACACTTCCCAGGGTTCCCTAGCATTGCACCTCTGGGGTCAGCCTCTGCCAGACACTGACCATAGAGCTGCACTGTAGGAGCTGCCAAGGCCTAGAGGAGTGCTCTCTCTAGGAGCCTCTAGGTCTTTCAGTGCACCTTTTTAGTTAAAGTTGACCATAGAGTTGCACTGGAGGACCTAGACATTCCTAGAGAGAACGTATCCACAAATATCAAACCCAGGGATATGGAGGGATGAGTGTGATGCTTTTAAGGACAGTCGTCCCTCTGTTTTCGCAAGGGATCTGTTCTGGACGCACACACACACCTGCAAAAATGGAAGCTCGCATATATTCAAGCCCCATTGGCTTGAATGGCTATGCGCTCTGGTGTGCGAACCATTTTAACCAGTGGGTCTCACCCCTCCGTGAGTAACTGAGACCACAGAAGACTTCAAGTCGCAAAAACGGAGGGGCAACTGTACTTTTATCTTTATTAAACTGCGCTCATTCCTTGAGACACCGGATCTGGCCAGAGATGTCCCATTCGCAGGGTCATCATGAGTCAAGATAGACTCAAAAACAGCTAACAACAATAAACGTGCCATTTGGACTGATGTAACGCACTCTGCTTGGGTTGCCTTTGCAGAGTGTTTAGAAACTTCAGCTGCTCCAAAGAGCTGCAGCCAGAATGTCAACTGGGGAGGTTGCAGAGACTGCACATGCCCCTGTTGAAACAGCTCCAGAGGCTGCCAGTTTGTTTCCAGACACAATTCAAAGCCCTGGTTATCACCTATAAAGCTCTACATGGATCAGGTCCAGGCTATTTTGCAGACTGTGCGCCCAAACAGACAGGCCAAAATAAAGCTGCTTCGGGTCACTTTGGAGGTATGCTGTTTAAATGACACACACATCTTAAGAGTCCAGAAGCTGCACTGGAGCATGGCTTTGGCACAGCTTCCCGCCTCTTAGGATGCATGCATCGTTTAAACAGCATACTTCCAAAGTGTCCTGAAGCAGCTTTATTTTGGCCTGTCTGTTTGGGCCCAATATTGACAGGCTAAGCCAGGCTTTTAAAAGAATCTATGAAGAACTGGGGCTGTGGGTCTTGTACTGTTTTAATTTCCTGAGGGCAGGGAACCATCTATAATTAAAAAGACTTTATAATTTGTATCACGTTTAATTGTTTTTTGTAGAATGTAGCGCTTTATAAATAAAGGTTAATAATAATAATAATACAGTGTTTCAAAATGCTTTTTATTTTTTTTAAACTGTGTTTTATTCTTTAATGAGTACAGTATGTGTATATTCACTTCTGTAATTGTGAGCCATCCTTGGGTTCCAATTTTGAGGTGAAAGCAGGATATAAATATAATAACAATGGTGATATTCTACAGGAAAAATAAATTCCACCTCAACATAGGAGGAACGTCCTGACAGTAAGGGCTGTTCGACAGTGGAACAAACTTCCTCGGAGTGTAGCGGAGTCTCCTTCCTTGGAGGTCTTCAAACAGAGGCTGGATGGCCATCTGCCAGGGATGCTTTGATTGAGAGTTCCTGCATGGCAAGGGGTTGGACTGGATGGCCCTTGTGGTTTCCTCCAGTGCTAGGATTCTGTGATTCTCCAAGATATCACACCATGGACTGTATGTGCAAATACTGCAAAATCTGAAAAAACTCCAAAATCCAAAACACTTCTGGTTCCAAGCATTTCAGATAAGGGAGACTTGGCCGGTGCTGCTGAGTAGGCACCAATAGGATTGCATTGTAAGGCTGTAATTTTGTACCCAGACAACTAGGTACCTCTCTAATAATTCAAGCACTATTGAACTCAGTGGAGCTTGCTTTTTAAGGAGGCACAAATAGAGTTGCCTTGTAAAAGTCCTGTGGCATTTTAAAGGCTTTGCACAGGATTATTATGGGATCAGTTTTCATAGAGCATTGTACCAGATTCACAAACCCGCAGGCAGAAGAGTAGAGGATTATAATGAATTAATTAAAAAGACAGATCAAACAGTACTGCCTGTGACAACTCGGGAAACCTTAAATAAACAAACTGACTGTTCACTGTACCAGTGAAGGGTGATAACACAACTATGGCCCAAAGCAGAAATAATCCAGTCTGAGAACACTTTAACTGCCCTGGGAATTATAGTTTTTTGTGATACCAGAGCTCTCTGACCGAGAAGGCTACATGTTTCACAAAATTACAGTTCCCAGAATTCCTTAGCACTGAGCCAAGGCAGTTAAAACATCTCAAACTGGAATATTTCTGCAGTGTGTCTTGTACCTGAGTTAGCATTGCAAAACATGTTAATTAAATTACCTGCTATATAGAGGTAGGCAATTCTGTGCCCTCCACAGGCTTTGGATTACAACTCCCATTACCATAGTCTGTATAGCACTAGTCGGAAGTTACTGCCCAAAAGATGCAGAGTTCGCTATGATCCTTTGACACAAAACAGTTACAGCACTATGATTCCATTTTAACTGCCATGGCTCCCTCCTGTGGATGCTGGGGCTTGTAGTTTGGTATAGTTTCATGAGGCATTAGAGCGCTGGTTGAGAATTCTAAATTTGTTGTTGTTGTGAGCCTTTTTGCTGTTTCCAATTTATGGAGACCCTGAGGTCAACCTATCATGGAGTTTCCTTGGCAAGATCTTGTCCAGAGGGGGTTGCCTTTGCCTTCTTCTGAGGCTGATAGAGGGTGACATCCTTAAGGTCATCCAGTGGATTTCTATGGCTCAGCAGAGATTCAATCCCTGGTCTCTAGAGTTCAAACCGCTACACCATGCTGGGCCTAAGTACCTCTTCCTAAACAGCAAATTCCAGCATTAAATGCTGTGGCATTTAAAGAAGGATCATAGCTCTATAAATGTATAATGCCATAGGGCCCCAGGTTGCTTACCCCCAGCTGTGTGAGAAAAAAACCCCACAGTCTCAGTTCAACTTGAGACAACTGGATCAGATGTTCTAAGTCAGCTGTTTGAGACAGATATTGAACATGGATTTTCCCACTCATATAATAAAGCTTCCATCTCCAGTAAACTCTGAGTTAAGACCAGATACTACTGTATAAGGGTTTAGTCAGCCACTAGGAATTTCTGCAGTTTCTGCACAGCCATACCTGTTGAGCATTTGCCACTTATGTAAGAATGGAAATTTTTGCTCTTGAAGACCATGAGGGTAATTCCTCTGTGGAAAGACTGAGAATTTTATCAATTACCTGAAGAAGAAATTGTTAAAGGGTTATATGTTACCCTCTAGACTGGAATTCTTTTCCCCTACTGCAGAGGGTTGGATATGAATCAAGTTTCAGTTCACAAAAGAAAAGAAAAGAACAAAGATTTGGATGTAACAGTGTTATTTCATTTATTCATTTATATCCCACTTCGCCTCTGCCCCGAGTCTAGAGCTCAAGATGCCTTACAAAGATAAAAGCAGATTAAATTAAAAGCACTTAGCAAAATTTAAGTAAAACATACAAACAATTATTGATAAAATAAATTGAACTTTCTCTTCTGGCAAGTTTATCCAGATGGTTTTTAAATTGTGAATTTTAAATGTGGTTTGTTTTAATATGTGTTTAGCTTATTTGTCCTTTTAAACTGATGGGAATTTTAACTGATGTGGTGTGTCTGTTAATTGGTTGTTGTCCCAGCCTCAATCCATGGGAAGAGGTGGATAAGAAATAAATATTAATATTGTTGCTGTTATTATTTTTATTATTACCAACACTTTGAATAGCACACTGAAATAGACTGTCAGCCAGTGGAGCTGTTGCATCAAAGGAGCTGAATAGTCTCTGTAGCTGCCCCCAGTTATCAATATGGCTGCATCTCTTCTGGCCACCTGAAGTTTCTGAGCAGTTTTCAAACCCATTGCTACAGAATAAAAATATGCACCACATGGCCAGATCAGACATTATGAAGAATGTCCTTTTTTGTGAAGTGTTGACCATTGATCAGATAGCTGTGGAAAGGGGTCAGGTTGTCCTTTGTTAATGGTTTACAAGTTGAGGCTACATGACCACTGTTACAGATGGTGAAATAACAGACATCCAGAGTCAATAAGAATTCAGAGATTCAGTAAGAGTTGATTACCTTTCAAGTTTCTTATGGCTCCATGATTCTAAATGCATTTTATGCCATGTGAGAGAAGAGCTTTCTTCTTTTCTTCTAATAACCAGGACAGAGAAAAACTGAGAATCCCATCCTTTCCTTTCTCTAGTGAATATTTACATATTCATTTTATGTGTTAAAAGTTTTCCTCTTTTGCTGTTTTTATATACATACAGTACTTCAGATCCCTTGCTTAAAATTTCATAATGTACTTAATAGGCAATTCAGCTTTGTGAATGTCTGTTTAATAGGCAGCCATGCATTTGACTTCAGTGTACAGTTTAAAACAGACATGCATATTATATTGTCTGAAATGTTTGTGTTTCACCAAAGTGCTACAGTTGGCAGTTTTGTTGATATAACAAAATGTGCTAAGGAATTTATAGAATTAGATTTCAGAGGAACTAATCCATAAATCTCAAGTTTAAAAATGTGGCGTTATTGTTGTTTATTTGCAATAGATGGAACAAGAAGCTGAAGTCCGAATGAATCAAACTGAGTCTGCTCCAGAAAATATAGAAGTGATGGAAACTAAGAAAAGGTGAGACACAATTCTGAAGTTACTGCTGTTGTAACTGTAGGATACAAAGAACCTTATCTTAATTATGTGCATAATCAGGCCTTAATAATTTTGGGAATGGTTCTGTGAAGTATTTTGTTAGATTTTTAGATACAGATGCCTACAGGCACAGTAAGCACCTGTGGTTGTTTTGTGAGGGGGGGCAGTGGTGCTAATAGCAGCTCCTTGGGAAGACCTGATTTCACTCAGGGAAACAGGATATATGTGAGACAGAAGGCTAAACCTCTTTCTTCTACTGCAGTTTCTCCACTGGCTACTTAGTAGGGAAAAAAATAAAATGACATCAGAAGATCTGATCGTGGTGCTCATCCCAAATCCTGCTTTTGGCCCTGAGCCAGCATTGAATGCGGATATCCCAAGTGTATTTCATAGGGCAAGAATTTGAAAACCAAATTCTTCCAAGCAGTTTTATCAAAAAGTGCCATAATGATTGATTGTGGAAATAAAAGTGGCTCAATCTTATATTTTCTTTTATGTTCAGGGGACCAAGAGGTCGGGGAATAGGCCGAGGTGGCAGAGGACATTCTAGAGGGAAGATGCGAGGTAGAGCACTGAATGGCTTTGGGCCTGTAAGGTAATTCTTGGCATATAAATTGGTAACACATTGTGTATTTGTCTAAGACTAATGTTTTTTTAATCAGTAGTTCTGTGTGTTACTTTAGTTTTTAAATTTCATGTACATTGATTTCAGAGTGAAATCTTCCTAACTGTCAAGGCCTTAATAAATACAGGGGCTAAATAGACTGCACCTTTGTGCTGTCATCCAGGCGGCTTCAGAGCACAGCATTTTGACACTGCATGGTCTGAAGCTGCCAGAAAGCTGGCTTCACGCCGCCTGGCTGTCCACATGTGGGTTGGCCTCCGGCACTCCTGAGGCAAGCCAGCTTCCATCTGTGGTGGGGCAGAAAAGCTGGCTTTTTGCCAGCACAAAAAGGAGCAGCTATTTGCAGCTTCTTGTTGGACTGGCAAAAAAGTGGATTGGAGCAGCGGTGTGCGGTTACCACAGCCCCAATCCGGCTTTCTCAGCCGATTTCAAGCTGCTCCTTCGTGGTGGTCTGTTTCACCCTATAGTTGCCTTTAAAATTCACTTCGTCTGGTTTTGCATGCTGAAATGGAAGAACATGCATGTTTGTTTTCCTTTTTGAAAGGAACGGGACATACTTGTGTTTTCACATTCCTAGTCTGTAAGAAATAGCTAGGTTAACATGTAACAATGGAGTGAGATGGCATCTTTAAGATGTTCTGGACTGTATTCAAATATTAATGGACAACCAGATAAAAAACAATAACCTTCTGTAATATACAGCTGAATTGAAGTTGCTGGCTTTTTGTGATGCATAAATATTAAGAAAAAATGACCTGAAAAATTAGAATGAGAATCTAATAATTAAAAATGAAATATTAAGGGAGTACAGTGTTACAAGAGCATGCATGTACAGATATTTGAGGTAGCAAATGTTTTCATTCAAATGCTGTCCTTTTGGCTATTGCATCTAGTTCAGTTCTTATTTCCCCACTTTGTATATTCTTTAAGCTAGGAACATCTCAATTAGCAGATGTTTCCCTGTTCGTTATTTCTTCAAGACAAATGTTGGTACCAGAGGCAGAAATAACTTGGAAAGAATAGAGCTACACCACAAAAAAAGGAGCAGTTCAATGTGTTTCAGTAAACATTTATTTAAGGTGATGGCAAACCTCCTCTGCACAAATCTTGCCAAGAAAACTCCTGATATACCTGATACGGCTTTTCATGGAACTATTTTAACTATACAGTATTGTTAAAACTTAACTATATTATTAACAACCTTTAGATCTGCTCAGTTTTAAATGGATTTTGAAAATGTGGGGTTTATTGCAGACGTGGAATGGGAAGAATGCGCCCATATCCAGATTCAAGAGGTCGAAGAGGAGGACGAGGAGGACCACTTTTCCCACCATCTCCACCCATAAGAGGAACGATGAGACTGCCTTTTCTGCCTCCTCCCCCACGGTTAGTAGTGAGGATGTTTACATGTATATTTTAAATGATGACTCTGTAGTTTCAGCCATGGCCATGGTCTGGGCTTCTTCACCTAACCATGTTTTTCACTTGGGCAATTTATATGAGTTGCAGTATTTGAATTTTCTGCTGGCAGAATTTAAAAGAACCTAGAAAGAATTGAGACTGTGATACACAATGTAACTATGGCCTGTTACAGACTGCCAAAATGAAGCTGCTTCGGGTCTCTTTGGAGGTTTGCTATTTAAATGATGCATGGGTCCTAAGAGTCCAGAGGTTGCGCCAATGCCACACTCCATTCCTAAGCACTGGAGTGCAGCTTTGGTGCAGCTTCCGGACTCTTAGGACCCATGTATCATTTAAATAGCATACCTCCAAAGAGACCTGAAGCAGCTTTATTTTGGCAGTCTGTAACAGGCCTTAGTTTCTAATTTGAATGGTTATTCATGCAACTTCTTCAGAAGGAGGTTTTGTTGTCATTTGGAAGTATATTTAGATGGAAAGAGAGAATTGTTTAATCCAAGATCATTGAAAAAAATAAATGCAAGAAAAATGTTTTGTTACCAAAGATGGTCAGATGCTGATGACTTCACAGAAATAGGGGAAGTGCTGAATCTTTTGTGGGGATTTTCCATTGAAGAAACAACCCTGCACTTGACAATTTTTGTTTTTTTCCTTCTGGAAGTATAAATTACACAAACCAAACCAATTTGCTTGGGTGTTTTTCAGTGTCAAGCGTGCTCTGTTGGAAAGTTTTAGAGTAGTAATTTTGCCTCAGGTAAATTCTGACCAGATAGTGATCTTCTAGAAAAGTGAAAAGATGGCATGTTTGTATGTCACGTTAAACCCAACTTTGCATGTTATAGACTACCCAGCATTGCTGACCATTGGTAATGTTTGCTGGGGCTGATGGGAATTGGAATCCAGAACATCTGGAGGGAACCAGATTGGGGAAGACTGTGCTAAACCATAGTTTAGACCAGGCAAATCTCAGGCTTTTGTGCTCCCCAGGAGAGAGAAATAAGACAGGAATTCTGGAAGCTGCCAAAAATAGGATCTTTTAAATTAAATTTTCTGTGAGAACATTGTTCTGTACTCTACTTTAAAAAACTTTTTTCTAGGAGGGGAGGGTTGAGAGGTATTCTTTTCAGGATTAGTATTGATTGAACTTTGTTGTTTGACAGATGAGGAGTCTAGCTTCAATGAATATTAAATTGAGAAGTCATTTTTAGAATATTAAAGAACTCTATCCTGGTCCTAAGTCAGAGGTGGGAAAAGTTATGTTTATAAGAAATTTAGTACAATTAGCCTAAGACGCCGCACTCCAGTATCAATGACTTTGAATTCACAAGGCATTTTTAAAATGTCAGTAGAAAATTTTCTCCCAGTTCTAAGTACAAAAAAAAAATCTCTCTGAAGCAGGAAGGACAGATGTGTTATTATTTGAGATAATATTTGGTTTAACAGTTAAATAATAACCATCAGCTGGATCTTTCTGTGCAGATATGGAGTTCCTCTTCCCCCTCTTCCTCCACACCCACCACCAGGATTAATGGGCTTCAGGGGCAGTCCTCTTCCCCCCAGAGCCAGAGGGATGTTGCCATGGCCACCAGCCCATTTTCCACCTCCAGGAGGGTAAGAATATTTACTTTCCCTATTTAAGCTAATTGTATTTCACACGTACATGTTCTTAGATAAGATTCTTTAAAACCTTTGAAGATAGATTAAGTATCAAAGTCAAAGCCATCCATGTGGACTTTTAAAAACATTAAGATCGTTTTGCTAGCATATTTTATCATCTTGGAAGCCTTTTAAATGTGTGGTGGAAGCATATTCCAAATTACAGTGTGGTATTTTAAGTGTAATATTACAAAAGGTATCTCTTTTTGGAAGAGAAAACCAATTACAATCTTGTCCTTTTATACAGCTTTCCCAATGGACCCCGTGCACCTGTCCCTCCGCCACCTGGATGGGGCCAGAGATGGCCTGGGCCGCCAGGTGGCAGATTCTATTAAAGAGGCTTATTCTTTAATTCAGTAACAGGGATGCTTGCTCCTTACCTTGAGACCATTTGCAATGGCTGGACTAAGAACTGCCTGTAAAGCACTATAGAGGGCAAAGAAAACTAATAGAACTCTGACATTCATATTTTTCCAGTAGCCCTTATGCACCAAGTTGGTAAAAGCCATATATTTAAAAACATACCCTAAAGATCTGTAACTCCTTGGATACTTCCAAACATATCCTCTTCAAAGTCTGGAGTTTGGGAAACTGATACCTGCACACTAAAGTTTTTTTTGTAAAATATATATCTATCTATATATTAAAAATGGGTCAAGCTTTTAATTTGATATTTAGATTGTAAATAATTGGAAGTGTGTGCAGCTTTTTTAGTATAGATCTCAAGTTTCAGTAATATGTATTTGTAGCCTCTAAATCTTGTGAACTGTTGTTTCTGTTTGGTTATAGTAATTGCAGCAACATGCTTCATATTGGGAAGGATAATTAACTCTTAACCGCTTAGAGAATTTATATATTGAGCGGTGTCTTAAAAATAAAATATAAATTATTATGTATGATGGCTGGAAATGTAACTAGTACACAAAATGTAATGGAGAAAACAAACTCTGAATGTTAAGTTGTGAACAAAAGAAATTTTATAAATGAACTAAAGTTTATGGGCTTTGTTTTAATTCATTTTAAAATACAGCTTGACCTTTCTGTTTAAATTTCTAATTGTACAGTAATGTATTAGAGTGTATAGCTGAACATTTGACCAATTGTATAATTACAGCTGGCAATGTTACTTACAAAAGGGTATGTTAATATTCACAGTGTACATACTGTTTTAAATTAATACATTGCTGTATATTACATAGTTAACATTCAATTTCATTTTCTTACTTTGCACTGGAAAATACTAAAAATGGAATGTGTAACTTATGTTGCTTGCTGAAATGACAGATAAAACTGTAAAATTCAGAAACAGCACTGTTTAATGTCAAGGATGATCACAGTCTGTAAATTAATTTTTAACACATTCTGCATTCTTTTGTGCTGAGGGCTGAATTAAAACTTTTTTTTTACCAGTCTGGTGCAGTTGGGGCTTTTTAGTGTGAGCAGTCCTTACATTGGGTCCAAAGTCTGCAAGCAAAGTAAAATAAAACGAAGAAAAGCAATTAATTGAGGTATGAAAGCAACTGGCTTCCAGTTAAGTGAAAGCTAAACAGTTAATTAATTTAGTCTTGATAAAAACGGCCACCACCAGACTTTGCACTGGTACTTGTTTGGATCCTTGGTGTCTTTAATTCATTGCAGTGGATAATATTTTAATTTCATATGTTTTCTGGAAAGCGAGCTTTTTTGAACTGTGTATAGTGGGGGATGGGGATTATGGGCCTCCAGATGTTGTTGACAGCAGCTTGTAGCAGCCTTAGGCCAGTGGTAAGAAATGCTGGAAGCTGCAATACAACAAAATCTGAGGTGCTGCTTAATCCCTGTCCTGGATGTATAATATACAGTTAGAATAGATTTGTTTAGTTCTAGTCCAGTGGTTAAAATTCTGTTCCACAACCATCTTTTATTTACAGTCTTTGTAAGCTTAAAGCATAGAACTTGCTGCTTTAAAACTAGCTAAATTGGTTAATAGTTCATTTGTCTAATGATACTTAATAGTGAAAGAATGATGCTATTGTTATCTTCTGAAGGGTAACATAGTCACCCTTTGAGGCCAGTGGGAGATGGCATGCAGACCTTTGGGAGAGCTTTCATCAAGGCCTTATTTGAGGTGAGAGAGTATTTAAAACATTTTTTCACTCAATTATTTCCTTAAGCAAAGTGCACATTCATCTGACTTCAATTCATGTTCTTAGTATATATACACGTGAACAGGCACACAGAGTATTGATATTGTTCCCACTCATGGACCAAGGTTCACAGTTGCCTTATGATGAAGCCAGACCATTTGAAAGGATGCATTGTGTTCAGGTCTAGCAATTTGGCCAAGCACGCTGGTAGTAGGTCAGGAAAGCACATATCAGACTGTCACAAGGCTTAGTTTTTCACAGATCTGTCAGAAGGTTACATCCCAACCCCACTTCCTTAGGGGCAGTGCATGCCAAACAACAGCACAAAACACTGGTGAGTCTTTTTTTGTACAGGCTGTATCTGGATCTACTTTGATTTTTCTATTACTGAAACATACACTTAGGTACAAAACACACTGCAGAAATAATCCAATTTGACACCACTTTAACTGCCTTGGCTTTATGCTAGGGAATTCTGAGAACTCTAGTTCTGTTAGACCGTTAGCCTTCTCTGTTGGAGAGCTCTGCCACCACAATAAACTACGGCCTGTTACAGACAGCCAAAATAAAGCTGCTTCGAGTCACAGTGGAGGTATGGTGTTTCAATGATACATGCGTCCTAAGAGTCCAGAAGCCACACCAAAGCCACACTCCAGTCCTTAGGGCTGGAGCGTGGCTTTGGTGCAACTTCTGGACTCTTAGGACGCATGCATCATTGAAACACCATGCCTCCACTGTGACTCGAAGCAGCTTTATTTTGGCTGTCTGTAACAGGCCTACATGTCTCAGGATCCTTAGCATTGAGCCAGGACAGTTAAAGACATCTCAAACTGGATTATTTCTGCAGTGTGTTTTGGACCATAGTTGTCTTGCTTGAGTGGAAATGCCACTTACAAAGACCAACCCTTGATTTCCCTGTCTTGCTGCCCTGTGCTTGTGCCATCCAGTGCCACTCCAAAGTGTCGACTGACCTCATGGACGTTTTGGGGGTAGCATGGGGATGGGTCTGGAGGAGGGTGTGGCATTTAGATGCCACATGACCAGAAGATGTCTTGAATCCACCCATTCCATCAAACAGCGGTGGCTTCAAGACGTCTTGGGGGAGTGGCGTTTAGACACCACACACTTGGAAACGCCTTAAACCCAGCCCAAATTGAAGCAGATTTTTTCCCAGCAGATTTGGGCCATGGCATGTGCTTGCCACAGCCCCAAGGCATCTTGGGTGGGGCAGCTTCAAGCAACCCATTCATGGCTGTCTGTTCCACCCTGTAGTTATATGAACAATTCAGGTAACACTTCAGATATGCAAAGCTGCCTTTATATACAAAGCTGCCATGTGGTTTAGGAGTGATTACATTATGCTCTCGGTCAATATAGGCTGCATAATACTGCTGCATTAATATGTAATGTTTCAATGAAAAAAGTTATTGGCTAACCTTCAACTACTCTGCACAGAGAGATCCAAGACTAGTAACATTTTAGCAGTTCAAATGAATTAGTCTTACACTCAATATGTAAGTATGGCTGTGCAGACAATCGTTCTCACTTGAGATAGGGCAAATTTTCCACTGGTCCTCAGTTTCAGAGGAAGGCAATGGCAAATCCTCTCTGAAGAACCTTGCCAAGAAAACCCTATGATAGGTTTTCTGTACGTCAAAAATGACTTGGAAGGTGCACATCAATAAAGTAAGGATATTAGCAATTTTTGCATTAAAGAAGAATAGTACACACATGTATGAGGACATGAACATTCTTCCTGAACCCATTCATTTTATACTGTAGAAACCTCAAAATGGCTTCCAAACCTATGTTGGCATTTTCATGTCTCTAGGAGGAAGTTCTGATATTATTACCCCTTCTTATCTATGAAAATATAAATGTTGAAAGGGCGGCAAATGTTCTCTTGCGTATAAAGTGGAATACATAGATTTGGTGGATCCAGAGGCCAATTTTCTGCCCAAGGCAGAAAAATGAACATTTTTGACCAAGTCTGAGTGGGTGCACTTTCACTACCCCGAAGTAGACAGACTGTTCCTTTTACCTTATGCACTACACCTAAATGCAAGCTATGCAGTTATTTAGTGGCAATATTGTTTTTATTTTAGACATGAGAAGAAAGCTTAATTGCCTCACTATATTGCACAAAGGTCCATTGAGTCCTTCGTTACTTTCAGTAGCTGCTAACCAGAATCTTCTAGAAGCCCAAAAGCAAAACATAAAGGTAATTTGCCACATCCAGTTTATCCTAAGGAAGTAGTAAGCAAGCAATTGTGCTTTGGTTATCAGGATGAACAGACATTTGAGTCTCCTGGGTTTAGTGTGTGTATGTAGCCAATTTCAGCAGAGAAACTTCCTTACAGATTGCTTCCTTTCTCCATAAGCATAGTTAACAGAAGTTTCCTTTTTAAAAATTGCAAACATTTTGAGGTCAACCTTTAAAATAGGCTCACATTGAATATAAGGGAGAAAACACATTTAAGGAACATATTTTCTGCTGTAATAAATTATGTTGCAGGATCACCTTATTTTGATGGGGAAAAAAGTTTGTATCAATAAACATGAAGATAGTAAAGTATGAACTGCCTTTGTGTTTGTCTTACTTACTATGTCAATTATGTGTGTAGGGTACATAAGCACCATTCTCCTGTGGTGCTTCCTTTTTTGTATAGTCCACTGCAGGGCTATCCGACTGTGGAACACTCTTCCTTGGAGTGTATTGGAGTCTCCTTCCTTAGAGATCTTAAAACAGAGGCTGGATAGCCATCTGTCAAGGATGCTTTGATTTTGTTTTCCTGCATGGCAGGGGATTGGACTGGATGGCCCTTGTGGTCTTTTCCAGCTCTATAATTCTATATCTAAATTCATTTTACCCAGCTAATAATAGATGTAGATATAAATACAGTGCAACTTCTGTTCCTGGACAATCATACAGTACAAAAATGAGTAACCGGTGGGCAAGAAGACATACTCCAATGAGACAGGTAGAGGAACTGCTGCCCTATCCAGTTTTGCCCAGCAGTTTGTTGCAAATGTTTTGTTGGTAGAAAAGAGTACCTTCCAAATTGACACAGTGTTACAGCTGACTCATCCTGCTGTTGAGAATGTCACTGAAACATCACATAGCATTGAAGTATGCACTAGCTGCCAGTATGAATTCACTCATGGTTTGGAACAGCAATCAAGAAAGGGGGGCAGTCATGTTTTATCACTTTCTTCTGAGCCAAAGCTTTCAATAGAGATATTTAGGTACTCATCTTCACTTTGCATCGGGGTGATGATGTGACCAATTCATGTAGCAAACTCCCTTTTATGTTCTACCAAAATGGAACCTTCCTCACCCCACCAATACCTACCACATTTTTGTATCCTAGTAACCTTAATCTAGTTGCTAAGAAACAGCTTACACAAAGAAGAGCCATTTGATTTTATTCCCTTTTAGAAGATTTATCCCCTATTTCATGCATATTAATGGAATGGTTTATAGATATGCAAGGAAAAATGTTTAAGCCAGGCTGACAGTCTGTTTAACTCTAGCTTAGCATGCATAGTATTGCAACCTGAATGCCTTTTCCAGAAAAAAAACAACCTCCCAAGGCATCACAGAGTCCTGGAATTGGCTCTTAAGAAATTAAAGCCCTTTAGAAGGCAGTCTCATTTCCTGAAAGTGAAGCCCACTGAATTGAAAGTAAGTTATATGTATGATGGTACTGTTTAATGAACTAAAACAGATACTGACTTTTCTATCTGTAAAATGGGAATAGTAACATATTGCAAAGCTGATAGAGCTTGGAAAAAAAAGCTTAATAAAATTTTAGACAGATTGGTTTGTACCCTGATTAAAAATATTACTGTAGGCTTCTGATTGTTTTTAAACATCCTGTGGTTATTAGTAAGCTCTATGTGGGAGATTAGCATCTGCTCACGGCTGCCCTAATTAAGACAAGCACTTTGGCACAGCTTGGTCTTGCACTTCCCCTTTAGCAGGAAAGAAAATGAACAGCTTAGAAGTAAAAATCAGCTTAAGATTACTGTGCCAACAGCTTGGTTATTTCACAGTGCCAGGTTCTTAACCCCAATTCTTTAAGAGCAGCTGACATTATTGGTAGTTACATTCCCATTTGATCTCTGAATTGGTGGATAAGCAATACACAAATGTCACATATCCTGCAAAAAATCTTCCTTTCACTTGGACGAAAGGGAAATTCTACGTTTCAAGTTATGTATTTGGAACATACACTACTAAGCACTCATTGTTATTGGACCAGAATAAAAAGTGCCTAACTCAGCGGTTCTCAGCCTTCCTCATACAGTGACCTTTTAATATAGTTCCTCATGTTGTGGTGATCCCCAGCCATAAAATCATTCCTAAAGCCATTGGGAATATGTTTTTTCCGATGGTCTTAGGGGACCCCTGTGAAAGGGTCATTTGACCCCCGAGGGGGTTGCGACCCACAGGTTGAGAACAACTGAATTTAAAACATTCAAAACACTAAAAATGGAGTCAGGCAAAGGATTGAAGTAGATGTTCTGTTTTCTTCCTGCAAATCCCAGCCCCAAATGTTTCTGCAGACATACAGTCCTATAACAGTTTAAAACTTGATAGCAATAGCAAGTACATTTCTATACCACTTATCAGTGCACCTAAGCACTCCCTTAGCAGTTTATAATGTGTAAGCTAATTGCCCCCAACAATCTGGGTACTCATTTTAGCGACCTCGGAAAGATGCAAGCCTGAGTCAAGCTTGAGCCCTTTTGCTAGTATTGAACTCACAACTTTGTGGTTTGTGGGTGAGTGGCTGCAGTACAGGAAGTTGCTTCAAGCTTGTATCTATGTTATAGTGCCTGTCCACAAAGCTAGTTTTGTAAGCTACAAATAGAATGAATGTATATCAATGGCACTGGAAGACAGCTGCCCCTGGGTGTGAAGGAAAGTCAAGGAAAACAAGAGTTACTCCCATGCATAACTACTACCAAACTACTGAAGTGCACCAACTTGTACATTTCATTAACTGTTCTGAATTTTTAAACACATTATTTATAACAACCTCAAATACTGTGAGGCTTATAATATGATCCTCACAATAGCAGAAATATTTTGGTAACACTTTCCTCAGAAATTCTGTAGAATATTATTAGTCTTAGATTACTGAAAATTATGAAAGGAAGTATTTTCAAACATTATAAATCACTTGAACTTAGAATTTATAAAATAGTTTTTCATTTAAGTTCCAGCTTAAACAAATCATGACACAAGTGTACATAACACACTTATATCTACTTACTTCCACCTCTTCGGAACAATCATATCTTGGGAGTTCCAATTACAAAAATGTGGTCAAGAAAAGGTTTCTTAAAACCAGAGTGGTACAGACTATTTTCAAACTCAAAACAGGACTTTCATAATAAGACCGTTACATTCCATTTATGGTTCTAACATAAAATGTAGGTGGAACGTCCGCAGATCAGGTATGTTATGATTTAGCTGCTGTTTCTTCTATTTCAGGCAGTGTGTCCCAAACAGGTGTCTGAATATGTTCAGGAAGCCTTTCTAATCTGGTCTGAAAACAAACAGAAATGTACATCAGTAATTTTGTACCACAACAGTTCATCAGTTGTCTTAACACTTTCTACTGCAGTCCTTGTTTATGTAAATTATATTCTTAAAATCCAAAACATATATGGGATTTTGCACAGTATGAGATTTTGCACAGATGGAGGATTTCACCAGAAAGAAAGCCTTTGATTCATGATTAAAACAAGACTTAAGACTCTGTCACATATTCTACATGAAGAATTATTAACCTTTATTTATAAAGCGCTGTAAATTTACACAGCGCTGTACATACAATCTTTTTAAAGGGAACCGTCCAATTAAAAAGATTGTATGTACAGCGCTGTGTAAATTTACAGTGCTTTATAAATAAAGGTTAATAATAATAAGACTCAAATGTGTCAGGTTAACGATAAACTTATTAACACTATGAACCTTTTTAAGTTTCCTCAGTGCCCTTCTACATTATCATATCACTGTTGTTATTGATTTGTTATTTTGTTATTAATAACTGTTAAGATGATCATTGCTGCTTTTAAATGTTGACATTTTATATAACCCCTGAAGTGTAATACAGTAAAATTTGACCAAAAAACAAAACTCTGTCACATTTTTATACTGCAGAGTTAAAATACAGTTAAATACCTTTTTTACTTCCATGGCGACCCCTTCGGGTAAATTCCGTTGAATATATTCCAGGTATACACTGGCTGTGCTGCCAGTTAAATGCTTTAACTGAAACAATAGAAATGTTTTAGTTTTCAGGTAACAATGGCATATATGTCAACATAAGAGATCTGTAGCACGCATACGAGTTTATGTCAGCTTGTGCAACTGAGCGTTGCCTTTATCCATTTAATAACTTTGAGAATAGTAACTCTATAGAGTCAGAAAATTAATGGGCTGAATATGGTTCACAGGCTATTTGCTGCCTGCTAGAAGTTTAGTATTTTAGACAGAAGAGAGTGTGTGAGCACATAGTCACATGCACAGATAAAAGGAATCCCTGTTCTTAAAGCAGAGCTAGATAATGAGTCATCCTGATGCTGGACTCCAGTTCCCACCAGCACATATCAGCACAGTCAGTGATGACTGATTTGGTTGCTAGACAGTTCATAGGGCAAGGTAATCCAACAACACTGAAGATGGGGACAGAAGGTTCCTCATCCTGACATACACACTTCTGACTTTTTTTGAAAAAGCTTCTCACCTCCACATATCGATAATGTGTCCTCATTTCATACTGAACTCTGTGCTTCTTATAAATGTGAACAGATTTCAGAAGTGTGAATCGCTCTATCTTCCTTCGAGGTTCTTCTCTAAGAGATAAAGTCATCTTTACTGAAATATCTGTCTCTGTACACCATTTATTTCTGAAAATAAACTTATTTGTTATCAATAATGAAGCGGGGAGGGGATTGAATTGGGGAGCCAAATGGGATTGCTGTTTTGTTGCTCAGATCCGAGAGAAACAAATCCTTGGACCTGAGAAGTGGTCAAGGGAAAACCTATAATCAGTAAT
Organism: Sceloporus undulatus; assembly: GCF_019175285.1. Classification (NCBI taxonomy): domain Eukaryota; kingdom Metazoa; phylum Chordata; class Lepidosauria; order Squamata; family Phrynosomatidae; genus Sceloporus; species Sceloporus undulatus. The sequence goes on along the minus strand of NC_056522.1, from coordinate 33,508,195 downwards.
TTTTTGGCTGTCATCAAGAACTTTCATTCATAATTTAAAACAAAACTGAAAACACAAATGTAACCTCTCATCTATAATATGAGCTCTTGGTAGGAAAAAGAGGACTGATATAACATCGTATAATGCATATCTTAAGAAAAATTGCACTCATGTCGAAATGCTTCTTTTCAAGGTGTTTGTGAAAGAAAGAACTAATGGTTTGACACCTCAATATTTGGAAGGTGTGACTCTCCCTGTCTGCCTACCCAAAGACTGAGGTCTCATGGAGGGACACTCCTGTGTTACAGAAGTGAGGAGAGGGTAACTTGGAAGTGTGGCACCCAGTTATGGAATGACTTCTGCTTGGAAGCATTACTGTCACTAACACTGACTTTATTCATGCATCAAGTAAAAACATGTCTGTTTACAAAAGCCTTTAGGCCCTAACTGTTTTCCCCAAAAAAGTTTGCATAGTTTTAACCTGATTTTCTTACAGGTTTGTTAAATAAATAAATATATATTTATTTAATGTATTTTTACTGTTGAATTGTTTTAATCTCTTTATATTGAGTTTACTTGTATGTTGCCCTAAGATTTCAAAATATAGAGCATGATATAAATAAATAGACATATTAAATTCAAAAGGACTTTTGAGTTAAATATACAAGATAATCTCTACCCTCAGGGATATTAAATTACTATTCAATTCAAAAACCAGTTTCACAGAGATAACAGCTACATGTCCCCCTCTTTTTCTTTTACTTCTGGCCGATAAATTTACAAGAGTCTGGCACAACTTATGAACCATAAGGAACCTGATTTAATTGCCCCTGTTTCCAAAGTCTGAATCAGGAAGTCCAAACTGTTCTTTGCTATTCTGACTAAAACTTATAGAAGATGAGGTGAATTTCACTGGGAAATCAATATTCTGGATTCTTGTCAGCCCAGAAGGTATGTTTTTGGACTGATAATGGCTAGAATACTGTTGGTGAACATTACAAAGAGGTGTTGTGGTTCCTCATAGCAGACGAATTCTGGGAGGGATGAATTGGATCAGTGTTTATGCTATCTAATGTGAGGGGTCCCCCAATATACTAGGGACCAGTATTATATTTGTAGCCACTGGTTACAAACTGTTTGTTCCTGGAAACTCCCAGACTAGCAACCATTGGCTCACAAAGCACAACTTTGAGTACCATTGGCAACCAACTGTGGCACAGGTAATTCCTCCCCCCGCCCCCCTTTTCTTTGCTACTAGTATTCCCAGGCTGTATTCTTCTTGCTACTGTGGTTGTCTTTATGTCCATTAACCTACCAGTGGAACTAAGAAGATTTGGGTCAATGGAATTACTAGGGTTGGAAGCACAGACTGAAGTTAAGCAGTACTTCAACCACAGGTCAGCCAAGCTGTTTCAAAAAGGAGATTTTAGGAAAGCTGGGCAAATGCAAAGGTAAATACAGTAAAGTCTCGATTATCCGACATAAACGGGACTGACTGATTGTCGGATAACCGAAAATATCGGATAATCCAATGAGGTTTCCCTCTGCTTGAAGGGAGCTCAGCGGAGGTCCCTTCCAGCCGAGGGAAAGCAAGCTGCTGTGGAGGGGACTGGGCCAAGGCCAGAGTCCCCTCCTTAGCGGCCTGGCTTCCCTCAGCTTGAAGGGAGCTCCGTGGAGCTCCCTTCCAGCTGAGAGAAAACTAGCAGTGGCGGGGCTTGGCCCCTTCCCTCCCGAGGGAGTCCTTGGGCGAGTCCTTGGGCTCCCTTGGGAGGTGAGGCAAGCCGCAGAGGACAAGCTTGGGCCGAGGACACAGCCTCTTTGAGGAGGCTGCGTCCTCAGCCCTTTCCTGTCCTCCGTGGCTGCGGAGGACAAGCCAGGCTGAGCACCTGGGTCTTTCCTCCCCTCGAACGGACTCCTGAGAGTCTGTTCGGGGAGAGGAAAGAGGAAAGAGAAGCTGGGAGGGAGAGGCCTCAGCATGGGCCCAGACCTCTCTTTCCCAGGCCTGCCCTCTCCCTCAGTGGGCTCCCTGGCCAGCCCTCCTCTTCCTGGACCTCCCCTTTACTCCAAAGGGCTCTTCAGAGTCCTTTGAGGGGAAGGGAAGGGAGGCAGGGCAGGAAAGGACTCGGTGAAGGTAAGTAGGGAACAAGGGAGAGAAGGGGAGGCGAGGGGCGTCAAATAATCCAGAGTGTCAGTTAACAGAGACTCTACTGTAGTACTTACACTTTTTCAACTGAGAGTCCAAGTTCTTTAGCAGCAAGCACCATGAAATACTCATAACTGTCCAACACGGTTTTGTCATGACCTTTAACAAGAACAGTTAGTCTCTTGTATAGTGTATCTGGTTCATCTGAAATAGATACCTACATGGGTAAGCAATGAGAAATAAGAAGATCAGTATACACGAGACAACATTGCAACATGCTGTTTTTTAATATCTAATTATAAGTTATTCCTTTCAGATTAAGAAGCGAGGAATGCTGTTACAGCCACAACATATTTTAAACGCATCCAAACATGTATCCCGGGTCCATTTAGATTTTTTAAGGAAATGTTCTTAAGTTATTGGCAACATATAGCAAGTTCAAAACTTCTCAAACATACCAGTGTGTTTTCCTTGGGCTGTTGAATATCTGTGTGGGCCCCTGAAAGCTGAAACCACATCAGGGGGTTGTTTCTGAAACAGGGAGCAAGAATGATTATTTCAATGATAATACATGGGCAGGAGCATTAGGCTCCAATCCCATAGAAACCGAAGTGGGAATGAGCCCCACTGAACTTAGAGGACCTTACTATTAAATAGATGTGGGCTTCACTGATACAGCTTTGAGAAATAAACTTACTGGAGAAAGTTATGTTGCTTCAGTGGAGCTCTGCTTCTTAGAAGGAAATTCTCTTGCCCCTAGAAAAACAAGAATTAAATAGCTGGTACATTACGGGATCTATGCTAATGTTATCATTCATCAAGCACAATGGCTTTGCAGAATTAGCCTCAACACGCAGTGCCTAAAAGTACACAAAACATTGGAAGACAATTTGGAGAGGAAGGGAATTCACACACACAGCATCTACACTAGAAACAATGCAGTGTGACACCTCTTTAACTGCCATGGCTCCATCCTACAAAACCCTACGATCTGCACTTTTGTGAGACGTCAGCATTCAACCAGAGAATGCTACAGATTTTGTTAAAAGTACAAATCCCAGGACTCTGTGGGATGGAGCCACAGGACTTAAAGTGGTGTCAAACTGCATCACTTAAGTGTAGCTGCACCCACAGAGGGAGATATGCACAAATTCCATGATGATAAAGGCTAGCCCATATCTGCTGGTTGCCCCTTCATTTGATTCTGGGATCCCTCTCCATGGACTTTATTCAGATCCCTTATGTACCCATCCCATTGCGCTACACACCCTCCTGTGGCCTCCATGCATTCGGATCCAAATGGGCTGCTGATGATACATCCAGCTGAAATACCCTGCTTCCCCACGAGGTCAAGTTTTCCTGCCCCATTGCCTCCTGCCAGGGTTAATGTGTCCTTGCTGTTTTAGTATCTGCAGCTGCAGTGGAAGCTGCAAACAATAGTAAGGGTATGATGTGTAGCTGGTTCCCAAGGGAACAATGGCAGGGAAGTGGTTAGAGATTTTCAGTCCACATGATATGATATAGACTCCTAGCGTTTTAAGAGATGCTCTTCTGCCGTGCAGGAACTCTCCGTCAAAGCATCCCCGACAGATGGCCATCCAGCCTCTGCTTAAAGGCCTCTAAGGAGGCAGACTCCGCCACTTACTTACAGCCCTTACTTTCAGGAAGCTCTTTTCCTGCAGCTTGCATCCATTGCTCCAGATCCTGTTCTCTGGAGCAGCAGAAAACAAGCTTCCTCCCTCCTGAAGCCATGAGCAACAAAGTGGCTTATTATTATTGTTATCATTATTCCCCTTGATGATCCTCCAGGGCCCCCTGCCCCTTGCCAGCATTTGGGAACGCAGAGGCTGCTTAGCTGGAGGAACTCAGGACGTCCTCCTGCACGGCAGAAATAACGCGCTTTGGCCCCGTTTCACAGCCACGATTGTAGTCTGGCGTCACACTGCATCATCCCAGCATCTGCCTTGGCAGCGGTTTCCGTGTTGGACTGTGGCTCAGGGCTGCCATTACCTGCCACAAGCGCCTCAAGAAACTCAGCCCCCTCTGCGCCGCCATTTGGTCCCCCGCTTTTAGCGTCACTTCCTGTGACAGGGAACCATCGAGCGCCACTTCCGGCGAGGGCTAGAGCGGCAAGGCTCTTTTGCGTGGCCGCGGGGTCTCCGCCTTAGTCTGGAACTAAGCCAGGAGTGAGTCTAGCCTTCGCCCTTTCGAGGGAACCACTTTCTACAGTCTCTCTCTCTCTCTGTGTTTGTGTCTGTATCCGTATCTATATACATTATATATATATATATATATATATATATATATATGTTATAATATCTATATATGTGTGTGTGCGCACACACTATAATACACACAGACCATTCCAGCATTATAATCGCTTTCACTTTTCTCATGTCACTTTATATTTAATAACACTATATATGCACACATCATATAATATACATATATATGTAGATTGTATTATATATACACACACACACACCATTGCAGCAGTATAATTGCTTCTTTTCTTCTGTCACTTTATATATATTTTATATTATCACTATATATTTATACATATACACACATTGTATAATATACATATACACTGTATTATGTGTATATATACATACACACACCATTGCAGTATGATTGCATCCACTTTTTTCTTGTCATATATACGAATACACACACACCTATATATATATATATATATATATATATATATATATTACATTAAATTGTATTATATTGTATGGTGTGTGTGTGTGTAGAGTTATAATATATATGTGTAAAGTGAAAAAGTGGATGCAATACTGCTGCAATGATATACATATATTTGTGTGTGTGTGTATGCATACACACACACAGTGTAGAAAGTGACACAAGAAAGAAGTGGATGTGATGATACTGCTGCAATGGCTGTACTGTTGAAAGTGACACAAGAAGTGGACAATTGATATTTGTCTTATCCTTTTAAATGATGCTATGAATTTCTAACTGATGCTGTGTTTTAACTGATGTGTTTTTTTTTAACTGATGTCGTATGCTGTATTTGTTTCCCACCTTAATCCAGGGTGAAAGGTGGACAAGAAATAATAATGATATTATTATTATTATCATCATCATCATTATTCTTTACCCTCTGCCCAAAGTGGTACTTTTAAAAAGCCCTTCCAGAACTTATTAATTTGCTCACTGGAACTGGTTCAATTTAAAGGTCCATCAGAAGTCCATAAACCAAGTAACGAGGGCTATTTAAAACTTTTATTTCATCCAAGAAGGCTGCATTGCTACTCTAAATCACAGGAAAGCATTTTATAATCTCATTAACATACTTTCTTTGCCATTAATCAACTGTTTGCTCCCATCTTCTCTGCACTGAGTGCCCTATATTGCTGGGACGGGTAGACTTCAGAGATAGCAAGATCTACTTTGGGGTTGTTTTTAAAAAATAATTAAACCATAGAATCGTAGAGTTGGAAGAGACCCCAAGGGCCATCCAGTCCAACCCATTCTGCCATGCAGGAAATCTCAGTCAAAGCATCCCCAACAGATAGCCATCCAGCCTCCGTTTGAAGACCTCCAAGGAGGGAGACTCCACTACACTCCAAGGAAGGAGTGTGTTCCACTGTCAAACAGCCCTTACTGTCAAGAAGTTCCTCCTAATGTTGAGGTGGAATCTCTTTTCCTATAACTTGGATCCATTGCTCTGGGTCCTGTTCTCTGGGACCTAACTCGGTAAGGGCATCTTCAGACGTTGAAAATAATCCAGGATGAATCCAGTTTGAACATTTGTTCTTCACATGCATTCCAAATGCATGTGATTAATTTCTTTGGAGGGCTGCCAAAAACCCCACTTTTTCTGAGTTTTTTTAAAAATGATTCATATCATTGGCAGCGATGCAAATAGACCTGGGATAAAACTCTGCATGCGTTTAACATGTTTCAAATACATTCACACCATCGACTCCATCTTTATTCAAGCACTGACATGTGTGAGCAACTGAACTCCCAGAGATGCACATAGATGCAGTTGCATAGTGTGAATAGCAAACTTGGAATGCTTGAGTCAGATTATTTGCATAGTTGCGCTAAAAACACATACATCTGAATGACCCCTTAATCTGTCTTCAGGCCACCCTTGCCAAAGTGCATTCACTCTTCTCTTTCTGTATCCATCTTGGTGAAACATGAGAAGAATTTTGTTATTTAAATGAAAAGCCCTCTCCGTATTAATGTATTACCAAACTAGATTATCTCCTTACTACCTTTCCTTTCCATTTCAACATGGTCATCTCTTGTGCCCATATGGACAGCTTAAAAAGGAGGGTGGGTTGGGTGGTATTCCCCTTTAGTTACATGAACAGGGCAAGAATTAAAAATGATTCAACAGTCTATAACGGATGGTTTGGAACTGTCTTTTCTCCTTAGGTTCCCTGTCAGTCATACGGTATTTACTGGCAATATTATTTTTAAACATATTAAACATCTTTTAACTTAATATAAACTGCCCACACTTGTGTGCCGGATGGGTGAACGATTCCAATGTTTTCAAAAAATCTCTACACGTTTGAAATGCAGATTAATTTATTTGAAAGATTTTTTTCCATCCCGTGAACAAAACAAAATAAACATTAACAAAAGTACATCATATCAAAAAGTATAAAATACTGTCCTTTTTGGCAGAACTGTTACGTAGATTCCCTTTGATTTTACAAATACAAGTATTTGTGAATATAAGAAAAAGCTGAAATATTCTATACAAAGTGCTCTCTTGTGGACCAAATGGGATGCTTGCCCTCAAACTCACCCCTCCTAAAAGGAAAACAACCCCCCCCGTGTCATATATTAAGAAATTAAAGCATCTCAGTGCAAACCTGAATAAATTACATCCTGAAGCTAAAGCACATGCAATTCAGGTGCAGTTAAGCCATAACAGGCCGTTTTTAAATTTTTTAAAATAAAGAATTATTTGCCCCCCCATAACTTTTTTTTACACAAAACTCTTTATTTACAGCTTTTCCATAACAAGCTGATGACAATAAAATATGTCTGAAAATAAGATTTCTCCATAAAAAATATTTTCCTTTCGTTATGTACAGTTTTTAATCTAAGTTGCTACAGAAACCATGCGAACAAACATATGAAACGCAAGAGAAAACGTATCCCAGGATCTCTGCAAAATTAAAATAAGCTGTGATAATATTTATCACAAGTTTTTAGGAATACAGAATTTACATAGAAAAGTTAACACATGCATCGATATTCATCCAGAGATTATTTTAAGATTCTCTTTGGTTCTTTTAAGACACATCCACAGCTCTGTATTATTTCTGAGGTTGCAAAACAAAAGCGTATCTTGAGGAATTGTTCACTTGTTACTACAATAACCCTGTGAGTTTGAGGTTACTGCACCATCCCTGTATTTCACAGCTTGAAAAGTTTACTTTGTGGGGACTGTGACTTCCAGAAACCTAGAGTCACTTGGGATTCTGAGCATTGTACTGCAACAAAGTCATGGCCAGCATCCTATACTGTACTGGAAGATGTAGCTAGAGAGACATAGCTATGTCTCCTGATGTTACCACTGCACCCCAAACCCACCTTTTCAGCAGCACAGTCCACCAACATGGCCATTTCTGTGTTGCCAAAGATCCTGGGAATGAATGGAGAAATGTCAATCTCTCTTTCTGTTAGCAATCCCTGCAAAGTCTGCTACTCGACATATCTCCACTCATCCTTCTGCTTTCCAACAAGAAAACTGACATGTTGGGGCAGGGACTATGCTGCTAAAAAGGTAGGTTTTGAGGGGACATTTGGTCATCATCACATGTGCAAAAATCGTTAAAGGAAACAGTGATAGGAGTTTATCGCACGGGGGAAATCCCGTGCAGAAATGGGATTTAAAAGCTAGAAAAACCCTGCAAAAGCGGGTTGATTTTCACACATGTCATTGTTAAACTTGTGTTAACCCGAATAGAAAGTAAACAAAAGCCACTACTTTTTACTTTCGGGACTTTCTGAGAGTAAAAAGGAGTGGCTTTTGTCTACTTTCGGTCCACTTTCCATTTGGGCTGACACAACATTAACAATGATGTGTTAAAATCAATCCACTTTTGTGGTTTTTTTTCTAGTTTAAATCCCCATTTCTGCATGGGATTTCCCGTGTGATAAACTCCATACTAAAAAAAAAGACAGCATCATTATTACAGAACGTTACCATCAGCAATTATTTGAGCCCTGGTGTGTGATGACTGATGTCCATTGATGATAGTGCCCATAATATCATTACTTCTACCAGTTTTAAGAATATTTGCAAGTATTGCTTCCAATTGCAAACCTGAAGCACCAACCAATCCACTCTGCAATTTCACATCAGAGAGGTATCGTTGGAAGAATAATCAATAGCACAGATGGGAGAATGTGCCGTCCAGAGGTTTTTGGACTATAAATCTCATTAGTTCTAGCCAGTAAATCCCAGCGGGTGGGGTGATAGGGAGCTGCAGTTCAGAAACTTCTGGAAGGCGTGTTCCTGTTGAGAAAGACTTAATGTTTTAACAGGTGCTTCAATTAACAAGTAATTTCCACGTATCGTATTTTCTTGTGAGGGTGCTTATGTAGCTGAAGTACATGCTTCTCAGCATGTACACAAATATAAACCACACAAATCAATTTGAAAGGATCTCTTGCAAGAACTGAGCATCATCTCCTCTCCTGGAGCAATGGGGAAGGTGGGGCTGTGGGCTAGAGAGAGAGGCCAATTCCCAGAGACCACTTTCTCCCTTCTCTTTCTGCTGTCAAGACCATTCTGCTGAGGAATGCAGAGAAAACAGTGGATCCAGCCTTTCTGTTTATGAGAAGGAAGGAACGGAAGACAACTCACATGCCGGCCATGAAAGCCTTCAACTTCACAACTCATATTATTTGTTTAGTTGCTCTTTTCCCAAAAGCATGGACTAGTATCTCATGCTCATTACTGAAGATGTTGTCCTTTTAGCAGTAATTGAATTTTTTTCAACTATGGGGGAAAAAACCCAAACAATAAGAGGTAAAATAACAGCAAATTTGCCTAGACTGCTAGAAAATGTTGACAAAAATCTATGATTGTGTAATTCAGCTGACTGTAAGTTGCATGCAATATTTTATTGTATTTCTTTTCTTCCCATAAGGGATTTTAAATTTATATTCTTTTTGCTTCATCAGATTTTGTGTTTACTGTCATAGCCACTGACTGCCATAAATAAATACTGATGTGATTATATATTAGACTCCACAATAAAATTAAACTTCTCCTTGATGAGGCAAATAAATGTCTTATATACAGTAATTTAAAATGAAAGAAAACATGGACTATTGTGCTGAAGATATGTAATTCTTTTTTTCCCTTTTGGCGCTCGGAAACTTACTTTTTTTAGACTCTCAGAATCCCTCAACTAGCATGGCAGCATGGCTAGGTTATGAGAACTGTCAACCAAAAAGCAACTTTTCCAAGCTCAGGCTACAAGTTATAGTCAAAATGTGGAAAGCAGGTAGACTTTGCTTGTTGAGCATTCTGATTAGACAATTCTCCATTTGCTAGTCTACAACTTTCACTCTGAATGGCAGCTTTCATCTCCAGTTCTCTCTCAGCTAATCTTCCTTAGCCTTTGAAGAACAGGGAAAAGTAAATGACCAGGGATTAAAGCCTTCAAAGGGCAGCAGCATCTTTTCCCATGTTGGTATAAAAAGGAAAAGTCAGTGCAGCTTTTGTTGACTGCTCAGGAGCATTCAATATTCCCAACAGTCAAAACCTGGCTGTTTTTTACATAGTGTGTTAATTTCTAAGCTCTTATCTAGATAGGCCTCCATACAGAGTAATGTTCAATGTGGCACTAACCTTGAATATTCAGTTGTCTAGAAAACCAGTGCCTGAATAGTGCTTTCTTGCACACATTTAGGTGAATGTGGTGGTACAGTTTTCAATCACAGATTATTGCTGAGAGGGCTTATTTGCTACTGGGAGTGTTTTGGCTACATGTTACTTTTCTTCCTTCTAGAGATGCTTAAGGGATGCTCCATGTGGAGAAAACTTGAATGATCTAAACTGCCCTTGATGATCTAATGGATTAATTTTCATCTAATGCAGCACCTAAAATTGTTGACCATACCATGACCATGTCACAGTAGCAACTTAAGTAGCAACTTCAGAATTTGACCATGTAGAGCTGGATTTATTTCTTTCAAACTATTGGATTCCCTAGGATTTTGATCTGGCTCTAGGATAATACTCATGACCAGGCATACACACAGTAAAGGAACTCAATATATGCACATAATTTTCACATGTCTATACAATGACTGGGATGCAGAAAACTATGGCTGGAAAATGATCCCACTTCTGGCTCTGGAAAAGGAAAGAATGCAGGCTGCACATATGAGTTATTGCAAAGTTCTCACAAGACAAAGTCCATGTGGAGGAAAGAAGGAGATAATTTTGTTGATCCACCTTTTTTGTTCAGAAGGGGTGTGTGTGTGAAGTACAACCTGTAAGCCATATGTGGCTCCCATGGCTATGTTTGAGGCCCTTAGGGGCCTTCTGGGAGGCTAATAATCCCCCCCCCCCCTTTTGCCTGATTTTAACTAAAATTGTCCCCATGCCCATTAGGTGTGAGGGCAGTAATTTATCTATGTCCACCAGTCTGTTTTAAGTTCAACAGAGTTGTTTTAGAAACCATGAAGTAAATTGATTTACTTCCATGTTTTAAAAAGGCTGCTCCTAAAAAGACAGAGACCCTCATTTCTCCTAGAGTATGTGGGGAACATTTGAGTTTAAGAAAATTCAAACAAAAGGAATACATTAGGCATGGAGAATACAGGGAAGAGGTATTAGCCCTCCAAACCTGGGTGCTAATGCCATCCCTAGCCCTGGGAATTGCCCACCCCTGAACTAAACATAAAACATGACTCCAGAATATCCTAAATTACTATTTGAACTGGAACAGACTCACTGAATTAACTGCTGAATGCTATGTCAACATTTATAAAAATCTGATTCTGCAGCTCTATTCTATTTTTGTAGAGCTTGGAAAAGTTACTTGCTAGAATTACAACTCCCAGAATCCCCTAGCTGGGAGATTCCAAAGCCTGTAGTCCTGAAAGGTAACTTTGCCATGCTCTTGTTTTAAACTTGACTGCATGTGGAGATGTGCACCATCACTCAGCGACCCACATGTGCACAGCCACATATGAAGATGCCCTTGAAAATCTTCATCTGGCACAGAAGCTTTGGTTTCGTAGAAACAACCTTTCACCAGATGCTGAATTCACCCAGGGCAGTCTCTTCAGTAGTAGGGCCTTAACAGCCCAGGGACAATTAGACAAACTATATGTTTGCATCCCAGGGAAGGTTTCCAGATGCCACCAATCTACTCTGTGTTCAAGCTGTGTTTGTTGTAGTGACAATTAACTTGTCAATTTGAAAGTATTTTCTGTTGCCACAGATGTTTGGGATCAAGAACTAATAGATGTACAGTGAAATACATTAAAAGATTTCTAAATATATTAGGTTGCATCATGGGGGGGGGGGAGGAATAAAACCCTGAGGAGCTGAAGAACTTGGGGCTTCTTATGAAACTAAAAGGAAAAGGAAAGAAAACCTCCATCATCTCAGAAAAAATTGATTTCTAAGACACTGGACAAAGGGAAAACAAGTGAATTGCTTCCAAATAGCAATTGCTTCTTTCTGCTGCTTCTTTTTGAGCTGGGAAAATGTTGGATCGGGCTCACGGTGTGCGGTTGCCGCAACACCAATCTGGTGATCAAAGGGGCGGCCTGAAGCCACTCCTTTAAGGCTGTTTATTTTGCCCCTCGTATTCTCCCCCCCCCCCCAGTCTGGGATAAAAAAATTATTCCATGTATTCAAGCAGCTAAAAACAAACAAACAAATGTTGACATTTAGCCCTTCCCTGGTGAGGAAACCAATTCCAGGTGGCACCTGTAATTTTACCAACTGTGGTTCTGGCTCTTATAGCTCAACATCATCCTGAAGTAATTCAGTGTCTTCATCCAGTAAGAGGCCTGGGTCTATCACTTCTGTACTGTCAATGACTGCTCCCAATTCCTGAACAACATCACTACTCAGTTCGTCTACCTGTTCAACCTGTTTTATCAAATCCAAATGATCCAGTGGAATCAAGCCATGTCCTGCTGGCCCTGTAGTCCTTGCAATTGTGGCCGCCATTTCAGCTGCGACAGCTGCCTTTTGGGCTTTCTGTCTTTGCTGCTCTTCCTGTTGCCGGTGTGTTTTCATGTGTGCATTGCGGCTTTTGATTTTGAAAAACATCCTAGTATATGGAGAAGGAAAGTAAGTGGGGTGAGACGATGACAGATTTAAGAAGAAACAACACATCTGAATACAGGGCTTTGTATGCCTCTGTGTATGTTTTATATCTAATATTCTAAAATTTGGTGAATGTCAGTTGAATGGACAATGAACTAGAGCTTGGAGAGATTACTTTTTGGACTACAACCATCACAATTTTTACCATGATCACTAACTATAATGCTTGGGAAGATGCTGGGAGCTGTAGTGGCCATGCCACTTGGGGCACTGTAGGAGTAGTTATAGCTCAATATAGCAAAACTATTCAAATTGTATAATGAATGACACATATCCCCATTTAGAGACACATGTAAAACCATACTAATAGCCCTCCGCCCAAGTGATATCTTCACCAGGAACAGAAAGTTTCCCCTTTGTTGTTTGTAGACAGGGAAAGGCAGGAGCTGAGCCATGAAGAAGCCCAATACTCTTTCAGTAATAGAACTAGCTTCCCTTCACTGATGAAAACACATTTATAGACTCAGAGCCTGAACAGACAGGCCAAAATAAAGCTGCTTTGGGTCACTTTGGAGGTATGCTGTTCAAATGACACATGCATCTTAAGAGGCCACAAGCTGCGCCAAAGCTGCGCTCCAGTCCTTAGGACTGGAGTGTGGCTTTGGTGTGGCTTTCGACCTCTTAGGACACATGTGTCATTTAAACAGCACACTTCCAAAGTGGCCTAAAGCAGCTTTATTTTGGTCTGTCTGGGCCCTCAGACAACACAAACCAGAGTGGTGGAGTCTCTTTCTTTGGAGGTTTTTAAATAGAGGCTGGATGGCCATCTGCTGAAAGTGCTTCATGGCAGGGAGTTCATCTGGATTGGCTCTTGTGGACTCTATGATTCTATTCATCCTCACATATTTCTCAGGATCCTTTTGATGAAGAACAAAGGGCACTCTATGGATCCCTTGTCGTCACCACCATCACTGTTGCACTGCAATAGTCCCTACCACTAACCATTCTGTCCCTAGTGGAAAACAGGAGTGAATCACAGACAAAGGCTGAGTAAACCTTCTGACAAGATCCACTGGAAGTCCTTTGGAAGCAGATGATGTCATTAGTCTGCATCTGGCTATGGGAAGATAGCTAGGCACTTCTGCAATCTTCTCTGCTTTCCACTAACAGCAAAATGGTCTTTGTGAGGGGAAGATTATCACAGGACAATGCTGAATCCTGTGTGAGGGCAGGCCTTGGTTATTGCAGAAGGTGGAAGAGAATACTGACGTCCAGAATAACAACAAAGACATATGTAGCAGTAAGGTGGACTTACACTTGCATCTGTCACAAACAGATTTCCAGCTGATATTCAGTACAGCTGCAACAGCTGAAGTTGTGAGTTTCTGGATGACCTACTCCTTCAGGGAGCGATCAGGCGGACCCAGCAACATCAGGGACTGCCTGAAGGAAGAGGCCCCTCCCTCCTTAACTGTCACCTTGGCCTCAGAGGGAGCGATCAGGCAGACCCAGCAACATCAGGGACTGCCTGAAGGACGAGACTTCTCCCTCCTTTAACTGTCACCTTGTATTTTGTATTGTATTACAATTTTTACTGTACACCACTATGATCATCGCGGAATAGCGGTCTATAAATAAATCGTATTATTATTATTATTATTATTATTATTATTATTATTATTATTATTATTATT